>NC_081430.1:49482985-49814779 GCF_949786415.1 Peromyscus eremicus | reverse complement strand
ATGTCACCCAGGCTGGTCTCAAACATCTGTATAGTCAAGGATGATCTTGAACTTCTGATCCTCCTGGCCCCAAGTGCTAGCATTACAGGTTTTGTGTATTGCGGGGACTCCTAAATGCTAGACAATCACTCTACTAACAGAGCTACATTCTCAGCCCTGTATTAAATCAGATTTATTTATTTATTGTTTTTGTTTTGTTTTGAAACACTATGTAGCTCTCACTGTTCTGGAACTCACTATGTAGAGCAGGCTGGCCTCAAACTCATAAAAATCCACCTGCCTCTGCCTCCCATGTTCTGGGGTTAAAGGTGTGCACTACTACGCCAGGCTTAAAATCTTTTTAAAAAGACCTTTACTGGCATTGGTATTGGGTAACTTTTTATCATCTTAGAAAGCTATTCAGTTTTCCTCATATTCATATTTTGGTTAGCTAGTAAAGTATTTTATTTTTTCCATATAAACTTTATTTTGTAAAGCTATTATCTCCTCAATTAGTTAAAAAGTTCTTGACTGTGGTGTCTTTTATGTATTATGTACTAATAGACTAAAGACTTTGAAAAGTGTATGGTATTCTTAATCAGAACATGTCTGGGAAATGCTCTTGTTTTACAAAATAATAACTTTTTTAATAAAGTTAGTGACTTTTTGTTTTACAGAAAATACCAGTGTAATATTTTAAAATTCTTTCTTTCTAAACTAAGGTGCAGGGAACACAAAGCTCTGATCAAACCGAAATCTGCAAGCTGCAAAATATTATTAAGGTAAATCAAACTGTTGATTGCCAATATCTTCTATGCATCTAATATCTGTATATTATAGATATAAGCCAAATTGGTAGGACTCTTAGTTATAAATTGATTACTTAGGTGATGATACTCAAGTATTTTATTCTTTTTCAACTGTTTTATTCTTTTTTTTTTTTTTTTGAGACAGGGTTTCTTTGTGTAGCTTTGGTTCCTTTCCTGGAACTCACTCTATAGACCAGGCTGGCCTCGAACTCACAGAGATCCACCTGCCTCTGCCTCCCGAGTGCTGGGATTAAAGGCGTGTGCCACCGATGCCTGGCTGTTTTATTCTTTACAGTAAAGTATATCCGAGAACATTTGGTTTTAAATGTTTTCTCAATAATCCTAGATCTTTGTGTTTTTCTGTTCCTCCTATTGCCAAGTTGATGACATTTTAAGTGTTTGAGCTTAAAGAATATTGGCTATAATGCTAACATTCGCTGTAAATAACTATTTTACATTAGTAATAGAATTTTTCTGGGTTTTGTCAGTTCTTTTATGAAAAAAGTCTTGATTACATGTATTCATCATGGCAGTGAATTGGTTTTAATTATAGTCAGGTACAGAACTTTTAGTTTTGGCGTAATGTTACATTCCAAGTGTAGGTAGATCCCAGAGTCAGATGTGTGTGAATCCTGGCTGCACCCACTATCAGCTGTGCTGCTTGGGCATGTTCTGTAATTTTTCCCAGAGTCTGTATTTTCATCAGTGAGAACACCGTCTTACAGGCTTGTTCAGAGGTGTCAGTGTAAAGATCAGTGTTGGTACATAGGTTCATATAATTCCAGGATTATTTTTTTCTTAGGAAGTGGCAGCTACTTATTATTAGGATCCCTGGTGATACACAAGAACCTTTTCTGGCTTGGTAAAGCAAAAGATTTACTGGATGGTCCCAAAGTAGTCTGTGTCAGGAGGGATGGCAATGGAAATGGCTCTGAGAACACACTAGCCAGACTTGAAGATGCAGCTCGGTGCTCTTCCAGGTCAGGACCTGGAGAAATTTTATCAGCTTGGGTGGAGGCACTGCTCTTGGCAGTTTGGGAGTTCAAGACTGACAAAAGGATGATTGTGCAAGAGAATAGCAGCAGAAGGAAAACCTGTATGGATTGAAGAACTCGAATCTGTTAGAGCAAGGTTGTTAGTCTTTCAGATTAGATGATGTAACTAAGCGATACATCCGGCACTCTAAAACTAGGCTGTGCTGGAAGTGTGGACTGCGTTCTGCAGAGACCGTGACTGGCTGTGTTCATCATCAGAGATTCCCAGTGACCTCACTGCTTTCACAATCCGAGATTAGCCAGAGAGCTGGGTGTGGCTCTATGCACCTGTAATCCCAGCACTAGGGAGGCTCTGACAGGAGGAGTGTCACAAGCCAAGGTCAAGCCTGAGCTCTATATTGAGTTCCTGGCCAAACAGGGCTACATAACAAAGACCTGACTCAACAGCAACAACAAAACAAAGCCAGGTTGTTGACTCTAGTATTGAGGGAATATGCCATTAGGAAAAGAAGGTGTTTTTGGCCTCGGGTATAAGGGAAAAGATAGTTTGCGTATCTTTTGTTTCATTGTGTTCTTGATGTTTCGCTATTAAAAATAAGACAGCTCTTTAAAATCCTAAGAAGGCATGGATCTGTCAGAATTGTCCTAATTTGGGAACTGTGGTTGAATGCTTTTCATCTTTAATATGTTCAGATAATTTTAATAATACAAACTTCTAGACAACAGTGAGATGAACCACTTTTTACTGGATTGTTTATTGATCATACATGTAGTTAAATTTGTTCTTGTTTTTTTAAGGAGCTTAAACAGAATCGAAGTCAGGAAATTGATGACCATCAGCATGAAATGTCAGTATTGCAGAATGCGCATCAACAGAAACTGACAGAGATAAGTCGTCGGCATCGAGAAGAGCTAAGTGACTACGAAGAACGAATTGAAGAACTGGAAAATCTGTTACAGCAAGGTTTGAGTTTACTAACTCACAGACTAGATGACATTGTTAAATAACAAGCCGTAGACAATTCGTAGATCAGAATATTAGACTACTGTCGTAAACTTAGACCAAGGTCCATGGAATAAGAAGTGGCTCATTCTGGCCGGGTGGCAGTGGCGCACGCCTTTAATCCCAGCACTCGGGAGGCAGAGCCAGGCGGATCTCTGAGTTTGAGGCCATCTTAGTCTACAGAGGGAGATCCAGGACAGGCACCAAAACTATACAGGGAAACTCAGTCTTGAGAAACCAAAAAAAAAAAAAAAAAAAAGTGGCTCATTCTGCTCATTGCTAAGTCTGCAGTGATGGCTGACATGGAAAGACCTTCTGCACTTATGGGTTGGATTGCTTTGCATTGTTTGCTGATGATGCTACAGCAAAAAAAAAAAAAAAAAAAAAAAAAAAAATAGAGGTATCTTCACTTTGTTTTAGACTCAGATATATAGACTTTTTAGTAGTTGATTCAAACAAAATATTTGACTTTTTATTTATTTAAAATTATAAGATAGTAATTTGACTTTTTAAGTTGTCCGAGTTCTAAATCTCTTAAGTCTCTGTATTGTACATAGCAAGCAATTTACTTTTTGGAACTTGTCATTTGATTCCTCTTGTTTTTCTTTTTTTGTTTTATGTTTTAGGTGGCTCAGGAGTTACAGTAACTGATCACTCTAAAATGTATGATATGCAAAACACTATTCAGATTCTGCAGACGGAGAAAGTAGAATCTACCAAAAAAATTGAAGAACTTGAGGATAAAATAAAAGAGATATATAAAAGATTATCTTCTGCAGAACATGAGCGAGAAGTGTGGAAGAGGGAACAGGAGCGGCTGGAAGTGGAAAAGCGACAGCTGACTGAGCAGTGTGAGCGCTTGAAGCTGGAATGCAGTACATCACAGCCTCTTGCTTGGGGCCAGAGGGACGTTGTGACAGAGGAGGAGAGGACTCTGCCACAGAGTTCCTCAGCTGCAGAGGTCTTGAGATTACAGCAAGCTTTGACTGGTATAAAATGTTTGGAACTTACATTGGTGTTTCTTGGCACTTATAACTGTATATTCTATGGAAATGGAGTGTTTATGGAAATGACTTTGTCATTTGAGTAGATTGTGGGGTTTGGTCAGCACCAAGTAGGAATTGTCTATAATAAGGGTTAAGGATTAGCAGGATGTCTCTCAACCTCCCTTCCTTATTCTCTTAGGTGTTTACATGGTAGTCAGTGATGTTGGAAGCCAGATAGATTTCTGTGAAATGTGTATGGATATAGGAATTGTTGTTCATAGGTATTGGTCTGTTCCTTTAATGTAGACAGAACTCAGCATTGTCTGTAACTAATCAGAGCTCAGCATTCCATCAGCAAAAATCCATCGTTATCCTTTGAAGTGTTCTATATAGAAGCAAAGGCTTGAGTGACAGGAACCATAGATAAATAAACTATTATTTTCCATATTCCAACTGATGCTTAGAATTTTAAATACTTGAACAAAAAAGTTAGTATTAAAGAAAATAGGAAAAGCATAAGTATTCATACATAGCAGGAAAATAGTGAGAGGAAACTCTTTAGCTGAAAATATGCATTTTATTTTTCATTTTGTCCTCTTTTAGTATAAACTCTGTATGAACTCATTCATCCCTGCTCTGAAAATTTCCAGCTCTTGGGTGCTAGTGAACACCCATATCTCTATCTTCCATGCCACTCTATCATGAGCTCCTGACCTGAATGGCCAAATCTATATATAACATGGATTTTCAACCTAAAATTAAATTCAAAGTAAGATCATCTTCTCCTTTCCCTTTCTCATGTTCCTTTTCCAGTCCTTGGGAAGCAGAATTCTAGAAGTCAACCTTGACCGAGTCTTGTAGTTTTTATTTCCTTGGTTTTTAATTTAATGGTGTGTGTGTGTGTGTGTGTGTGTGTGTGTGTGTGTGTGTGTGTGATATTTCAGGATTGCACCCCCACAACCAGGGTTTCTTGGATGCATCAGCACTGGGAGCTGCCACTTAGGCAAAGGAAAGGCAGTTCAGGGGGATCTGGACCCCCAAATAGCTCTCCTCATTTATAAAATAAATGTATTAGATTGAGTGAGCCATCTAAGTTTGTCTAAAAATAGAGCCACTACCCTAGTCCTTCCCTCTTTTCCCATTTCTGTAACCATGGACTTACTTCAATCAGTCATAATTGCTTATTGTCCAAGTTAACTGTTACAGATCTCTTAATGGAGTAAGTAGAAAAATGGTTAAGAACAAGAGGGTTGGGGCCTGGAGGAGGGCTCAGTTGCTAAGAGTGCTTACTGCACAATCATGAGGACCAGCCTTTGGATCACACCATCCTTATGTCAAGCTGAGAGCATCTGTGTGTACCTGAACAGGAGGATTGCTGTACCAGCATGGCCTAGAAAACATGAGTCTCAGGTGCAGGAAGAGACCCTGCTTCAAAGGACTACTAAGTAGATGGAGAGTCACGGAGGAGAAAACACAACACCCTCTTTTGGCCTGTGAACAAGCACACAGATGCACTCACACATGCAAATGAAGCTTTAAAAAAACAAGAGGGTTGGGCAATACTATTATTTTCCTTGTAGGACTGGAGTAGTCTATGGGCTACGTGAGTTGCTATTTGCAGGCTTTCCTTTTGAACAGCATCTAGTCCAAAGTGAGTGTTAGAAAGTGTTGGCTTTTTAGTCTCTGCATTCCGTTGTTCTTCGATCCATCTTTTTTTCCTTCTATTCTGAAGTGAGAATACATTTTCAGAAATGCAAAGCCAGTTAGGCCCCTACTTTCTAGTACTTTCTGACTTTCTGGGAACTTGTGATGAAATTGGAACTTTGTTAGGTGGACGTGGCTGTTCATCTGGTCCCTCTCTGCTTCCTCAGTTTATTCTCATGCCCAGCTTTGTAAACTTTAGCCATCGTGAACTCTGTGGTCCCTTCAGCCGGCTGTAGTAGTCTCTCGTTCCCTCTTGATTGTATTTGCTGCATTGTCTGGGCAGGGTGTTCCTGGTTTTCCTTGGCCACCTGGATAGTCCACTGACTCAGTGAGGTCTTAACTGCCACCGAGGAGGAGAACTGCACTGCTCCTTCCTGGGCTCCTCTGTTCCCACCTGATTTGGACTAGATGTTGGCTGTTTTGCCCTCCTAATGCCCGTGTTCGCTGTGTCACACCGGATTGTAATCATTGTTTACTCGCTTCTGTCCCAATTCTGTTCTGAATTGTAAGCTCATCAAGAGCAAGAACTGAACTTTTCTGTCTTTTTGTCTAATTCTGGCTTTGTCATAAATGCTCATTGTCCTGGAATGAGCATTAAATGAATTGCTTCCACTGATCTCATGCTATTCTGTCTCTGGGTTCTTTTTCAGAACCTTTTTTCTCTATGGATCTAAATGTAGTACATTTATTTCTAAGTCACTTTAGATGTTTGAGAGATAATTATACTGTTACAGTGTAAATTTTTATTTATTGCTTTTCAAGTTTTTCTTTTCAATAATAATTTTAGACCATATACTATTTCTGACTATTCACACTAATGGATTATATTTTAAAACACATTGCTACTATTTTGTTATCAGAACCGTAACTTACAGTGATAATTCTTACACTCTTCCAAAGCATTGAACTTTAACATGGTTTTAAGCTTGTAGCTTACTTTTTATAGTCATAATAGAAATGGAAAATGGCAGGAATGTTTTTTATTTCAAACTGTCAACCTGCTTGCTAGTTATAAATATACTTTGTTTTAATGGTCTGCACCTCTGAGTTTAATGTGAGAGGTAATTATTAAAATATTTTAAGTAATGTCAGGTTCATTTATTGTTTTTACAGATGCTGAAAATGAAATAATGAGACTAAGTAGTTTAAACCAGGTAACTTCTTGTTATGGGAGAAAGTTTTGGGCATTATTTTACTATCATTGTTTTTGCTTATCTTTTGTTTTCTCACAAATTCATGTAAATTTACCCTGGGAACTTTCAGTAATCTGTGCTTAATGATCAATAACAAAGTTTTTGCATTATAAATTGATATGTTTGGTGTGTAAAGGTATATTATTTCAGAGTAACTTGACAGTATAGACAAGAACCTGATCCTATCTCAAAGTAAGGGATGCATTTTGATTTTCCTTAAAAAATTCAGTTTTTTTTAAAATGGGTGTGTTCTTGTGTGTGTGTGTGTGTGTGTGTGTGTGTGTGTGTGTGTACATGTATGTAGGGAGGTCACAGGATAATTTTATGGAGTCTGTTCTTTCCTCCCAATTTTACATGGATTCCTGATATCAAACTAAGATTCCCAGATTTGCACAGCAAGCGCCTGTATTTGCGGTGCCATTTCTCCGGCCCATGTGTATTAATTACAAGTTTCTTTGTAAATATACTTTTATATTTTTAAATATAATAAATACTCTAAGAATGTCAAAAGTGAGTGACTGATTCTAAATTGTCTAACATTGATTCTTCATATGTTACTAAAAATATTCTGAGTATAATTGTACAAATATGTAACTAGACTGTTTTCTTGTAAACTGGAAATTCTGTATTATCTGAAAATACTACTTTAACATTTTTATAGGATAACAGTCTTGCTGAAGACAATCAGAAACTTCAAATGTGTGTCCAAATTTTAGAAAAAGAGAAGTCATTATTGAGTCAAGAAAAGGTAGGTGCTGTTAAAATGGGGTAGAATTAAAATGGTGTGTGTCATAGGTCACGGCTAAGGATCAGTTCATATCAGTGGAATGCTTAAGTGCTAGAGTCCTCAGAATAAGTCTGAGCTCATTGAGATGCTTGCCAAGCCAGGTTGGAGTAGCTGGGCAAAGTTCAGAGTGTGAGAGGCTGGCCAGAGTGTATGTGCAAGCATAAACCAGTAGGCATACAGATCTGAGCAGAGGAGATGCAATTTCTGATGGGGCCCTGACAGCAGCACCTATAAGCACGGGAGATGTCTGGCTGATGTGGCCCAGGATGTCCATTGTGGTAGGTAGGACTTTCTTACTGGTGAACAGTGAATAGGGATAGTTTTACTATTAGAAGTGGAATCTTTTTTTTTTTAATGTGTTGGTAGCAAAGATGGAATAGAGTGATATGATACACTGTTTGATATAGGGAGGAGCATTATGTTTGTGTCTCTGAGAATTAATTAAAAAAAACCCTTTTTCCTTTTTTTAAAATTTATTTACTTTTATTTATGTGCATTGGTATTTTACCTGCCAGTAAGTCTGTGTGAGAATGTCAGATCTTGGAGTTACAGACAGTTGTTAGCTGCCGTGTGGGTGCTGGGATTTGAACCCAGGTCCTTTGGGAAAGCAGTCAGTGCCTTTCACCACTGAACCATCTTTCCAGCCCCAGGAATTAATTTCTTATCAAGGACAGATACTTCACTAGAGGCAGCTAAGAATTAGGTTAAAGTTAAAGGCCAGCACTTGAACTCAGTTTCAATTGTGAATTCTTTAAAGTACTATGCGTTTATGGATGAAAGTATTCAGTAATACATTCTGGAAAACTTCATGCCTTTATTACTTGGCCTCTTGCCCAAATACAGTCTGTGTTACAAATTCCTAGAATACTACTTTTTCTGGGTATATCAGTACATGTCTGGTTCTGCATATATCCTTAAGAAATACCAGAGTCAACATACTGTATATGCTGTTCTCATGTCCCCTAACATTTTAGTTTCAGCTTCTTTCTGCATCAGTATATAGGCGGTGTTCTCAGAGAGGCATGATGGGTTTTCAGTTCTAAGTTGTGTGTGTACAGCCCTGGACATTGAGATCTTTGCTGCCATCCTTCCCAGAGTGCTGGCAGTGAGTCACCATCACTGTTTATTGCTGTGTGTGTGCTGCTCTAGTTCTGCTCCCACTGAGCCCTCCTCTTTACCTAACTGGTCTAACTACACTTTGCAGGTGGAGGCCTCTCCACAAGTCCTGTAGGGCCTCCCAGCTTTTCTTACAGTTTCAGTTTTCTGGTAACTGTTTCTCCTTGCTTCTAATGGTTAGTGTTCACTGTAACTCTTCACTGAATTCTGTTTGTTTCCCACTTAATAATGCCAGATGTGCTTTTCAGATCAGCCTGAAAAATTATGTACTGTTCTCCTAAATGGACAGATAACTTTAGAAAGATTTAAGGAAATATCATTTTCTTCCTTTTCTTTCTCTCCTTTCTTCCTTTTTATAATTTACTTATTTTTACTTTATGTGTACGAGTGTTTTGGCTTCATGAAGTGTATGGATCGCATGCATGCCTGGTGTGTGTGGAGGCCAAAAGAGGTTATCAGATTCCTTGGAACTACAGGTACAGGCTGTTGTGAGCCACATGTGGGTGCTGGGAACCAAACAGGAGTCCTCTGTAAGAGCAAGGGCTCTTAACTGCTGAGCTGTCTGTCCAGCACTTCACCCTCCTTTTCTTGTTGTTTGAGAGAGGGTCTCACTGTATCCTACACTGACCTGGCCTGTCGTTCACTATATAGTCTTGGGCTGGCCTCAAATTCATAGGAGCCGTCCTGCTTCAGCCCCACAAGTGCTGGGGTGACAGGCGTGAACCCCCACACCTGCCTCCCATCTTTCAAGGACAATTCAGAATAACTGTTTGGATCGGAAGGAAATGAGAAAGAGAGATGGTGGAGATACTCTCATACTCTCATACAGTTTTATAGGACGCTTTTATATGGGACTATTACATCTCTAAAGGAAATTGAGATATGTATTTCAAATTAGATCCCAGAGAAATTCAGTTTTAAAAAAGCACAGGGGGGGGGGGGCGGGTGGTGGTGGCACACGCCTTTAATCCCAGCACTCGGGAGGCAGAGCCAGGCGAATCTCTGTGAGTTTGAGACCAGCCTGGGCTACCAAGTGAGTTCCAGGAGAGGCGCAAAGCTACAGAGAGAAACCCTGTCTCGAAAAACCAAAAACAAAAAAAAAAGCACTGGGGGAAGAAGGCTTTATATAACTTATAACAGACATAACATGAGAAAATGATATTGAATCATAGAGAACTGTCTAACCTGTTAGGTTTTCAAGGAAATGTTATTCCATAATTGACTATTAAATACATGTGTAGGTCTGTGTTTAGTAATGTTGGGTTTATGAGGGGGAGCATGGTCTGTTTGCTCAGAAGGTAAAGGAAACGGATAGATTTATTCTTTAGTTAAGAGAAGGTTTGTATTCCAAAAGAGCCAAATAATAGGTCCCTTTAATGAGAAAAATGGGCCCTTTATTTTCTAATTAAAACTAGTAGTCTGAATGGGTACTTTTTTTTTTTTCATTTTTATTTAATCTGGCTGGGTGTTAGGGAGTGGAAGTGAAGAGAACTGGGAGCTTGGGGGCTTTTCTTAAGAGTATGTTTGGTGGGTATAAGGATAAGAATGGTAGCCATAGGAATAGAATAGAAAAGGCTCTGCCCTGGGAATGGTCCTCTGCAAAAAAAGTAGGGCTAGAAAGTGAATGCAGAGTTGTAGAAATGTTCCTCTTGAAGCTCTAAGTAAAACTGTACATGACTGAAGGCTGTGGTTTGTTCAGTAATGTTTCCAATACAAAGGATTTAAGATAGATCCCCCAGTTATATTTATTTATGTCTGTTTGATGTCTCTTCTTGAATGATGGCATGTGCTGCTTTCCCTGTCCCCTTGTCATTTAAGGAAGAACTTCAGATGTCACTTTCCAAACTGAGCAATGAATATGAAGTCATTAAAAGTACAGCTACAAGGGACATAGATTTGTTTTCTCAAGTACGTGACTTGAAACTTAATTTGGAGGTGAAGGAACAAGAACTGAATCGGAGTATTCATGAGAATGAAGTACTCACGGCTGAGTTAGAAGAACTGGACAGGCAGAACCAAGAGGCTACTAAGGTAACACTGCATTAAATGTGATGAGGCAGGAGGCACATGCTCACTCCAGCCAGTTGAACTAACATAGACAGGGATATAATTTTGTGGTTTAATATTTCAGTTCGCTTATGATCTAATCAAATTTAAATGTGCAGAACATATCTCAGTTGCAGCTATTCAACTCTCTGAGTTAGGATATGTAAACAAGCAATGGCTTTGCTTTGGTAAACTGTATACAGAGACAGGTAACAGCTTGTGGGCTACCATTTGTTGAAGCCTGCTCTGGTGTTTAAAGGTTAGCAACAACATGTGTGATTAGCCTTTTTGATTTTAGATTCTTACTCCTAAAATGATAAACTTTTTGTAAATTATTTTGTGAGACATAGTGGGATAGAAAGGTTTTTTTTGTTGTTGTTGTTGTTGTTTTGGTTTTTTAAGACAGGGTTTCTCTGTGTAGCTTTGCGCCTTTCCTGGATCTCGCTCTGTAGACCAGGCTGGCCTCGAACTCACCAAGATCCGCCTGCCTCTGCCTCCCGAGTGCTGGGATTAAAGGTGTGTGCCACCACCGCCTAGCCTAGAAAGTTATTTTTAAGAGGGATTAGAAATATTCAGATTATTATTATATGATATATGAAATTTTATAAAATTTTCTTTAGATACTAACATGAGAAAAGGTCACAAAGTTACTGTGCAAATTAATTTTTCTTTCAGCATGTGATTTTAATAAAAGATCAGCTATCAAAACAACAAAGTGAAGGAGACAGTGTCATCAAGAAACTAAAAGAAGATCTAGATGATGGAAAACAGAGAATCCATCAACTGGAGGATGATAAAATGAACATTATCAAAGAGTTAGACATGCAGAAAGAAAAGCTAACTCACAGTGAACGAGCCCTAAGTGATTTACAGTTAACCAAGCAGAAGCTTGAAGATAAAGTAGAAGACTTAGTAGATCAGCTAAGTAAATCAGAGAAAAATAATTTCAACATTCAGAAGGAGAACTGTGAACTGAGGGAACACATCAGACAAAATGAGGAGGAGCTGTCCACAGTCAGGAGTGAGTTGACTCAGTCCCAAAGCCAGGACTCTAATAGTAGTTTGAAGGATGACTTCCTTAAAGAAAGGGAGACTGAAGTTAGAACCTTAAAGCAGAATCTTTCAGAAGTAGAACAGCTCAACGAACATTTAAAGCAAGTCGCTTTTGATCTCAGGACCGAAAATGAAAAGTTGGTTGTAGCATGTGAGGATGTAAGAAATCAGTTGGAAGAATCTATTGCTGGCAACAACCAGGTTTCTCTGGAAAGAACTGCCATGCTGGAGACTCTGAAATGTGAGAAGGCACAGCTAGAAACAGAACTGTGTGGAGCTGAAAAGAGGCTGTTGGAAGAAGCAAAGAAATACAAGCAAACCATTGAGGAACTGTCCAGCGCACGCAGCCTGACGACCTCTGCCTTGCAGCTGGAACATGAGCGCTTAGTTCAGCTCAGTCAGGAAAAAGACTCTGAGATAGCAGAGCTCAAAAAGAGTATTGAGCAGATGGATACTGATCATCAACAGATGAAGGAATCTTTGTTGTCTAGTTTAGAAGAGCAGAAACAATTGACACAACTTATAAGTGAAAAGGAAATTTGTATTGTGAAACTTAAAGAAAAAAGTTCAGAACTGCAGGGGGAATTGGACAAATGTGCTCAGACCTTAAGAAAAAATGAGACTCTAAGGCAGACCATAGAGGAAAAGGATAGAAGTCTTGGAGCCATGAAAGAAGAGAACAATCACTTGCAAGAAGAGCTGGAGCGGATCAGGGAGCAGCAGAGTCGGGCTGTGCCCATGCCTGAGCCTCGAGCCCTTGACAGCACCACAGAGTTAGAATCTGAGCTGTCTAGGCTGCACATAATCAAGGATCATCTGGAAGAAGAAATTAAACATCACCAGAAGATGATTGAAGATCAAAACCAGAATAAGTTGCAACTACTCCAGTCTCTACAGGAGCAGAAGAAAGAAATGGATGAGTTTAGATACCAGCACGAACAAATGAATATCACACACACCCAGCTCTTTTTAGAAAAAGATGAGGAAATTAAGAACTTGCAAAAAACAATTGAACAAATAAAAACCCAGTTGCATGAAGAAAGACGGGACATTCCAACAGAGAATTCTGATATTTTTCAAGAAACCAAAGTTCAGAGCCTTACTATAGAAAATGAAAGTGAAAAGCATGATTTATCCAAAGCTGAAACAGAAAGGTTAGTGAAGGGGATAAAAGAACGGGAGCTGGAGATTAAGCTTCTGAATGAAAAGAATATCTCTTTAACTAAACAGATTGACCAGCTGTCCAAAGATGAGGTCGGCAAGCTCACTCAGATTATCCAGCAGAAAGACTTGGAGATACAAGCTCTTCACGCCAGGATTTCCTCGGCTTCCTGTTCTCAGGATGTTGTTTACCTTCAGCAGCAGCTGCATGCCTATGCTATGGAAAGAGAGAAAGTAATGGTTGTCTTAAATGAGAAGACGAGGGAAAATAGCCAGCTAAAAACAGAATATCACAAGATGATAGATATTATTAGTGCCAAAGAAGCAGCCCTTATTAAGTTGCAAGATGAGAATAAAAAAATGTCCACTAGATTTGAAAATAGTGGTCAAGATATGTTTAAAGAAACAATTCAGAATTTATCACGGATCATTCGAGAAAAAGACATTGAAATAGATGCACTGAGTCAGAAGTGCCAGACTCTCCTGACAGTTTTGCAGACTTCTGGCACGGGTAGCGAGGTTGGAGGAGTTAATAGTAACCAGTTTGAGGAGCTCTTACAGGAACGCGATAAGCTAAAACAGCAGGTGAAGAAAATGGAGGAGTGGAAACAGCAGGTGATGACCACCGTCCAAAACATGCAGCACGAGTCAGCCCAGCTTCAGGAAGAACTTCAGCAGCTTCAGGCACAAGTTTTGGTCGACAGTGATAACAGTTCTAAACTTCAAGTGGACTACACTGGCCTCATCCAAAGTTATGAGCGGAATGAAACCAAACTTAAGAATTTTGGGCAGGAATTGGCACAAGTTCAGCATAGCATAGGGCAGCTTTGTAATACCAAGGACCTTCTTTTAGGAAAACTTGATATCATGTCACCCCAGCTCTCTCCTGGCTCATCGCTTACTGCTCAGTCAGCAGAGCCTCTTAAGGCAGGCCGGTCTGCTGGGTCACATGAGACTCCTCAGCTGCTTCAACAAGAAGTGGATGATCTGAGACGGTCACTGCAGGAAAAAGATGCCACAATTAGAACGCTTCAGGAAAACAACCACAGACTGTCAGAGTCCGTGGCTGCTTCCTCAGAGGTGGGAAGAAGAGAACATGAACAAACGGATTCGGAAGTCAAACAGCTGAAGGAGAAACAAGAGGTTTTACAAAACTTACTTAAGGAGAAAGATCTCTTAATCAAAGCCAAAAGTGACCAATTACGTTCTTCAAATGAAAATTTCACTAACAAAGTGAATGAAAATGAGCTTTTGAGGCAGGCAGTGACAAACTTGAAGGAGAGAATATTGATTTTAGAAATGGACATTTCTAAATTAAAAGGGGAAAATGAAAAAATAGTAGAAACTTCCAGGGGGAAGGAAACAGAATACCAGGCGTTACAAGAGACCAACATGAAGTTTTCCATGATGTTACGAGAAAAAGAGTTTGAATGCCATTCGATGAGGGAGAAGGCGCTTGCTTTCGAACAGCTCTTGAAAGAAAAAGAACAGGTATGTTCTTGGTGGGGTATGCAGGAAAACATGGAGGGCAGAGGAGCCCTTTTAATGTGTTCATTACTTTATGGATGGTGTTTCTGAGGAAGATGAAACTTGCTCACGTAGGAATATTTATTTGGTGTTTTAGTTCGTGTACAGTTTCTTCACCCCCAAATTACTAGATATTTTCAAATATTTTTAGTAGTAGATTAGTTCTTCATAACCTCCTAAGTATAAAACCAAGATTCAATAGCAAGTACCATTTTCCTTTGTAGTAGAAGTGAGTCGTCAGAGCAGTTCTTAAGGGATGGTAAAGAGCAAACCCAGGACCTCTGCTATAGGTGCATTCTACTTTTTTTGCTGTCCTTGAACTCACAGAGATTGGCCTGCCTCTGCCTGCCGAATGCTAGGATTAAAGATGTGTGCCACTACCACCTGGCCTGGCAAGCATTCTACTTAGAAGCTATTTCCTCAGCTGATCAGAGGGACGTTTTGAAGTCACTTTAATCACATTTTAGGCATATTCAGTAGCTTCTAGAAATGGCCAACATTTTAGAAATTTCTGGATGAAAGGGAAGCACTAAGAGATATATTTGACCGTGAGCTGCAGTAAGGGTACTTCTAGTATGTATATATTTGTGTATGTATGAGTGTATGAGAGAAACTGAAAAGTTTCAGAAACCCCAAATTATCCATGTAACATGTGATAAACTATTAGAAAAAAAATATGCTGGATGAGCCATTCAATTGACTTTATATACTATTTATTTATTTGTTGCATGTATTGCGTGTGTGTGCTCCTGGCACAGTGGATGTGTGAAAGTCAGAGAATATCTTTAGAGGGTTGCTTCTTTCTCCACTCTCGGATCAAATTCGAGTCATTAGGCTTAGCCACCTTTCCCCACTGAGCCATATTGCTTGAATTGGCCTTGAATTGGCTCTGATGGATCAGTCCACAGTTTGAAACATGTTTGGAGTAGTTCCTTAGACAGAATGGGCTCTGCCAATACCCTAGTCCCGGCTCTGTCACTTCTAGAACCTGGGGTATGTTTTGATCAGACTGGTTTGTTTATTCACTCTTAAAATGGAGGGCCATAGCAGTTCAGTGTAAAGTAGCTTTTGATGTGTGCAGTGGCATACATGCTCACTCTAAGCTCCTTTAGTGAACTTGTTTTATGGCTATTTTACATGTTGGGTGTGGCCAGAACTAGTGAAGATAGTCTGGTAAGTACTGTACTGTGTCTTTGGCATTACTGTTTTAGTATGAATTCTTTACTTTGGTAGTAGAAATTTGGAAAGGACATGATAGACAGAACGATACAATATTCTACAACAAGTTTATTTTTTTCTTCTTTTGGCAGTGCTGGGGATTGAACCTAGGGCCTCATGCTTACTAGGGAGGCACTGTGCCACTGAGTTATATCCCCAGTCCAGCATCTGTTTCTTGAACATGTATCTGCTGCTAGACACAGGATTAAAAATGTTAAGTTCTCCTGTAAGAGTCCTGGATTATCTGATTTAAAAGGTACACTGTTTGGCCAGGCATGGCAGTCCATGTAATCCTAGCACTTGAGAGATGGAGGCAGGAGGATCAAGAGTCAGCCTTGACTACTTTATGAAGCTAGCCTAGGTCTTTCAGAGATCTCAGCTTGGATGGTATTGGCCTGTACCAGTCTAATTGGTTTAATAGATCTTGGAGCATGGACCTTCCCACTGTTCTCTGACTGACAACGGGTATAGTATTTTATGGTTCCAAGAGCATAACTGGGAGGTGCATAGTGAAGTATCTTGTTATACTGAATGTGCCTTTTTATGCAGTTTTGGCATTGGTGCCATTTCCTTCTATTATATTGACATCTATAGATCTAAATTATGCAGATTTTATTGAAGATCTACTTTGTCTGAGTGAGAGTTTCTGTTGTTGCGAAGAGACACCATGACCATGGTGACTCTTCTAAAGGAAAACATTTGAGGTGGTGGCTTACAGTTTCAGTTACAGTTTAGTCCATTATCATCATGGCAGGGACCATGGCAGCTGGGAGTATGGTGGTGTGCAGGCAGACATGGTGCTGGACAATTCTACATCTTGATCCAAAGGCAACAAGAAGTGAAACTGACATACTGGATATGGCTTGAGCATATATGAGACCTCAAGGTCTGCCTCCACAGTGACATACTTCCTCCAACAAGACCACACCTACTCCAGCAAGGCCACGCCTCCTAATAGTTACACTCCCTTTGGGGCCCATTTTCTTTCAAACCACCACATACCTTAAATATTCTATTATTTGAATGTATTTAGTATAAGCTAAATATTTTTCTAATGATTTTCCTTATGTAATTTAAGGGTACCTTTGTTTAACCTATACAGGTTGAACAGCTATAATATAGAATCAGAAATGGTCCAAAATTCAAAATCCAAGACTTTGATCACCAACCTGAGGGTGGGCCACCTCACAGAGCTTATATGCCCCCCTCTTCCGAGTTGTTCCCTGAACCTTAGGTGTGGAGGCTCTGTTGTAGATGAACTAACAGGATGGGCACCTCACATTCAGTTGGTCTCTTTATTTTGACCAGTTGTAAATTTATGTAACTGTCTCTGTCCATTGCAAAAATAAGCTTCTTTGTGGGGTGAAATTGACAAATATCTGTGGGTCTAAGCATACATTTTTAGAATGGAGTTAGAAATTACACTGGTTTAGTAAAGTGGGAGTAGTAGGTCCTCCTCTAGGGTCTGTGACCCCACTGGCCACAGGTAGTTGGCAGGAATGAATCCCACCTTACATAGCAGGCCGTAAGTCCTGTCATACAGAACCATTGGTGATATCTTAGCAGGCTGGTCCCTGTTGTCCATAGGCTTTGCAGATGGGTAGGAATATTAGTTGCTTTTCTCCTTATGCTTCTTGCATTCACCTTTAGATACTTTGAGAGCCTGGTGCTCAAGGAGGAGGCTTCTAGGTCAGTTCCAGTTCAATTCCTCCAAGTACTGTGTCCAAAGTGTGTAGTGTCTTCAGCAATAGGGTTTACCTTCAAGTTCTGGGAGGTAACCAAGGGTGGTGTCAGTATTGTTTGGGCGCTCTCCTGGACCCTCTTGACCAACAATTCAAAGGGAGCTGTCCAACGCCTAGCTCTGGGATTTTTTGTAGGGTAGGCTGTGGCTCTTGCAGAGGACGTTGTCATTCCAAGTGGTATGACTTCATACAAACTATATGTATGTATATACACATACATTCATATATGCATTTTTAAAGTAAAGATAAAATAATATTTTCCTATGGCTTTTTCAAATGCATTTAGTATTACTTATCCTTCCTTCTTCCCTCCTTCTCTGTTATCCTGCCAAGTTAAGTCTTCCCTGAATTTTTCCATTTTCCCCTTCATATCACCTGTGTCCTACTATCTTAAAATGTTTCTTTCATTTTTCTGTATTTTGTTTTTTAAATACTAGTGATTGAACCTATGGCCTCCTCACATATGCTGGGCAGGTGTTCTACTACTAAGCTAGATTCCCAGACCCCTTGAAAATGTGTGTGTGTTGGGGTGGGAGGTTCTTGAGATAGAGTCTTGTTATGTAATTCTGAACTTAATATGTAGATCAGGATGGTCTTGAACTCAAAGAGATCCACTGGCTTCTGATGGAATTAAAGGCATGTACCACCATACTGGCTCCTTTAAAGATATTTCTTTTTTTCTTTTTGGTTTTCTTCAAGACAGGGTTTCTCTGTGTAGTTTTGGTGCCTGTTCTAGATCTCACTCTGTAGACCAGGCTGGCCTTGAACTCACAGAGATCCGCCTGGCTCTGCCTCCCGAGTGCTGGGATTAAAGGTGTGTGCCACCACCGCTCGGCTTCCTTTAAGGCATTTCTAATGAACATTTCCTTTAGCACAGCTTTGGGTTTATAGACAAGTTGTAGAGATTGTGAAGAGAATTTTCATCTACCTTGCACTCAGTTTCTCTTATTGTTGCTATCTTGCATATTTCAGTGGTTGTTACAGCTAAAGAACTAGCATTGCAGCAGTGCAGGTTCGTGCTTATTGGAATCCTTCCGTCTCACCACATGTCCTGCTGCTGCTGCAGGGACTATGTGGGACACCACATTATATTTAGATGATCCAGCCTTATTTATATATTATGTATACAGTGTTCTGCCTGCATGTCTGCCTGTAGGCCAGAAGAGGGCACCAGATCTCATTATGGATGGTTGTAAACCACCATGTGGTTGCTGGGAAATGAACTCAGGACCTCTGGAAGAGCAGCCAGTGCCCTAAACCGCTGAGCTATCCTAGATGTCACATCTTAAACTCCTTCAGATTGTCTCTTTTTTGGATTTTAAATGTTGTTGGATTTTGTTGACGTTGTTGTTATTAACTGTATTTTAAAAATATTTAATGAAGAAAATGTCATTTTGAAAATATATTATTCTTTAAAGCTAAAGTTATTTCTTTCCAAAAGGGCAAGGCTGGGGAGTTAAATCAACTTCTAAATGCAGTTAAATCAATGCAGGAGAAGACAGTTACATTTCAACAGGAGAGAGACCAAGTTATGCTGGCCCTGAAACAGAAGCAAATGGAAAACACTACACTACAGAATGAGGTATACGTTTATTGTAATGGACTGTGATGCAGGCTGTATGTTTTTTAACCATTAACTAAGGCAAATGAAATTATCTTGTGGTTTTTCTCTTCCTTTTATGTACTGTGGTAGGGTGTATTATAATTTGCTTTCTCGAAATGTAAACTGTGATATGTACCTTATGTATAAGAAAATTGCCAGGCGGTGGTGACACTTGCCTTTAATCCCAGCACTTGGGAGACAGAGGCAGGCAGATTTCAGTGAGTTCAAGGCCAGCTTGGTCTACAAAGTGAGTTCCAGAACAGCCAGGACTGTTGCACAGAGAAACCCTGTCTCCAAAAACAAACAAACAAACAAAAAAAACAAAAAAAAAAAAGGTGAAGAAAATTACCTCATAAAGTATGAAAAAAAATGACATTTACTAAAAAGATACTCTGCCATAAAAGTTCAGTACTTCTGTATGATTCCATTTCTGTTATAACCATGCAAATGAGACCTTGCAAATGTAAACCTTCCATGTGAATCTTTTTTAACATAATTTGGGGAAAAGTTTTTCTGGTATAAAAACACTTTGCAGTGTGAGGCATTAGTATCTTAATATATTGTTATATGTAATACATAATTAATTTACTTGTTATAACTAAGTAAAACATGTTATATTTATGTTATTTCTTTAGATGTAACAGCCTTATTTATGTATAAGTAATAAAAATAATTATTTAAAATAAATGCTATAATTAACAATTATTACAACATTGGTAATTATGTATAATTTATATTAACATATTAGTACATTTCCATGATATGGAATAATATGATGACATAAGTGTTCTGTAGGAATGAGCATTGCATAAAAGTAAAGAAGGTCCTCTCCCTAGGTTCAACACTTACGTGACAAAGAGTCCCGGTTAAACCAGGAGTTACAGAGACTGCGCGACCACCTTTTAGAGTCAGAAGATTCTCACACCCGGGAAGCTTTGGCTGCAGAAGATAGAGAGGCCAAACTGAGGAAGAAAGTCACAGTGTTGGAAGAAAAGCTAGTTTCATCCTCTAATGCCATGGAAAACGCAAGGTAAGTTTTTCTTTTTTCTTTTTGCATGAACTTTAACTAGTCACTTGTTGAGCATCATGCTCAGTAAACGTTTTGCTTATATTCAAGTTCATTAAGTCATTGTCTCCATTTTACAGTTAAGTGGGGTGAAAACTTGATCAAGACAGGCACATGGTGTGGGTCTTATGAGGATCTAGCACTCAGACTTTCTGCTGCTCAATCCCCCTGCCCCCCACACTTAATGTAACTTGTCATTTTAGGGGACTAGTCTTGAGAATCTGGCAGGTTGTATTGGCTCTGTCTAGTTCTCGAAGAGCTAGTTTAATTCATGTGGTATAACTTCAGCAGATGATTGAAGGTTGACAGCAGGTGGATGTTAGAAATGAAAGTATACCGGAAGGGGCAGGTTGGAGAATGGATCAGCTTGTGGAACCAACCCGTGCCTTATTAAAAGTTTTCAGTGACTAGGTTCCTTCTTAAATATTTCAAATTTTCATTTTTCTCAGTAGAAAGGTTTTATTCTTAGTACTTGGTTTTGTTTTGAGACAAGGTCTCACTAAATCACGCTGACCTCAATTTTGAAATCCTCCTGCCTCTGTTTCCCAAGTGCTAGGATTACTGGTGTACATAATTGCACCCTATAAGAATATTACATTTTAGAAAAATCATACAAGCTAAAAAGACATAAAGCAAAGCTCTATTCACCCAAAATCATCCTTTGCACCATTTTATGACTTTACATTTGTACATATATATTCTGTCTTTTAAGAGCAAAAATGACATCATATTATTGCTACTATTTTATGACCTTTTTTTAGCACTTGGTAATATGTCATTATATAGTAAGCCATATATTTCTTTTTTTTTTTTTGGTTTTTTTTTTTGGTTTTTCGAGACAGGGTTTCTCTGTGTAGCTTTGCGCCTTTCCTGGATCTTGCTTTGTAGACCAGGCTGGCCTTGAACTCACAAAGATCCGCCTGCCTCTGCCTCCCAAGTGCTGGGATTAAAGCCACCACCGCCCAGCTTATTTCTACAGCAACATTTTATGACTATGTAGTACACCAGTAATATATTTACTGGGCACTTAGAGGTTTGGGATTTTTTTTTTTTTTTTTTAAATTTATGTGTGCCATGTGCATGTAAGTACCTGCAGATGCCCCAAGAGGGCATTGGTTCCCACTGGAGCTTGAGTTAATTTGAGCTATCTGATAGGGCCGCTAGGAATCAAACTTGGGTCCTCCGGGAGAGCTGGAAGCATTCATAATCACTGAGCCCTAGAGTGTTTTGACTTTTAAGTATAACTAAGAATATTGCCATGAAAACTGAAAATGTACTTCTGTGTTGATGTCAGAATATTTCCTAAGTGTATATATTGAGAATTGGAACTTCTAGGTCAAAGGGGCATTTTAAAACTTTTGAGATTGTACTGTTAATGAACTTTTAGGAAAATTATGTCTATTTATATTTTTAAATGCTATATTACATTTTTCTCTCTTTACTGTGTACAGTGCTGAGGGTGATATGAGGAGATAGTAGATAGTTCTGTCTTCAAAGAGGTTGTAAATAGAGACAGCACTGAAAGTGAATCCTTTCCCTACTTACATGACATGTTATTGTGCTTTCTGATTTAGATGGAAAAACTTGTTTCATGTGGAAATTAAAATGATGAGTGGTCATTTGCACATGTGTGTTATTACATTGGCAGATATGCCCAAACACCCTCAGGCTATAACAGTACATGCTAAAACCCTTCTTTAGAGGCCCTCATTTTCTCTAATACTTTCAGTCTCTATCCATTTTATTTACCCTTTCCTATAACTTCCAAGCTAAGCATCCTCAAAGTAGAACTCTGGCCTTAACTGACCAATCTGTATCACTCAGCTCCCCAATACTGTTTTCCTATTTCTTTCCCCGTTACTTTTTTTTTTTTTTCATGTTCACTAAAGGATGGACTTGACTCTGTCAAGAGTTTTTCTGTGACTCTCATCTATTTTTCAAATTCTGTTTTCTTAACAAAGGGTTATTATCTAGTGCCCCATTCCTCATTTCTAAACCCAAACCCTGAGGTAATGTCTTTTTCTGAACCGGTATGGAGTTTTGAATCTTTGATGGCTCTTATGTTTACATTTAGTATATAGCTAATTGTTGCACGTCTTTACCTCTCTCTATCAAAGAAAGTGTGAGTTCCCCTGTGGCTAAAAATGATGCTGTTCATCTGTCTTCCCACAACATACATTAAATGTAGACTAATAGACAGTAAATATTTGTCATGTGAGTAAATCCAATCTGTAGGCCACATTGTGGTATTTTGATCCTTACCAAAGTGACACCTGTTGTCTGTTAGCTTTCTGAGTATTTGAAAAACTCATTTGTCCTTACAATCATCCTTTGATTTATTTTCTAACCAGTCAAGTTCAATGAATAAAAGCCCAGGGACATTTGGGGACAGTTTAGATCTTAGTTTACCTATGTTTCCACAAGAGGGTGCTGTTGGGTAAAATGTCTTCCAAGTGAGTTGCTTTTAATTGGCTTTTAGTTAATCTTGAGTAAGGACTTAACTGAATATGAAATACTAATGAAGACACTGTGGTATTCTAAAAATAATCATCATTCATCAAAGATATGCTCCAGAGATAATATATAAGCCAGACCAAGTGTGGTAATGCATGCCTTTAGTCCCTTTAATGCCTTTAAGCACTTTGGAGGCAGGTGGATCTTTAAGAGTTTGTGGCCAGCCTGGTCTACTTAGTGAGTTACAGACCAGCCAAGGGCTACATGGTGAGACCATGTCTCAAAAAATATATATACTTATAAATAAATAAATAAAAGATGTCAGTCAGGATAGGTGCTATGATGTTAGTATTGCCATTGTGGCAGGATCTATAGTGGAGAAGACCTGGGAAAACCCATCTCAACCGTGGACAGCATCTTCCTATGATCCAAGGGCCTGGATGGGATAGAAAGGAGAAAGCAAGCTAAACACAATCATGCCTTGCTGTCTGCTTTTTGACTGTGGATGCAGTATGACCAGCAGCTTACACAAGCTTGCCACTGTGACTTCTCTGCTGTCTGAGCCAATAAGCTCTCTTAAATTGCTTCTTGTCATGTACTTGGTCACAGTAATGGGAAAAGCAGCAAATACAGTTGCTGTATAAGTCTCTTAGGGATATCTGGGTTCATAGTTGGAGAAATGATAAGGCTTCTGTATGTGTTTGTAACATAGACAGAAAGTTAATAGAAGATAAGCAATCAGAACTCCTTGTCAGTGGGATGGCCATTGGAAAGTTATGGGTTCACCATGATTTCATGTGTGAGATGCAGAAAGGAGTCATCAGAGTCCATTCCTTATTAGGGCTGAAGCTGACAAAATGATCTTGAAAGTCCCTGCAGATTTGAATTTATGATAAATTATGCTATGGAATTTAAGTATGAAAACTTGAAAGTTGCATGCTACTTGTAAACCTTTTTTGAGGGGCAGGCATAGTTTCTTATTTAGCCTAATTTTTTTTTTAAGATTTATTTATTATGCATACAGTGTCTGCTTGCATGTATCCCTGCAGGCTGGAAGAGGGCATCAGATCTCATTATAGACGGTTGTGAACCACCATGTGGTTGCTGGGAATTGAACTCAGGACCTCTGGAAGAACAGTCAGTGCTCTTAACCTCTGAGCCAGTTCTCTAGCCCCTTAGCCTAATTCTTAATCTTTAAAAGGGCCATCATTTGTTGAGAGTCACTTTCACAGGATGAAACAGATAACAGAAACAGATAAAGAACTCTTGAGGGCTTTTTGTTTGTTTGTGACTTAACTAGAATTTAACACTCCACATGTAGGGAAAGTCAAATCAGAGAAGTATGGAATCTCAGTTTGTAAAACTAGACAGAGCTCTGGAGATGGATGGACTGACAGATGATGGGTGGTGGATGGTGACAGTGCTTGTTCAGCAATGTGAATGGACTTATGACTCCACACTATGCACTTGATAGTGAATACTCGGTGAATGTTTGGTTTTACCAGTGAAAATGCAGAGAAGCCTTTTGTGTGTGTCTTGCTGCATAGTCACTAAATACCTTGCAATATAACTGGAATTTAATGTATTAAAATGTAGGGAAAGCATTTTTTGTTAAATTTCTTAAGCAGATGAAGCAGTTTGCCTTTATTCTTTTATTTGAAGTCATCAAGCCAGTGTGCAAGTAGAATCTTTGCAAGAACAATTGAATGTGATCTCCAAGCAGAGGGATGAGACTGCCCTGCAACTTTCTGTCTCTCAGGAACAAGTAAAGCAGTATGCTCTGTCACTAGCCAACCTGCAGATGGTTCTCGAACACTTCCAACAAGGTGCGTTATTTACCTGGCTGATGTTTTAGTGAAGAAAAATTGTAGTTATGGTAATTTTGCCTTATTTGAATATGAAGGTAGGTATAGGAAATCCCTAAATGGTTACTGACTTGTTAAGAGGAAAGGTAAGTCTCCACCAACAAGTAAATTCACACTCCTTTTATGATTAAAATTATTGTGATTTTTTTTTTAAAGTTTTAGTATATTACTAATTAAGATGAATGTGGAGTATAACTCTTTTGTGGGTTTTTTTTTTTTTTGCTTTTGGTTTTTGGTTTTTTGAGACAATGTTTCTCTGTGTAGCTCTAGCTGTCCTGGAACTCACTCAGTAGACCAGGCTTGCCTCTAACTCAGAGAGATCTGCCTGCCTCTGCCTCCTAAATGCTAGGATTAAATCCATGCACCACCGCCATCTGGTTTTTTTTTTGGTTTTTTTGTTTGTTTGTTTGTTTGTTTTACTGTTTTATTTATGTATTTTATGTGTGTTGGTATTTTGCCTGGACATTTGTCTGTGTGAGGGTATTGGATCTGTGGAACTGGAGTTACAGACAGTTGTGAGCTGTTATGTGGGTGCTGGGAATTGAACTTGTGTCCCCTGGAAAAGCAGCCAGTACACTTAACCGCTGAGCCAGAAGTTGAGTTAGAAAGGTAAAGAAAATGAAGAAGGAGAATCAAGTGATAAAGGAGGGCTTCTCACAGGGCTGGTGAGAAGACTCAGTGACTAGGTGCTTGCTGCTAAGCATGATGACCTGAGTTTGATTCCCCAGGACCCACATGCTGGAAGGAGAGAACTCATTCTTGCAAATTCTCCTCTGACCTCCACATGCACACTGTGGCCCGAGTGCACTCAGACATACACACAAAGTAAATAAATGAATATTTATTAAGGGACTGGGCATGGTGGCACACACCTTTAATACCAAACTAGGGTGACAAAGGCAGGCAGGTCTCTGTGAGTTTGAGATAAGCCTGATCTACATGAGTTCCGGACAGCCAGAGTTACATAGAGAAGACCCTGTCTCAAAAATCTCAAAAACTTAAAAAAAAAGAGAAGAGAGAGAAACAAAATGTAAAAGAAGCTCATACAAGAGGAGAATGACACACACTTAGAATGATTAGATTTGAGATTCTAGAGTTTGAAGCCCCTTTTAAGTGTTAATCATTGTAATTGCTGACCTTTGAAATGTTAGCTTGTTCTTAGCTGTTCATTTGTGCTTTGAGATGGCTACATTTCTACTCTAAGTGGAAAATACATTTTAGAGAAACATTAAGAGAGACCAGAACATTTTTATTTATGCTAAGAACAATTTTTGTTTGTTTGTTTTTCAAGACAGGGTTTCTTGGTGCCTGTCCTGGATCTTGAACTGTAGACCAGGCTGGCCTCGAACTCACAGAGATCCACCTGGCTCTGCCTCCTGAGTGCTGGGAATAAAGGAGTGCACCACCGCTGCCTGACAACTAAGAACAAATTTTGCTTTTTCACGTTCGCCCTACTTTAATTAGGATTACCCACTTTATATCACTGGCCCATCAAAAAATTTGTTGACTCAGTACATATGGTAATTATTAATTGAGTTAACCGCTAGTTTATTGGGGGTTAGAGGATATCTTTGTGCCTAAGAAAATCTTTAAAATTTGTACTGGTGTGACCCTTTAGGGCTGTGCATTTAGTTGAGGTCTTTAATATACGATTCCCAGGTGTGGTGGTTTACACCTTCCATCCTAGCACTCAGGAGGCAAAGGCAGGCTGATCTCTGAGTTACACATCAGCCGGGGCTACAGAGTGGGACCAAAAAGCGAAGTCTAGTTTTTAATGTAATTGCTAGACTGACTCTGAGAATGAAGGAGTGTGGCAAGGAGGCTGTAGAGAGTGTTGCTAAAGAGGGAACAGAATGGGCTTATTACACAGACGAGAAGAGCCTGCAAGGCACACGGGCCCCTGGTGTTAGTACACTTGATATGTTCACTGCAACAATTGTACTTCCCTTTGAGGTATTTAAATGTTTTGTTTTTAATTATTAAAAGTCCAAGTGATGCCAAATTCCAGCTTTATTGCAAAATATTACTATAACTTTCCTTTGTCCTTAGAGGAAAAAGCTATGTATTCTGCGGAATTAGAAAAGCAAAACCAGCTCTTAGCTGAATGGAAGAAAAAAGCAGAGACTCTGGAAGGAAAAGTGTTATCGCTGCAGGTAGGCAAAATGCTTTCTTTTCAGATCTGTGTCTTGGAAATAGTCTCAGAAACCATTCATCTGCTGTTTACTGTTTGAGTGATGGTTTCCAGCCTCCTACTGGGTATAGCAATGAATCGTCAGGTTCAGAATCTCCCAGGTGACAAAATTGAGAGCAGTCACAGTGAATGTGAGATAAAGGAACTTGAAATGCTTTAGCACACCTCAGTATCTTAGGGACTATGCAAAATGAGAACAAATTAATCTGCAGGATTAAGTTGAATTTTTCTCTTTTGAACAAAACGTTTTGTATGTTGTATTTGATATGTATTAAAATTACATATATTATCTTGTGTAATCTTTTAGAACCGGAAGGGTCCCCTCTCTTCTTACTGATTTTAGTAATCTGAGGGAGTTTGCTTTGTTTTGTTTTTGTTTTTTGAGTCCCAGGCTGCACTTGAGCTCTCAGCCTTGCAGATGCCGGATTGCAGGTAGGAGTCCCCATGCTCAGTCTTTTCTTTTAAAGCCTCTTGCAGATTTTCCATTTTATATATAAAAGTCATGGAAGGTAGCGGTGAAGTCAACCCCGCTGCAAAGATATGACATCAAAGTGACTTGCTTTGGGTTTTTCCTCAGTCATAGGTGGATTCTGATAAGAGTTGCTGAAACGAATCAATTGCCCTTACTTGGAGTTAGTGACAGTGCTTGTTTAGGACTGTTGATATTCTAAGAAAATTTAAAATTTTATGTTTAATACTAAGTGGCTGTAAAATGTTTATTGTTTATAATATATATAAAATATGTACACAATAGAAGGATAGCAATTTAGCAAATGCCCACATTCTCTTACCCACCACAACTGGAATGCTGCCTTTACAGTTCTCCTGTGTTCTACCACAATCCTCCTTCCACTTGTTTCCTATGGAAACGGTTGTTCACCTTGTTTTCCCGTTTATTGGAAAGGACTTTTTTTTTAAGAATTTTTTTTATTCATTTTACACACCAACCACAGATCCCCCTCTCATCCCTCCTCCTGCTCTTCCCCAGCCTTCCCCCTCCTTCCTGCCCTTCGTCCTTCCCACTCCCTCCTCCAAAAGGTTAAGGGTTCCCATGGGGAGTCAGCAAAGCCTGGTACATTCAGCTGATGCAGGACCAAGCCCCTCCTCCTGCATCAAGGCTGAGCAAGGTGTCCAACCATAGGTAATGGGCTCCAGAAAGCCAACTTATGCACCAGGGGTGTATCCTGATCCCACTGCCAGGGACCCCTCAAACATACCAAGTTACACAACTGTCTCAGAGGGCCTAGTCCAGTCCCATGCAGGTTCCACGGCAGTTGGTCTAAAGTTTGTGAGTTCCTATAAGCTTGGTTCAGTTGTCTCTGTAGATTTCCCCATCATGATCTATTCCCCCCCCCCCCCGCCCCAATATAATCCCTTTTCTCTCTCTTTGACTGGACTTCTGGAGCTCGGCCTGGTGCTTGGCTATGTATCTCTCCATCTCTTCCATCAGTTACTGGATAAAGGCTTATGATGACAGTTAGGGTATTCACCAATCTGATTACCAGGGTAGGCCAGTTCAGGCTAGAGGGCTGAATAGAGGGCTCCACTATTGTTAGTAATCTAAGCTGGGGTTGTCCTTGTGGATTCCTGGGAATTTCCCTAGCACCAGGTTTCTCCCTAACCCCATAATGTCTCCCTCTTTCAAGATATCTCTTTCATCGCTCTCCCTCTCTGTCTCTCCCCCAGCATGACCATCCTGTTCCCTCATGTTCTCATCCCCCATCCCCTACTCTTTGTTGTCCACCGTCATCCCCAGTTTACTCATGGAGCTCACCTGTTTCCCCTTCCCTAGGCGATTCATGCATCCCTCTTAGGGTCTTCCTTGTTTCCTAGCTTCTTTGGAGCTGTGGGTTGCAGTCTGGTTATCCTTAGCTTTACATCTAGTATCCATTTATGAGTGAGTACATACCATGTTTGTCCTTCTGAGTCTGGGTTACCTCATTCAGGATGATATTTTTTTAGTTTCATCCATTTGCCTACAAATTTCATGATGTCGTTTTTTTACTGCTGAGTAGTACTCCATTGTGTATATATATCCATTCTTTGGTTGAGGGGCATCTAGGTTGTTTCCAGGTTTTGGCTATTACGAATAATGCTACTATGAACATAGTTGAGCAAGTGTCCTTGTGGTATGATTGAGTATGCCTTGGGTATGCCCAAGAGTGGTATCATTGGGTCTTGAGGTAGATTGATTCCCAATTTTCTGAGAAGTTGCCATACTGATTTCCAAAATGGCTGTACAAGTTTGTACTCCCACCAACAGTGGAAGGGTGTTCTCTTTGCTCTACATCCTCTCCAACATGAGCTGTCATCAGTGTTTTTGATCTTAGCCATTCTGACAGGTATAAGATGATATCTCAGAGTCATTTTGATTTGCATTTCCCTGATGACTAAGGATGTTGAGCAATTCTTTAAATGTGTTTCGGCCATTTGAGATTCTTCTGTTGAGAATTTTCTGTCTAGCTATGTAGCCCATTTTTTAATTGGATTATTTGGTATTTTGATGTCTAGTTTCTTGAGTTCTTTATAGATTTGAGAGATCAGCCCTCTGTCAGATGTGGGGTTGTTGAAAATCTTTTCCCATTCTGTAGGCTGTCATTTTGTCTTTCTTACCCTGCCCTTTGCCTTACAGAAGCTTCTGAGTTTCAGGAGGTCCCATTTATTAATTGTTGCTCTCAGTGTCTGTGCGACTGGTGTTATATTTAGGAAGTCTCCTGTGCCAATGCATTCTAGGCTACTTCCTACTTTCTCTTCTGTCAGGTTCAGTGTGGTTGAATTTATGTCGAGGTCTTTGATCCACTTTTACTTGAGTTTTGTGCATGGCGACAGATATGGATCTATTTGCACTTTTCTATGGGCCCCCAACCAGTTATGCCACCACCATTGTTGAAGATGCTTTCTTTTTACCGTTGTATAACTTTGGCTTCTTTGTCAAAAATCAGGTGTTTGTAGGTGTGTGGATTAATGTGAGGGTCTTCGATTGATTCCATTGATTAACATGTCTGTTTTTATGCCAATACCAAGCTGTTTTTATTATTATAGCTCTATAGTAGAGCTTGAAGTCAGGGATCGTGATGTCCAGAAGTTCCTTTATTGTAAAGGATTGCTTTGGCTATCCTGTGTAGCTAGAGTTTTCCTGGTCTTGCCTGGCCCACAGTCAGGACAAATCTCTCTAACCTGCCAGTCCCACAGCAGCTCAGACTCAACCAAGTAAACACAGAGACTTATATTGGTTACAAACTGTATGGCCGTGGCAGGCTTCTTGCTAACTGTTCTTATAGCTTAAATTAATCCATTTCCATAAATCTATACCTTGCGACATGGCTCGTGGCTTACCGGCATCTTCACATGCTGCTTGTCATGGCGGCGGCTGGCAGTGTCTCCCTGACTCAGCCTTCCACTTCCCAGAATTCTCCTCTCCTTGTCCCTCCTACTTCTTGCCTGGTCACTGGCAATTCAGTGTTTTATTTATACAGAACGATATCCACAGCAATCCTGGGTTTTTTGTTTTCCATATGAAGTTGAGTATTGTTCTTTCAAGGTCTGTGGAGAATTGTGTTGAGATTTTGATGGGGATTGAGTTGAATCTGTAGATTGCTTTTGGTAAGATTGCCGTTTTTATTATGTTGGTTCTACCTATTCATGAGCATGGGAGATCTTTCCATTTTCTGATATCTTCTTCAATTTCTTTCTTCAGAGACTTAAAGTTCTTGTCATACAGGTCTTTCACTTGCTTGGTTAGAGTTACCCCAAGGTATTTTATATTATTTGTGGCTATTATGAAGGGTAATGTTTCTCTGGTTTCTTTTTCGACCAGTTTATCATTTGTATATAGGAGGGCTACTGATTTTTTTTTTTAAGTTAATCTTGTATCCCACCACATTACTGAAGGTGTTTATCAATTGTAGGAGTTCCCTGGTAGAATTTTCGGGGTCACATATGTATACTATCATATCATCTGCAAATAGTGAAATTTTTACTTTTCCTTTCCAATTTGTATCCTCTTGATCTCCTTTTCTTTTGTTGTCTTATTACTGTAGCTAGAACTTTGAATACTATATTGAATAGATATGGGGAGAGTAGAAAGCCTTGTTTTGTTCCTGATTTCAGTGGAATAACTTTGAGTTTCTCTCCATTTAATTTGATGTTGGCTGTGGACTTGCTGTAAATTGCCTTTATTATGTTTAGGCGTGTTTCTTGTATTCCTGATCTCTCCAAGATCTTTATCATGAAGAGGTGTTGGATTTTGTCAAAGGCTTTTTCAGAATCTAATGAGAAGATCATGTGGTTTTTTTCCTTTCAGTTTGTTTATATGATGGATAACATTGACAGATTTTTTCATATGTTTTACCATACCTGCATCTCTGGGATGAAGCCTATTTGATCATAGTGGTTGATTTTTTTTTTTTTTTTGGATGTGTTCTTTGATTCGGTTTGCCAATATTTTATTGAGTGTTTTTGCATCAGTGTTCATGAGGGAGATTGTTCTGTAATTTTCTTTCTTTGCTGCATCTTTGTGTGGTTTGGATATCAAGGTAACTGTAGCCTTATAAAACGAGTTTGGTAATGTTCCTTTGGTTTCTATTGTGTGGAACAATTTGAAGAGTATTGGAATTAGCTCTTCTTTGAAAATCTGGTAGAATTCTGTGCTGAAACCATCTGGCCCTGGGCTTTTTTTTGATTGAGAGACTTTTAATGACTGCTTCTGTTTCCATAGGGGGTATAGGTCTATTTAAATTGTCTATCTGGTCTTGACTTAATTTGAGTATGTAGTACCTATCCAGAAAATTGTCCATTTCTTTTAGATTTTCCAATTTTGTGGAGTATAGGTATTGGAAGTATGACCTGATGATTCTCTGGATTTCTTCATTGTCTGTTGTTATGTCTTCCTTTTTGTTTCTGATTTTGTTAATGTGGATATTCTCGCTCTGCCTTTTGGTTGGTTTGGATAAAGATTTGACTATCCTGTTGATTTTCTCAAAGAACCAACTCTTTGTTTCATTGATTCTTTGTATTGTTCTCTTTGTTTCTACTTTATTGATTTCAGCACTCAATTTGATTATTTCCTGGCATCTACTACCCTTGGGTGAGTTTGATTTTTTTTTTTTTTTGTTATTGTTGTTCTAGAGCTTTCAGGTATGCCTTTTAGTTGCTAGTGTGAGATTTCTCCAACTTCTTTATGTAGCTGTTTAGAACTATGAACTTTCCTCTTAGTACTGCTTTCATAGTGTTCCATTAGTTTGGGTATGAAGTACATTAATTTTCATTGAATTCTAGGAAGTCTTTAATTTCTTTATTTCTTCCTTGACCCATTGGTGATTCAGTTAAGTGTTATTCAGTTTCCATGAGTTTGTAGGCTTTCTGTAGTTTGTGTTGTTGTTGAATTCTAACTTTAAACCATGGTGGTCTAATAGAATACAGGAGGTTATTCCATTTTTTTTTTTAATCTGTTGAGATTTGGTTTGTGACCGAGTATGTGTTCAATTTTAGAGAAGATTCCATGGGGTGCTGAGAAGAAGGTATATACTTTTGTGTTTGGGTAGACTGTTCTGTAGATGTCTATTAAGTCCATTTGCATCATAACATCTGTTAGTTCTCTTATTTCTCTGTTAAGTTTCTATCTGGCAGACCTGTCCATTGGCAAATGTAGGGTGTTGAAATCTCCCACTGTTAGTTTATGGGGTTTTATGTGTGATTTAAGCTTTAGTAATGTTTTTTTCTACATATGTATTTGCCCTTGTATTTGGGGCATACATGTTCAGAATTGAGACTTCATCTTGATGTGTTTTTCCTGATATGAATATATAATGTCCTTCTCAATCTCTTTTGATTAATTTAGTTTGAAATCTAGTTTGTTAGGTATTAGGATAGCTACACCAGCTTGCTTCTTAAGTCCATTTGATTGTAATGTCTTTTCCCAACCTTTTACTCTGAGGTAGTGTTTGTCTTTGAAGTTGAGATGTGTTGCTCGTATACAGCAGAAGAATGGATCCTGTTTTCGTATCCATTCTGTTAGCCTGTGTCTTTTATAGGTGAGTTGAGCCCATTGACATTGAGGGATATTAATGATCAGTGATTGTTAATTCCTGTTATGTTTTGGTGGTAGTATGTGTGTGTTTCCCTTCTTTGGGATTTGTTGGTGTGGGATTATCTATTGCCTGTGTTTTTGTGTGTGCATCTGACTTCCTTAGGTTGGATTTTTCTTCTAGTGCTTTCTTTAGGGCTGGATTTGTGGATAGGTATTGTTTAAATCCAGTTTTGTTGTGGAATGTCTTGTTTACTCCATCTATGGTGATTGAGAGTTTTGCTAGGTATAATAGTCTGGACTGGCATCTGTCGTCTCTTAGTATCTGCATAACATCTGTCTAGGACCTTCTGACTTTCAGAGTCTCTGTTGAAAAGTTGGATGTTATTTGATGGGTCTGCCTTTATATGTTACTTGGCCTTTTTCCTTTGCAGCTCTTAATGTTCTTTCTTTATTCCATATGTTTAATGGTTTGATTATTATGTGGTGAAGGGACTTATTTTGGGGGAATCCAATTTTTTTGGTGTTCTATAAGCTTCTTGTATCTTCATGGGCATTTCCTTCTTTAGGTTGGGAAAGTTTTCTTCTATGATTTTGTTGAATATATTTTCTGTGCCTTTGAACTGGTATTCTTCTCATTCTTCTATCCCTATTATTCTTAAATTTGGTCTTTTCATAGTGTCCCAGATTTCCTGGACATTTTGTGTTATGACTTTCTTGGCTTTAATGTTTTCTTCGACTGACAAATCTGTTTCCTCTATTATATCTTCAACACCAGAGATTCTCTCTTCCATCTCTTGCATTCTCTTGGTTATGCTTGCATCTGTAGTTCCTATTCATCTACTCAGATTTTCCATTTCCAGCATTCCCTCAGTGTGTCTTCTTTACTGCCTCTATTTCAATTTTCAAGTCTTGAACTGTTTCCTTCACCTGTTTGATTGCTTTTTCTTGGTTTTCTTGGCTTTCTTCAAGGAATTTATTAATGTCTTCCCCTTTTTTGTTTGTCTTTTCCTCGATTTCTTTAAGGGAATTTTTCATTTCCTCTTAAAGGCCTCTATCATCTTCATAAAGTCATTTTTAAGGTCGTTTTCTTCTGCTTCTTCTATGCTTGGGTGTTCAGGTCTGGCTCTTGTAGAACTGCTAGGTTCTGCTGGTGCCATATTGCTCTTTATGTTGTTGAATGTATGCTTGCATTGGCATCTACCCATCTCTTCCTCCAATCAGTGCGAGGAGTGTCTGTGTCTCAGGGAGCTGCTGGGGTCTTGGAGGATTGGGTTTGTTTGGGGGACGGAGTGGGACTTGTAGATTTCAGGGTCCAGTGGTGGTGGTGGGGAAGTCTTGCCTGCTGGCCTGCAACTGGGGCTGCAATGGGTGGGAGTGAGGGGGCACAGGTTGTGCCTTGGGGCCTAGGGTCTAGAGACTGGGCTGACCGGCTGGGAGAGCAGTCACTCACCTCTTGATCCTGTTGGGGCTGGTGGAGTCTGTGTCTCAGGGAGCTGCCGAGGTCTTGGGGAATGGGTGGGTTTGGGGGATGGAGTGGGGCTTTTAGATACAGGGTCTGATAGGGGGTGGTGGCAGGCAGGCCTGCAGATGTCTTGCCTGCTGACCTGCAACTGGGGTGTGAAGGACATTTTATATTCGTCTGTACAAGAATGTGCTTATTATGTACTTCCTTGTTTATATCTCATGGTATACAGACATACAGATTTCTATCAGGTTTGCTTTGATTGGAATTACTAAATTATAGGCTATATATGACAACCTAAGCTTTATGGTTAGGACGATAGTTTTCTAAACATGGTTATGTTAAGTTACTCTGACTCTTAATATATTCATGATTCTTGTTCTACATCCTTGTCACATGATACACTACCAGACTTTGAAGTTTTACCACACTGGGTGGGAAGATATTATATGTTTTGTATTGTTTTGGCTATAGCCAGGGTAATTTATAGTGAAAATAATTTTGTTAGCTAATGGTTCTAGGGGCCAGGAACTCAAATACTGAGGGACTTGTACCTGAGAGGGGCCTTCTTGTTGCATCATTCCATTGTAGGACTAGAGAGACACGGCAAGGAGGGGCCTGCACTCGTCCTTTCTATTACAGACCCCTCCTGCAGAAGTGGCATTCATTCTTCCTGGCGGACAGTGCTCTAGTGTCCCAAACACCTTCCAATAGGCCCTGCTTTCCAGTGTCCCATTTACTTTATCAAAGTTATTAAAGATGTGTTTTGTTTTGTTTTTTTGAGATAGGGTCTCTCTATGTAGTCCTGGATGTCCTAGAGCTTGCTCCGTAGACCAGGCTGGCTTCAAACTCACAGAGATCATCCTGCGTCTGCCTCCCGAGTGCTGGGATTAAAGGTGTGCACCATCACAACTGACTAAAAAATATATTTTTGTTCAACATTTTTAATTGTGTCCAGTGGTATCAGATTATCTTGTCTATGAGACTCTTAAAGTATAAATCCAGATCTTTTTCTACAAAACTAGTTTTCTTCTTAATTTAAAATATAATTTATCAATTTTAAAAGAGCGAAATAAGCCAGAAGGAATTAATAAACATAAAAGGTGAATAAGTGAAATAAAATCCAAACAAATGGCAAAGTAACAAAATATAAATGCTAATGTGCAAAGAAGCTTGTTCTTCCTTATTGACTTTGTAAGAGGGCTGGAGTTGGGGTGCAGGGGTGGGGGGGTGCTTGTGTAGCGCCTGTGACACCCTGGGTTCCATTTCCAGCACAACAAAGCCACATAACCACAAACCCTACTTCATACATACAAACATTATGATGTGTTTTAGTTTTTTTGTTTGTTTTAATGTTTAGATTTTTAAAAATTATTTAAATTTTCTTTATATCAAATTTAGATTTATAGATTTGGAATAATACATTTCTATTTAAATTCTTTACTTCAGACCTCCTATCAGAGTTCAACTCCTACAAACTAGAATTAATAAGGAGTGTGTGTGTCCATATATTTATGTGTATAATATGTGAACACACATGTACTTGATTACAGGGAATTGCTACATGGTTGTTGGAGCTGGCCTAAGCAAGTCTGGAGTTTTGGAGGGCTGGCAGTCAAGATGGGAAGACCACATCAAAGGCCTGGCTGGAACTCACAGGCACAGGACAGAGCTTTTGTCCTCAGGCAGTTAGGGCAGTCACAGCTGGAGGGAGTTTTGTGAGCACAGGAAGAAGCTGCTGTCCATCAAAGGGATTTGTCATTTTGGGGGAAGCCCAATCTCTGCCTTTAAGAATTTCCGATTGGCCCAACCAGGGCATTCCAGGTTACTCTGGAGGATGAGCTTTCCTTAAGGACTTGAAGCATGCTTGCAGAATGCCCCTCATAGTAACTGATGAATAACTAAGGACTGTAATCTATCCTAGTAACACACCAGACAAGATTCAGACCAAAACGTGGCCTGGAATTTACATGAGTAAATTCTGAAGGATAACCAAGAAAATTAGAACCAAGAAAAGCAGCGAGGAAGGACTAAATCAAAATAGAGCCAATACAATATGGTCTAGATCAGCGGGATAAAAGAATAATCCAGAAGTGGAGCCCAGAATGTATTTGAGAATTTAAAATGAAATGGATTTGAATGTTTTTTCTGTTTTTTTTTGTTTGTTTGTTTGTTTTTCTTTTTTGGTAGCAGTTGAAAAAGTCAGTGGACTCTTTATTGCTTCTCGGTTATAGAGATCAGGAGCTCTTGGTAGTGTGGGTTGGCTTCCTCTTCACCACCACAGGCTTCTGGCTTCACAGGATGCCACTGGCTCTGCGAATGGCCACCATGCCCACATCGGGGCAGTACTGTTCTTGCAGATCATGTGACTGATGCAGCTGAGGCTGCCCATGCATTCTTTTTTCTTTTTTTTTTCTTTTTTTTTTTTTTCTTCCGTTTTTTGAGACAGGGTTTCTCTGTGTAGCTTTGCGCTTTTCCTGGAACTCACTTGGTAGTCCAGGCTGGCCTCGAACTCACAGAGATCCGCCTGGCTCTGCCTCCCGAGTGCTGGGATTAAAGGCGTGCGCCACCACCGCCTGGCTCCATGCATTCTTAATGGTAGTCCTCACATAGAAAGTGGCTGGTTTTTCCTGACATGACTACATAACCCCTTTGTCTTGGGGTGAACCAGCCTGTTGTAGCAGAAAGAGTTGTAGGACTTCAGATTACTGAACTTGGTGCTGTTCATCTGCTTATTTCTCATGATCAGGAATCTGGAGCAATTCTGCAGGACTACCCATTGCAGATGCGTAGACATGGCAGCAGCTCCTCTCCCTATGGTGGCCAGAGACAGAAAGAGCCCAATTTGAATTATTATTTTTTTTAATCTTTTTTTTTTTTTTTTTCCTCGAGACAGGGTTTCTCTGTGTAGTTTTGGTGCCTGTCCTGGATCTCACTCTGTAGACCAGGCTGGCCTCAAACTCACAGAGATCCGCCTGGCTCTGCCTCCCGAGTGCTGGGATTAAAAGTGTGTGCCACCACCGCCCTGAATTATTTTTAATTTAGTGAGAAAGAAGATTTTCTAAAAATGATGTTAGCTGGGCAGGACTTTAATCGCAGCACTCAAAAGACAGGGGCCAGTTCAAGGCCAGCTTGGTCTACATAGGGAGTTCCAGGCCAAGCAGGGCTACATAGTAAGACCCTTTCTCAAAGTAAACACACACACACACACACGCACACGCACACGCACACAAAATGCCATTGGCAAACTACCCATACAGAAAAAATTAAGTTGGGCTCCATCTTATATTATATAGAGAAATAAATTCCAGTTATATCAAAACAGGAATCCTTACCTGGTAGGAGTCTTGGCTTCTGAGAGTAATTTTTGTTTGTTTTGAGATAGGGTCTTGGTGTGCTCAGATTGGCAGAACCTTCCTGCCTCTAGAATGCCGGAAGTACAGGCCTCACTAGTAGTACAGGCCTATGCCACCACATCTGGATATGAGAATGCTTTTGATGGTATAGTGACTGGGTGGCTCTTCTGACATTTAGTAGGCTAGGAATTGTCAAAAAAAAAAGTATATTTAATGAGAAATGCTATATTAAAATTTAAATACAGAGAACAAACTATCTTATAATAAATTCTAGACTGTGTGTACAATCTAGAAGTAAAGAGGATCTTAATCCAGATTAAACACAAGAAACTACAAGAGTAAAGGAGAACCTCTTTGTTATTCACTAAAAAGGGATTAATTAGTAGACCAATGAGTGACTTCATTTTCATTGCCCAGAGAACAAAGGGTTCCTATCTGCCGTCCAAAGTACTCACACAAGCTGATGGCAAGACAATGAGGAGAAATACGTAAGCAGTGTACACAATGAGGTTTTCATGTAGGAGCAGATCCAACTGTTGTATAAACAGAACAAAGATGTGCAATAATAGTTATAATGAAGCATCCCTTTAGATACGTTAGCTTACAAAAATTTAAAAGAACAAAAACATTTATTGCTGTATTTCTTGACTTTTTTATATATTTTTAAAATTTTTATCTTGTTATTGTTACTTTAAAATGTTTTGTTATGTTATCTTTTAGTAACACCTATACTTAGTTTCTCTAAAAGGGCAGTGATGCATTGTGAAAGAATATGAGGTCGGTAGGTTGCACAAACTTGCCAGTGCTCACAGAGGTGCAGCTTCACCACCAGCTGAGCTGTCGATGGATTCTGAAGTGTCGTCCAGCCCTGTAGTTTTGCATACTGCTTTTTAATAACCTCCTCTTCCTCCCTCCCCTCCCCCTACCTTCCAGGAACGTTTGGATGAAGCAAATGCTGCATTGGATTCGGCCTCAAGACTTACAGAACAGTTAGATCTAAAAGAAGAACAAATTGAAGAACTTAAAAAGCAAAGTAGGTCTTTTGTCTTTGTTCTCTCTAACAGTGCTTATGTTGAATCAAGTGTAGTCTTCTGCCATACGTTGGCACAGCTGAGTAAGGCTGGTGGATGTGGCTTCCATTTCCCATTCCCATGTGCAATTTGTGTCTATCTGAGTCTGTATCTAATGAAACCAGAGTCATTAGGATAACCATGGCTGTCCAGTTAGTTCTCCTGGTTACTGAGCAATGACTGCTTTTTGCTTGTTGTCCTGTTGATCAAGGAGACTGATTTGACTGATCCAATTTTTATCTTCTCCCTGATACACCTGAAGCCATCTGAGAGGGCATATGCTCAAATACTGGGTCACTTTTTGTGAAGTGAATGGCTGAGTGTAACTTACTAGATTTTTATGGTTGTGGATGGGCTTTACACCAGGCACTCAGTATATTTGGGTTTGGTGCTTGTAAAGTGTCTCGCAGTTGGCCAGTTCTCTAAAGCTGACCCCCTGTATTTAGAATTATCATTGAATTTCACATGGTATGGTAGTTCACAGTGCTATGCTAAACCTAATAGCCGACAGTGATAGCATATCATTAAATTTAATCTCTCGATTAGGGGTAGCCAGGGACTTGAAGTTCCTCTGGGGCTGTGTTTAATTAGTAATGATTTGAAGTGATTGCGGAGGTCGTAATGGAACCTAGGAATGCATTGGCTATAGAAGTTTCTGTTCTCACAGCAGTTAAGAAATATATACCATGTGTCACAATATAGAAGTCAGAAAACACAAACAGAAGTAGATGGAACAGCAGAGATGCTGTGTTCAGAAACGGTGACATGGATACTTAGGAAATAAGCCCACAAGAACCACTGGCCCATAGATATAACCCCAATAACTTGGCCTGGATCCCCCAGGAGACCCCAAGTGGATGCAGCAAAATAGTAATAGGTGCAAGGGAGTTGACATCATTGGGATAACTTCACTCTGAGACTTTGTTCTGAGATTTTGTTTCATAAGAACTGATTAGCATAGGAGCTCTAAATCTCAGATAGGCCTGGAAATAGGCAGCAAGGAAACAGTACCTAGTGAATATCTGTTATGGACAGTTGACCTAACTTAGATTGTAGCGCTTAGTTTTTTCCTTACTCATTTGCCATTCTTAAACAACTAAGTGTATAGTATCAGTTCCCGTCTATAGATTAAAGAAACTGAGCTTTCCTTGCAGATCTCTTTATTTGTACCAAAGCTTTGATCTTTCCATGTTCTGTATTCCTGTCAGGGGAGTGGGTGTTTATAAAATGTCTAACTTGTCTTTTGTTCTGTGTCGCTCCCTTGGAGATACAGTGTTGTCCTATGTACTGAACCCTCACTGTTGAAATGGCTTCTTTAATGAGAACTGTGTATTGGGAAAATAATCTAGTTAGATAGAAAGCTAGTGCAGCTACATTAGTTGGAAGACTTGGTGAACCATAATGAACACTGAGCACCCAGGGGTTAGCCACGGATGTCATATCTTAGTGTTGAGCTAAATCAGTGGAGGGAAAGGTGAGTTTTGAACTACATCACTGGGCTGTGACAGCTTGATGCCGTGTGCCTTGATGTCTATGGTCACATCCCCAATAAGTCATTCACCGGAGTCATTCCAGTAGACCATGGTCAGATAACAGAGTCTGTAACTGAACTGTGGTATTTGGTATTTGCTCAGGCACCTATTTAAACTTCTAGGAGTAGAAATTTTTCATTGTAGCTGGTAGGGTAGGTAGCCTGGGTTCCTATTTGTGTAAAACATAATTAATACTCACTATTAATAAGTAAGAACTTTGGGCTCATTCTAGGGAGTCAGTACTGGAGAGAAAGCTCTGCTTACTTCGGCTTATACAACTGCTGTTTGAAAAGGCCAAGGGAGCTAGTATGGCACAGACAGGAAGGGAGAACACCAAGATGGTTGGTTGTTATGTCTTTAAATTATTCCTGCCTTTTATAGCTTCTCCTAATAGTGTTTTCTTACATTACCTAAGCGCTTAGTGCCATGTTTATATCTCTAAACACAAATGCGATTTTATTTTCTCAATGCTGTATTCTCGATTTGATAATATAAATAAATTCTTGATTGGCTTACTTATTTCAAAAAGCATCCCTATATATTTTTATAAGTCATTAAGTACTTTACATGTTGATTGATGTTGTAATACTGTACTTTATTTTTAACACAAAAGTTGGCCAGACAGCAAAAGTTTTTGCCAGGAGAAACAATTTTGAAAAAGACAGATTGGTTTTTGTTGAAAGAAAATACACAGACTTGAATTGTAAAGGCAAAGTATTGTTTTAGTTCTAAGCCTCTGTAGACTAATGATTAGTTCATCTGCTGTTTCAACATTTAGACAATATTAGGAAATTTACTTTAAGAAGTGGTATTTTATTCAGAATGGTTGATTATATCATTACTACCAAGATATGATTCAGTCTGTTTAAACATAAGGAAAGAGTGGTTACATATGACCCCGGTATTAAAGCAGTACAGCATGGATGACATCAGTCCCTCTTAGAATATGTAATTGTTAATGTCAGGTACGTGCAACTGTGGTTATGAACTGGAGGCATTTATGGGCCCTGTATGAGAAACATAAAGACAGATGCCTGGGGATTTACTAGTCAGTAAGCACCTAATAAAGACCAGCTGCTTGGCTTCATGATGGCTGCTGTGTAGAATACTAGATAGGCCCCTTTACAAGGAGCTGAAGAAACGGCACATGACGAACTTCATAAGCTGATAATTTAAGACAGTTGTACACAGCAGTGGCCTTTAGTGGCATGTTTAGTTCCTCTTGTTAAGGGACAGAGACTTGAAGAAAGTGTTAAGCCACTAGTAGGATTTTACCTAACAAGTGTGAAAACTATTTAAACCATAAGAACTAGTTAGCTAACTCATCCTCCCAACAAGAGAAACCCTAAGATCCTGCAGGTGCTGTATTCTACTAGGCAGTGTTGACTGGTAGAGGGGTTACTGCTGTCCTTCCTTTCGGGGATTGTTCTTTCAATATTTCATCCATAGTTCAAAATGACTCTTTGCACATGCCATCCTGGACTTTGTGTACAGTCAGTGCACCAGTCTATGAGTTGAGTAGGATGTCATTATTCTTAGTTCATCAGAGTTGAGAGTGCCTATGGACTTGTTATTGGTGAGAAAATACATCTGTGTAAACCTAGTATAGCTGAGCCACTAAAGACACATACATTGTCATGTATGTAGGTGTCTGTTTTCCTTTCTTCATTTCCCTAATTGCTCTTAAGATAAATTTCTTCTTAAATGAAAATGATAAGTTGAAATGGAAAGTAAAGATAGTTTTTGATTTTGTAATTAATACTAAAAAGCACCTAAGTTTTGTGGTATGCAAAGAAAAGTAAGTTTTCGTAAGTAATAGAAATTTAATTCTAGCACAAGGAACATCTTTTGCTCTACCTGCCAGTTTATGCCTATGTCTTTATGTGCTGGGGATGGAACCCACCGTCTTTTGCATGCTAGGAAAGTCAGCTGCATCCCAAGCTCTATACTTGTATCTTAAAGGCTTTTGTAACTAATTTTTAAAAATAGTGACTACTTTTTAAAATGTCTTGTATGAATTGAAAGTGGAAATTTTTCCTTAGAATATTTTTAAAAAGAAAGTCTAAAAGTATATATAAAACGAGTCCAGTAGCCGGGTGGTGGTGGCACATGCCTTTAATCCCAGCACTCGGGAGGCAGAGCCAGGTGGATCTCTGAGTTCGAGGCCAGCCTGGTCTACCGAACGAGATCCAGGACGGGCACCAAAACTACACAGAGAAAGCCTGTCTCAAAAAAAAAAAAAAAAGAGTCCAATAAAAGGTACTGTAATATATGAAGCATGAAAACATGATTTAAAGTCACAGAGACAGAGGGGCTTGAAATGTTTCACATGGAACTACCTTTATGATGCTGAATGTGCCTGAGTTTTTATTTTAAATAAAGACATTCCATTTTCCAAGACATGATTTATACAAGAAAACATATAATGTCCTGTTGAACTTAAGCCAAATACATTCCCAGACGCTTTGTTACCCAAATCTTTTGAGTGAGTTCTTTATAGATGTTTTTGGCAGAAGTGGTGGTTTTAGAGGAAACATGTAAGAAGTACCAGATGCAATTTTCTGAATTGCCATAAATGGTTAAAAGTCATTTGTAATGATATAAACATCTGGGTATGCTAGACAATGCCAACATTTAAATTAAGGGGAAAAGTATATTAGGTAAATAAGCTATTTTGTACTTCTAGTTACATTTTAAACATGTTTGATATTTGATATTAATGTCTAAACTGAACAATGTTTTGTAAGTTGCTATTGAAAACTAATTTCTATAAGCAGAAAGGGAAAATGAATTATGTACTGATGAGAATATTTTATATACTTCATCTCCTTTTTTCAGTAAGGCTGAGTTATTCAGTATGTAATTTATTTTATTTGTCCTTCCCAGAGAACACCAGTCATTCATTCACTGTTATATCAAGTATTCATTGTCTATGTGTTGAGTATCAAGCACTAAATAGGCCCTGGGATAAACAGGTGACAGGGGTCTTTTTCAGGATGGTGGCAGGCAGGAAGGGGAAGAGGATGTGTAATCAGGTACATGCAAGGAATTGTTTTGAAAGAACCAGAAGTGGTGGACAGCTATAAGGACAGAGCAGGGCAGCTGCACTTACGAACATACAGTTGTGACAGTGTGTACGAGAACTGTGCAAGCTCAAGTCAGACAAAAGCCCAGCAAATCCCAGCAGGGAGTGGGAGGTGAGCACAGAGTCCACCCCTGCCTGAGGAGCGCTTGGCAAGTGAGAGCCCCGAGAGAAGAGTCATTCATTTTTCTTTGAGAGTGCAGTCCCTTACCAGTGAGTAACCGAGCTCAAATGGAAGACACACATCCAAAAATATCTGGGCAGCACACATTGCACTTGATGGGTTATAAATAAAATGGCACAGATATTGTATGAAAAAATTTTTTCAATTAAAAAAGGGAAAAAAGACAGACACAAAGTTGGGTGAGTAGAGAAGGGGAGTGGATCTGGGAGAATCTGGAGAGTGGTAAATATCATCAAAGCACATTGTACGAACTCATCTAAGAACTAATAAAAATTTTTTTAAAAGAAATTGTTTTGAAAGAGTTATCCATTCTACTTGGTAATAGTGGTATGGGAAGGTAAGAAAAATTAGTGACTTATTTTTTCTTAAGTGATGGATACATATATCCATCATTAAATAGATTGATAGTTAGGGGAAATTATTCTAGACAGAGGGAGGGATTCACATGAAATGAGGTGGCGTACTCTGAAAAATGTTGAAAGAGCAGTGTGGTGGGGTAGGATGGTGTGGCTTGGTATGGAGGACTGGGAAGGTAGAAGTGAAAGTGATTTGCTGTAGGGGAAAATGAAACTTAGTCATGAATCACAAGTAGATTGTAAACTGTAATACCAAAACAGCAAGGGAGATGGGCATAAGTAGGTCCAACCTGTTGACATTGCAGTATGGCATTGTAATCACACTGGAGAACAATACAATTGGTTTACCTCCCCTCCAACAACATCTCCACCCCCACTCCCTCCACCCCCCCCCCCCCCCCCCCCCGTAATCTCATCGTGTTTTAAGTAAGCTAACAGTTTTATGTCAGGCTGCATTCATAGATACTCCTGGCTACAGCTCTGACAGGCCTGGTAAAAACTGGTGAGTTGAAGTGTTTCTGTTGGGTGGCGGAGTCTCAGCTCAACCCCATTATTTCTACACAGGCTTGTGAGCCCAGTGCTGCAGACCTTAGGTCTTGCAAGGAATGGTGAAATCTGGATTTTCATATGATAGGTTCTGGCTTTCTAGTGTGATGCTTACTTAGAGCTTTGTAAAAACCCTGTGTGGGCAGGACAGGTCTCTCCTTTGGGGACGTCGTCCATTACAATTTGCAGTAGGAAATGAGGTTGGTGCCGAGGCCTAGAAAACCTTCTGTTCTCAGAGGGTTTGATGTGGTGTTAACATTTACTAGGTAGAAAAAGTGTTACGGCTTTCCTTTTCAGTGATAAATTGCAGTTCTCTTTGGATATGTCTTGTCTTTGCAAAACATTTTTTAAAAAAGTTTATACTATATAAGGAAGCTTTTAAAATTTTCTATATGGAAACTGTAAAATATCTGAATTGATAGTGAAGGGTTGAGGGGGACTAATTGAGAGGGAAAGCATATTTGATTTGCTTGTATTAAAAATATTATTAGATGTGTGGGTACTGGAGAGAAAGCTCGGTTGATAAAGTGCTTATCCTGTGAGCGTGAGGACTTGACTCAATCACCACACCCACGTAGAAGCTGGGCATTGATCGCTCACCTGTAATCTCAGTGCTGGAGAGGCTTAGGCAGAAGGACCTCTGAGTCCTGATGGTCAGCCAGTACAGCTGAGTCAGTGAATTCAGGATTCAGTGGGAGACTGTCTGGAAAAAAATAAGATGTTAAGTAATTTGAAAAAAAAAAAAAATCCAACAACTGCCTCTGGCCTTCACACACACATGTACAATATGCATACCCACATGTATACATACCTCTCACCTCCCATGCACACATGTACATATACACAAAAATGTATAATTACATAAAATCTCTTGGTCTGATCTAGAGGTAGAATACTTAACTCTGAGACTAGATTTAATCCCCACTGTTGAAAAATCTCAGTCAATTTCTCCCTCCCTTGCCTTCTCCTCCCATTTTCTCCCCTCTCTGCTTTCTTTCTTCCAAGTGTGCATAGTAATTCCAATTAGCTGTGTAAGTAATATAGTAAGTCTTTTATTTTCATCACAAATGATGGTATAGTAGAACTCATATTACTGATATTGTACTACATTAATGAAATGAATTTATTTCCAACAAGTAGAATTTTAAGAGTTACTTTGGGGGCTGGGGATATCCCTCAGTTGGTAGAATACATGCTTAACACACACAAGCCCCTGGGTTTAGTCCTCAGCACATGCCTGTCATCTTAGCACTTAGGAAGGATAGGCCAGAGGATTGGAAGGTCAAAGTCATCTTTGTCTAAAGCAAGTTTAGGGTCAGGCTGGGATACGTGAGACCTTGTCGGGAGGGAAAAAAGTTAACTTTTTACTCAGCAGTTAATTATGATGGGACAAAACAACCAAAGAAGCAAAACAAAACAACAAAAAACCACATTCACCATGTACACTCTAAACCTTAAAATTCTGCCCGATAGATTGAAAATACTTAAAAGACAAAGCAATTGCTAACTTCAAATTACAAATAGATGTGATATTCTTTTTAAAAACATTTAGTGTTAAAAGTGATTTTGTATGAATTGAAATTCTATAATAAAAAGACTGTCTAGTGGAATTGGGGTGGCCCAAGCCCTTAATCCCAGCACTTAGGAGGCAGAGGCAGGTGTTCTACAGAATTCCAGACAGCCAGAGCTACACAGAGAAACCCTGTCTCTAAAAAACAAACAAAAACCAAAAAACCAAAGCCAGTCTAGAGGTTTGGAGAGATGGCTTAGCAGGTAAAGCACTTGCCATGCACCCACATGAGTGCTGAGAAGCAGTAATTTAGTGCTTAGGAGGTAGCCAGGGGATTCCTAGAGCCATCTGTAGAGTTCGAGTAGCTAAGTCAGTGAGTTCTTGGTTCAGAATGAGAGACTCTGACTCAAAGTACAAGATGGAGAGCAACCAAAGAAGAAACCTAATGTCAACCTCTGGCCTCCACACATACCCGTGTACACACAAAGTCCATCTAGTTTCTAGTTTTTGCTTTGGTTATAGTTAAATGAAGAAACCAAATCATATTAAATTTAGTACTATGTCAAGTTTTAGTTTATTTTGGGTACTAGAGAGATGGCTCACTGGTTAAGAGCATGTACTACTTTTGCAGAGGACCCAAGTTTGGTTCCCAGCACCCGTGCCCACACAGCCACCCATAATTCTAGTTCCAGGGTACTGGGTATCCCCTTCTGGCTTCCAGGGGCACTTGTACTCATGTACACTGTGATGGCTAGTTTTATGTCAACTTGACATGAGCTAGAGTCATTTGGGAAAAGAGAACCTCAATTGAGAAAAATGCCCTGACCCAATTGGCCTGTAGGTGAGTCTGTTGAGCATTTTTTCTTGATTGATGTGGGAGACCCCAGCTCACTATGGGTGGTGCCCCGCCAGGGCTTGTGGTCCTGGATGCTATAAGAAAACAGGCTGAGTAAGTCATGAAGAACAAGACAGTAAGCAACATTACTCTATGGCTTATGCTTCAGTTCCTGCCTCCAGGTTCTGCTCTGACTTTCCTCAGTGATGGACTGTGCTGTGAAACTATATGCTGAAATAAATCCTTCCCCAAGGTGTGTTTGGTCATGATATTTTCTCACAGCTACAGAAACCCTAACTAAGACATACATTACCTACACATAGCCACATATTTAAAAATCAAATAAAATTAAAAATTATTGTCAAGTGATGTGGGATGTCCTTCTGTATGCTGTGAATATGTGTTGCTCTTATTGGTTAATAAAAAGCAGACAGGCCAGTAACTGGGCAGGAAGTTAGGCAGGAAAGCCAAACAGAATGCTGGGAAAAGGAAGGCGGAGTCAAGGAATCACCAGCCAGACACAGAAGAAGCAACATGAGAATGTCATTTTGAGAAAAGGTACCAAGCCACATGGCTAAACAAAGATAAGAATTATGGGTTAATTTAAATGTAAGAACTAGTTAGTAATAAGCCTGAGCTACCAGCTGAGCATTTATAGATAATATTAAGCCTCAGAGTCAATTATTTAAGAAGTAGCTGCTGGGTATTTGGGAACAGGCAAAGTATCTCATACCTCATTTACTTACTGACATTTATACAGACTGGCGAAATTGTCTTTCAAACATTTTTCTCTTTCTCCTGTTTTCTCCTTTGCCTTGGCTCTTAAAAATGAGAAAAATGCAAAATAAGGGAAAAAAATTACAAAATATCAGTATCAACCAAAGTGATATATGTGATTGCTGTTGATTAGAGCAAAGTTTAACAATGAATTTGTTATTTTAAGAAATCAGATGAAAGCTGGGTGTGGTGGTGTATGCTTTTAATCCTAGCACCCAGGAGGCACACAGGCACCCAGGAGGCAGAGCCTGGTGGATCTCTGTGAGTTTGAGACTAACCTGGTCTACAGAGTGAGTTCCAGTTCAGCCAGAGCTGTGTAGGAAGAAAGAAAAGAAATGAGATGAAAGAATATTTCCATTTTATATAGCACTTTACTATTTAAAAAGTCAGCTTTTTGTCGTTTATTCCATTCTCTCAAAATCCTTTGCATGAAGCACAGTCATTTTAAAAGAGGCAAACCACGCCTGGCCCTGAGCATGGTTCATCTCTAGGGTTTCTGGGTTCTCATTCTGGTCTTCACAGTTATCTCATTCAGCTTACTATTCAGTGAACCTGCTCACAGGCACTTAGTCATGCGATAACCAGAGGAATATAAGAAGTATGATACACTTTAAGATGTTCTCTGGGCCGGGCGGTGGTGGCGCACGCCTTTAATCCCAGCACTCGGGAGGCAGAGCCAGGCGGATCTCTGTGAGTTCGAGGCCAGCCTGGGCTATCAAGTGAGTTCCAGGAGAGGCGCAAAGCTACACAGAGAAACCCTGTCTCGAAAAACCAAAAAAAAAAAAAAAAAGATGTTCTCTGAAGATGATGCACGGTCATCAATCACAAGTAAAATGTAAAGTTATGATGCACTCACTCTTCCACATTCGATTTTGATTCTAAGATCATGGCGTCATCTCTGGGAGTTTCAGAGCTCTGCTGTGGAAGATTTACTGTGTCACACACTCAGAGTCATGCTTTCTCCAGACTAGACTCCATCTCAGCTGATTCATTGCTCAACTTGAAAATGCTTCCCAGCCTCAGCTTGCATTTCTACAGAATTATTTGGGTGTGTGTGATTATTCACAGGACTATTGTATTTGGACTAGAACCCATTTCTGAATAATAATATTTTGCCTGCCCATATAAATATAGTTCTGATTTCAAATTGTGGTTTGAGTCCAGTGTTCATAGAGAAATATTCAGAATTTCTGATGGGAGGAGAGCAAGTGTTGCTGGAGAAAAAGATGAGTCTTTAGGGACTTTGGATGGGTGTGTGACTTCCTTTTCTTCTAACCTCTCAAAATTAATACATTCCTTCCCGTGCTGTCCTTAAGTTCTGAGGTCCTTTCCTTTTCCTTTCTCTACTCAGATATCATGGTACATTTAAGCATGTGAGTTTGAGATAGCCTTGCTTGCGCATCCCATATTGCGTTAGGTCACGGACTAGTTTTAAGACAATTTAATCTTGTCACTTTGACCTAAACGATGCTTTGACTTTCTGACTTACTTTATTCAAGTAACTTTTTATTAGAATCTTTGCTTTATAAGTTTTACTCTGAAGATATTTATTCATCATGCAGGCCTTTCGTTTGCTTGGGATTCTTTGAGATAAGGTCTCACTCTGTTGCCCAAGCTGGCTTCAAACTCCCAGACTCAACTGATCCTCCTGCTTTGGCCTTCTTAGCATCGGGGACTACAGGTACATACCACAATGCCCAGCTTATTAAAAGAAAAGTAATGTTTTATTTGTTGTTATTATGTGTACATATGATGTGCGCTGGGTATACACAGGCCTGCCATGGAGCATATGGAGGTCTGAAGTCAGTTTTGTGGAGTTGATTCTCTCCTTCCACCTTTATGTGGATTCCAGAGATAAAACTCAGGCTGTGACTTACAGAGCAGCACTTTGACCTGCTGGCCATCTCTTGGCTCAGGGGCTTACCTGCTGTTCTTGTTTGTTTAAAGGGAGACAGTGTAATACAGCTTTAGATATGGTTTATGTGGTAAGAACATACTATCCAATACATGTAATTCTCTCCCTTTTCCGTCTTTCTCTCTCTCTCTTTTGAGAAAGTGTAGGCTGGCTTCGCTGTGTATAGCTCAGGGTGGCCTCAAATTAGGAATCCTTTTGCCCCAGGTTCCTGAGTTCTTGGGGCTGCAAAAGTGTACTACTATGCCTAATGTAATTTTTTTTTTTTGTTGTTTTTAATGGCTACATTGAAACAGTAAAAAAAAATAAATAAAAAATAAGTTATTTTAAGATTACTTATTGGAGCTGGAGAGATGGCTCAGCATTTGTTCTTCTAGAGGACCTGGGTTTGATTCCCAGCACCCACATGGAAGCTCACAATCATCTCTTAACTCCAGTCCCAGGCGATCTGATGCCTTCTTCTGACCTCCTCAAGTACTACATGTATGTGGTACACAGACATGCATGCAGGTAAAATACACACTTAAAATAAAGGCAAAATCTTAATAATATTGTTGTTATTTTTCTGTGTGTGTATCTGCATGGGTTTATGTGCACCATGTGAGTACATGTCTGTGAGAGCATCAGATCCCCTGGACCTAGAGTTCCACGTGGTTTTAAGACACCATGTGGACTCTGGGAAACAACCCAACTCCTCTGTAAAAACAGCAAGTGCTCTTAACTACTGAGCCCCATGAAATTAATTTTTATAATTTCTTTTACATCACATGTCCCCAAATTATTATCATTTTGAAATGTAATCAGTATAAAATTAATAGTAATAGATACATTTTAGAAAGAGAAGGTAGCAGGGCTAGAGAGGTGGCTCACAGGTAAGAGGGCTTGCTGTACAAGTTTAAAGACCTGCATTTGGATTCCAGAACCCATGTAACAAGGCCTTATGGTTGTACTTGTTCCCATAAGCCCAGCACTGTGGGGGCTGCAGGTCACAAGGCTTCATAGCTCATTGAGAGACCCTGTTTCGAGGGACACCAGGCAGAGAGTGACACCTGCCATCTTCAGCCTCTACATGAATGCACAGCACATGTGCAGAGAGTGGGGAAGTTTGGGCTGCTCCTAGGCTGCCAGTCTGTAATCCTGGAGGAGGGGAGGGCTGTACAGTAGCTCCTGCTTCAGCTTGTTGAGTTGATGTTTTTCCGGTGGCCAAGAGCTCTGCCACATCTAGAATGTAATGCTAGGGAAAGCAGCACATGCCCACAGTGTAAAGTACTTGAAGAGTCTAAGAGAAAATGTCTTTTACTGATTCAGATTTCAGTAATAGACCCCATCCTCTGCCTTTTAGATTCAGTTGAAATTCCTTGCTGGAAAGATGGGAAAGGAAAAGTTTATAGAAAATTTTCCAAACACAAACCTTGGCTTTTATAATATGGTTATGGCAACCATCTCTATTTTGGTAAAGTTAGTCTATTATGTGAATGGCATTTTGTAATTCAGAAATTTGCAATTTAGAGAAGCACAAGCCATTGCAAACCTTTCACATACAGTATTCAGTACTGTAAGTCAGCATTCTAGTCATTGTACAGGACAGAATGGAGACAAAGGAGACCTAATGTGTCTTGGAGGAAAGTCATGAGAGGAAGTAAGTTAGGAACTTCAGGATGAAGAATGGTTATGAGTCATTAGAGTAGGCAGTCCTGTCAATAAGAGCTCTTCATCAGAGGGGGGAAAAGCAGAATTCTGTGGGACGCAAGAGAAGAAAAACACACCAAAAGTTGATGGTCAGTTGACTTTTCAAAACGGTACCAAAAGAACAAGGTTTTACCATGTAATGCTGGAGCAACTGCTTTCTCATGAACACCTGTCTCATACCACACACAAAAATGAACTTGATAAGGATCATGGCCCTTTTCTATTTTTATATTTTATATGTATATTCAAAACCATTAAAACTCTTGGAAGATGTAGAAGTAAATCTTCACAGTACTGGGCAAAAACAACAAAAAGAAATTTAAAACTATTGTTTCAAAAGGTAACGGGAAAGAGAAATGACACATAGAATGGGAAAAATAATTGCAAGGCCTGGTGCCTGGTAAGGGGACTCATCTAGCCATCCCCCGTCAGGGAAGGAGGAGGTGTGTGTTGTCCCTTATTGGGACCTTACATGCAGTAGTCTCCTCTTGCTTTCTTCTGGGATGAAAACATGTGTTTTTCTTTAAAGTCACTAGGCACCTCTTTGAGTTCTACTGCCTGCTTCTAAGTAAAAGGTGTAGACTGTTGGACAGAGAGGTCTCTAGTCCAGAGCTCTTGATCCTTTGGCATGATTAGCTTGTGCACAGGACATCTGATTTAATTTTAAAGTTTACCTTTAAAAATTGCAACCATTTTACAGGTTTTGCTTATTTTTTAAAGTACAAGTTTAGAAATAATCTAAACATCCTTTTAAGTCAGCCAACAGCATTGTATCATGACTAGCATGTTAGTGCCCATGCTTTCACTGTCTTTGCCCTGTCAGTGTCCTAAGCCAGTGTTAGTTGGTTAGATACTCTTGGCTCACCAACATCAGAGCCCAGCCAGGAAAACAGAACGGGGAAAACCTAAAGTTGTCCTTTCCGTTTCCTCCCGTTAAGTGAGAGTTGCTGTGGAAATACGTCCTGCAAGAAAGCACTGGAGACAGTTTGCTCTTTGCTTGTATGTTTCTACGTGGATGGAAACCTGTTGTGATTATTACATTTCTGTTAAGGAGCTGACCATTTTACTGGGGGCAAACGCTGTGGAATACTGCATCCCCTGTCTTCTAGGTAATTTCTGTCCAGGTTCCCAGAGCCAAAGAAAAGATGACAGCAATCGGCCATTCCCCAGTAGAATAGGGCACGTATTCACATTTCTAAGTAGGTCTTGCTGCGTGTTTATCCAACCTGGTTGGCTAATGCTGTCTTTATCCACTTACTTTAAAACAGATGAGCTCCACCAAGAGATGCTGGATGATGCACAGAAGAAGCTGATGAACTTAGTGAGCAGCACAGAAGGAAAAGTGGACAAGTAAGCTTCGCCTCTTGACTTCCTCCTGAGTCATAGGAATTGCTTTCAGAGAACAGCAGAGCTACAGCAGATGTTTACATGTGACCACATTTTCAAGAAGCAGTTTGCTTTTCTGATATAGTGAGGTGTAGGTAGTTTTCATGACAGTCAGTAAAGTGACTTACCTTCTTTTATTTTTTATTTATTTATTTATTTATTTTTTGGTTTTTCGAGACAGGGTTTCTCTGTGTAGCTTTGCACCTTTACTGGATCTTGCTCTGTAGACCAGGCTGGCCTCGAGATCCGCCTGGCTCTGCCTCTTGAGTGCTGGGATTAAAGGCATGCGCCACCACCACCTGGCCCTTCTTTTATTTTTAAAGTCTGTTTCTCCCAACTCATTGCTTTTGTCAAAACTATATGCAAGAGTTAAAAGAAAAATCATTCTTGCAGGGTGGCACACACCTTTAATCCCACCAGAGGCAGGTGTGAATTTAAGGCCAGCCTGGTCTACAGATCGAAGTTCCAGGACAGCCAAGGCTACACAGAGAAACCCTGTCTAGGAAAGAAAAAAAAAAATCACTCCTTTATGAAATACTTAGAAAATAAAAGGTTTATTTTTAATATTCCCCCCCCCTTTTTTTTTGTTTCTTTGAGACAGGATTTCTCTTTGCATCTCTGGCTGTCCTGGAACTCACTCTGTAGACCAGGCTGGCTCAAATTCACAGAGATCCGACTGCCTCTGCTCCCAAGTACTGGGAGCCATCACCACCGTCACCCCGGCATATTTTTCCCTCTTTACTACTCTTAAATGAACGTATCTAGTATGTTTAAATGTATTAGGTCTGAAACCTAGTTATTCATGCAATAATATCTCACTTAATATATTAAAATCTAAGATATTATTTAAAATTTTTAATAAATATGGTTGAGGGCATATAACATTTATCTCCATTTTTATGTCTTTCTCAGATGAGAGTCACCTAGTTAGGTGTTGAAAATTACTTATGAGATACCTCCTCAGTTGGTTATGAGTCTAAAAATTGCTTGGCTAATAAGTGATTTTTTAAAAAAGTATTCATTTTGGGTTGTCTGAAATATTCCTAATTAGACTTCTTTAAAAAGCCACTTTAGAATTCCTTACTATTCAGTCTTTATAATTCAGCATCTCATTGTTTAAGTAAATGTTTCTTTGTTTAGTGTTTGGGTATGCTTGTGTTAGTTTGGCCATGTTAGATCAACCTAAGCTGTTTGTGCCTTGATTTTCTAGAGTCCTCATGAGAAACCTCTTCATTGGTCATTTCCACACACCTAAAAATCAGCGTCATGAAGTGCTACGACTGATGGGGAGCATCCTGGGTGTTAAAAGGGAGGAAATGGAGCAGGTAACTAGATAGTAAAAGCACTCTAAGCCCTCCCCACCTCTTTCTTTGTAGTTCTCTTATTCTCTGGTATTCTCTTCCCTTTCTCTCTCTTTCTCTGGGGATAGAACCTAGCATGTCTTTCACATGTTAGGTAAGCACTCCACCACTGAGCTACATCCTGGTTCTCATACTAAATATGCTTGTAATTACATTTATAATATAGGGGCATAGTAGAAAATAGTTTCTTTTATATATATATATAAAAGAAAGTTAAATATAGTTTTCTTAATCAAAGAATTAGATTTGTTCAGTTTTTTGGTGTTAGTGTAAATATTTTACAACTTATAAACTAGTTCTTATATCAGATTGCTGAAATTTTTGAGACATAACCACGCCCAGAACATTTATTTCAGATTGTGCTTAGATGGCATTTTATTTTCTCTGTAACCTTTGTCAGTAATAGGAAACATTTACTAGAATTTGAATTATAAAGCATGATTTACTGTTCCTTGAAGTCACATAAGAGAGCTTCTTATTTTTCTTGTTTTATATTGGTAATTTTCTTTTTTAAAATGTTCTTGCAGTTGTTTGCTGAAGATCAAGGAGGTGTTACTCGGTGGATGTCTGGATGGCTTGGAGGAGGATCAAAAAGTGTGCCCAGTACACCACTGAGACCAAGTCAGCAATCTGTGTTTAATAGTGTAAGACCCCGAATGATGAAATTATTAAATATCATGCTCATTTGTATAGGATCAGATTTCTTTTTACATCATCTAATACAACCCTAGTAATATAACCAAATATGTTCTCCTAGTCTTTTTCAGAACTTTTTGTTAAATTTCTGGAAACAGAATCTCATCCATCTGTCCCACCCCCAAAACTGTCAGTTCATGACTTGAAACCTCTGGATTCTCCAGGAAGAAGGAAAGTTGACACCAGCATACCCGGAAGCTCCAAAGGTAAAACTAAATACTTGATTTCTCTCAGTGGTAAAAAATAAAATGTTTAACTTATGATTTAGACTTATAGTGACATTAGGTTTCCAGCATTTTTGAAATATGTAATACTGCTTCCAAAATTCTAATCTCACTAAATTTGGGCCTTACATGTTGTAGTACCTTATTATTTATTTGCTTTAATTAATGTAAATAGTATAAAATGTTTTCATTGAGAATTATTTCGTCTTCATGAGAAATATTTTATTCGTCACTTCCACGCCCCCCAAATCATATATATTGTAGTGTATTTATAGACATGGTAGGAACCTGTGATTTTATTCGCTTTAATTATCAGCATAAGCCACGTTGAATTACTCTCCTGGAAATGGTAGTCAACTAGTTCCATCTTTGCTTTGTCGCCTGTTATGCCATTTCTCTCTGATAGTGGTTACTACTATCAAAGTTAGATGCATATAGTTGAAAATGATTTTCATCTTTGGACTTCTTGTATTCAATAACGAAACCTGTCACATAAATAATGTAATAGGTTGGTTTAATTAACTGACCTAAACATCCAAGGATGTGGAAAAGCACCCTATGTGAGTAAATGTCTGTGGAAGGAAATGGTTGGTGGGTACATGTGTATATATTTTTGATCCCACTAATTTTGAGTTGTAAAGGTCTTGTTTATTTCATATTGATGATACTGGCTTATAGTAAAATTTCTTGAGTTGAAATTGAATTATCTACTAGACTATAGTCAATTCTCTTTTTCCCCCCCTATAATTTACATATTTCAATTTAGACTCATATATTTTAGTAGAAACTTAAGGCATATATCATATGCTTCATAGTTTATATCACACACCATAGTTAAAATTTGGATAAAATACTAAAGAAGTTCTGTTTTATAATTCTTATAACTTTCTTAGTTATTTAGACAGATATTTTCTGTTTTTCTGAACTTTTATATGAAGGTGAAGTAATAAAGTTTATCACTAAGATAAAAGGTTTGGCTGCTAAATTCAGTAAAAGTTGTCACTCTAGGAAGTACAGACTATACTGAGAACATTTTTCTTTTTCATGTTGCACTAGGTTGTAGCTTCTTAAGAGAGAGTCTCATATTCTTTATTGAAAGGTCTCCTCCTTTTTCTGCCTTTCCCATCATTCTTTCTCCCTTTTGTAACAGGAAGCTTTTCTGTGTCCCACCTGGACCCACAGCAGCTTATAAAATAATCACTCAGAGGCTTAATATTAATTACAGACTGTTTGGTTTATGGCTCAGGCTTATTGCTAGCCAGCTATCACATCTTCAATTAACCCATTTCTATTAATCTAAGTATTGCCAGGTATCTCATGGCTTTACCTGTGTTCTATTGCATGCTGCACACCCCCCCCCCCCCCCGCCAAGCTCACAGTGTCTCCCCGACTCCACCTTCCTTCTCCCTGTATCTTTGCTTGGATTTCCTGCCTGACTATAACCTGTCTTGCCATAGGCCAAAGCAGCTTCTTTATTTAGGAATGGTAGGAACACATATTCACATACAGAAAGACCATCCCGTTCGTCCGTCCTTCCTTCCTTCCTTCCTTCCTTCCTTCCTTCCTTCCTTCCTTCCTTCCTGTCTCCCTTTCCTTCATCAGCTGAGCTCAGCTTGGTGTATGTATCAGTCAGAGGTGGACTGAGTTGTGGCAGAGTTTTCATGGAGGACACAAGCTTAGTCTCCATACTGTGTTCACCAGTGTGTGGAGCTTAGTCTCCATACTGTGTTCATCATTGTGTAGAGCTGTGTCTACACTGTGTTCACTAGTGTGTAGAGCTTAGTGTCCATCTGTGTTCACAGTGTGTAGAGCTTAGTGTCCACCTGTGTTCACAGTGTGTAGAGTTTACTGTCCACCCCTGTTCACAGTTTGTAGAGCTTAGTGTCCATCTGTGTTCACAGTGTGTAGAGCTTAGTGTCCACCTGTGTTCACAATGTGTAGAGTTTACTGTCCACCCCTGTTCACAGTGTGTAGAGCTTAGTGTCCATCTGTGTTCACAGTGTGTAGAGCTTAGTGTCCACCTGTGTTCACAGTGTGTAGAGCTTAGTGTTCATCTGTGTTCACAGTGTATAGAGCTTAGTGTCCACCTGTGTTCACAGTGTGTAGAGCTTAGTGTCCACCTATGTTCACAGTGTGTAGAGCTTAGTGTCCATCTGTGTTCACAGTGTGTAGAGCTTAGTGTCCATCTGTGTTCACAGTGTGTAGAGCTTAGTGTCCATCTGTGTTCACAGTGTGTAGAGCTTAGTGTCCACCTGTGTTCACAGTGTGTAGAGCTTAGTGTCCACCTGTGTTCACAGTGTGTAGAGCTTAGTGTCCACCTGTGTTCACAGTGTGTAGAGCTTAGTGTCCACCTGTGTTCACAGTGTGTAGAGCTTAGTGTCCACCTGTGTTCACAGTGTGTAGAGCTTAGTGTCCACCTATGTTCACAGTGTGTAGAGCTTAGTGTCCATCTGTGTTCACAGTGTGTAGAGCTTAGTGTCCACCTGTGTTCACAGTGTGTAGAGCTTAGTGTCCACCTGTGTTCACAGTGTGTAGAGCTTAGTGTCCACCTATGTTCACAGTGTGTAGAGCTTAGTGTCCATCTGTGTTCACAGTGTGTAGAGCTTAGTGTCCACCTGTGTTCACAGTGTGTAGAGCTTAGTGTTCATCTGTGTTCACAGTGTATAGAGCTTAGTGTCCACCTGTGTTCACAGTGTGTAGAGCTTAGTGTCCATCTGTGTTCACAGTGTGTAGAGCTTAGTAGCCAGCATAGGAGCTTTTCCAGTTTAGAAAGTTGTTGGTCACAGGAAGTCTGGCATGGGAATCCAGAAGTGCTCCGTGACAGCTGCATATAATGAGTTTGTCTCTGTCTTTGTCTTAGGCACCCACTTTTTTAGTTTCTCATTGCTTAAGAAGGGACCTTCCAGGGTTTGCTTAGCTCTCACCAATGAATTTATTAGTGTTCTTGAGTAATAAGGTAGAATTCTAGCCACTAAGACAGGTCATAACCAAATACCTATTCTAATGAAAATGCATTGTAACTGCTCAACTTGATAGAGAAATAATACCACTGAGAATGTTCTCCAGCCTTTAATGCCTAAAAAGATGACTGAGTCATGTATGTATATATTGTTTGCTCTTCTGGCAAATTAATTTTATTACTATTGTATCATTATAAAAATAAGGTATGCTAGCATTTTTCATAGCCATCTTAGGGAAATCCTAAGTTCTCAGGTCCTTCATCTTTCAGGTAGATATGGAAAGTAACCCTGCAACATATACACCATTCATTATTTCAACACTATGACAGCAAGTTCAGCTCTCTGTTATCTAGCTAGTATTTGAGGATAAAATACTTTGATCAGTATTGTTGTGCATACAAACACTCTTTTGTTCCTTTTTCTACCATTCCTTTTTCTACTCTTTTATGCTGGGGTCTCTGAGACCACCATGACCTGTAGAGAAATGGTCAGTGGGAGGCAAGAAGGCAGTTTGGTTCAACACAACTGAGTAGCATGTGTTGGTTCAAACTTGGGGAGTCTGACCCTGAGTAGTTTATTTTAGCCATATATAAACACAGCACAATTTAGTGAAATTTTTTTCTGGTGATAAATGATTCATTCTCTGTGCACAATAAAGCTTAAGACATGACTACATCAAAGCTCTTTGTAAAGTTAAAGTACACATGACATCTTCCATACGGATGGGTTCTGTGGATTGACTGTATGTGGTACTGCCTATAAAGATGGGTTCTATAGATTGACTATATGTGGTACCTCCTATAAAGATGGGTTCTATAGATTGACTATATGTGGTACCTCCTATAAAGATGGGTTCTATAGATTGACTATATGTGGTACCTCCTATAAAGAGGGGTTCTATAGATTGACTATATGTGGTACCTCCTATAAAGAGGGGTTCTATAGATTGACAGTATGTGGTACCTCCTATAAAGAGGGGTTCTATAGATTGACAGTATGTGGTACCTCCTATAAAGAGGGGTTCTATAGATTGACAGTATGTGGTACCTCCTATAAAGAGGGGTTCTATAGATTGACTATATGTGGTATCACCTATAAAGATGGGTTCTATAGATTGACTGTATATGGTACCTCCTATAAAGATAGGTTCTGATTGAGAAGCACATTCTAAGGGTCTGGGGGAGGATCCATGTGGTCTTGGCCACACAGAAGGTCACCAAGATCCACATTCATCCCTGGCCTTTGGGCAGAAACAGGTCATACATTCCCCCTCTTTGAAGGAATGACTGCATGTGTTTAGCATTCCTGGTTCCTCTCCTGCTTATCTGTGAGCATAAGGACCTCTGTACCTCCCACACTTTTGCCTATCTCCTTTTCTTTCTTTTTTTTTTTTTTTAAAGATTTATTTATTTATTATGTATACAGAAGAGGGAGTCAGATCTCATTACAGATGGTTGTGAGCCACCATGTGGGTGCTGGGAATTGAACTTAGGACCTCTGGAAAAGCAGTTGGTGCTGGTGCTCTTAACCTCTGAGCCATCTCTCCAGCCCACCCATCTCCTTTTCATAGATAGAGTCTGCTGTAGGAACAGCAAGCAGCAGCGTATCAATTCATAAGTAGCCACATATGGAAGCCTAAAGCACATGTGGCATTGTTTTTTTTATTGGAGAATGCTTTGAATGACTAGGAATGAACTTTCATGAGGTTTTCATAATACACATTGGTATTCTTAAAATGTTATTTGTTTATTGCATGTATATGTGTTTATATGTGTATACTCCATGCATACTTTTGGAAGTCAGAGCAACTTTTGGGAGTTTGATTCCCTTTTACCACATGGGTTCTGGGGTTGAACTCAGGTCATCAGGGTTAGAGGCTTGGTGGCAGGTACTTTTACCTGCTGAGCCATCTTGCTGGCCCATGAGTTTGCATTTTATGCTTAGGATTTGGGTGGGGTCTGTTGGTGTTCTTGTTTTGAATAAAGGATGGCTCAAAACTTGTGCTAAATAGTAGTATTATGATCAGCAGGTGGAATTTTAAAATTGATAGTAGTGATAAATTGATTACTCCAGTGTAAAAACTGAGCATGGTAGCACAGTTCCAGCTCTCATGGCCACCCTGAACGAGAGACCCTATCTCGACAACAAACCACAGAGCATGCCGATGAGTTTGATTAAAAAAAAAAAAATACTGGAACAGGTTTCTTTATATAATTGTGTTCAGAGGGTCATTTCATTTAACTTCTTTGTGAAGGATAGAAACCAAATCATCTGTATCTTATTTTTTAGATGTAGCAGAACCCAGGGCAGGAAGAAGAACAGATCTGAGTCCATTCTTGGCTCCCCGCTCAGCAGCTGTGCCCCTTATTAACCCAGCTGGACACGGACTCGGTGGGCCCGGGCATCTTCTTTTGAGACCCGTCTCAGATGTTCTCCCCACGTTTACACCTTTGCCAGTGTCGTCCGACAACAGCGCTGGTGTCGTATTGAAAGATCTCCTAAAGCAATAGGAAGCTCTTGAGCCAGAGACTATAGCACTTTAAGGAAACTATGAACACTGTATGTGTGAACTTTACCACAAAGTGGCCTTCTGGAAAGAGTCATTATTTGTTTGTAGTTGTAATTTCTCTGTTAATAAAAATATTCTTGATGCTTTTGGAAATCGCAGGTGTCAGAAGAGTAAGTAACTGATACATAATCTGCTTTTTGTTCACTTTATGGTTTTACCTCATTTAAAACTAGAAACATTTGGTTTACTTTTTTATTTACAAAACTCTAAAAAGGAGAGGCAAGAATAACTCTGTCTGCTTTTATTTCCTCTAATTTTCAGGCTCATTTAATATAGGGGCATGTGGTTCATCTTTATAAGATAACGAATTTATCCTCCCTCCCCCCACAAAAAAAAGGTGCCTAAGCAGTGAATGCTCTGCCGTGTCTGTCAGCCACCTGTAGAGGACCTCGTGCAGGGAGAGGACAAGCTGTTCCTGGGAGGTTGGGGGTGCCCTGAGGCAAAGTGGGTATTGGTTCTATGCAATTTTATTGTGTGTGTAGATTCATCTGGCCATCACAGTTAAGACCCAACTCTTCATCAAAGGGTCCCCTGAGCTGCCTTTTTGTAAACCTTGCTGCCCCCTTAGCCCCTGAAAACCACTAACTATCACCCTCTGTAATTTTGTAATTCTGTGAGTGCTGTTTAAATGAAATCACTGTTAATGTAACCTCTTGAGATGGGTGTTTTCAGGTAGCATAGCTCCCTTGAGGTCCATCCAAGTTGTTTCATGGAACGGTAGTTAGTTTCTTTTTATGGTGGAATCCATGATGTGAGTAACCAAATGGTATCATTTAGTTTCAGGAGCTGAGCTGTCCTTTTTAAAGTATCATCTAAAACTACAGGTTTCCAGCAGGGCCTGAGGTGTAATGATTAGTCGTAGCACTTGGGAGGCAGAAGCAGGCAGATTCTTAGGAGTTTGAGGCCAGCCTGGTCTACACAGTGAATATCAGGCTAGCCAGAGCAAAAACCATAGTGAGACCCTGGCTTAACACACACACACACACACACACACACACACACACACACACTACAAAATCAAATGAAAAAACCTAAAGGTTTCCTTGCAGAAATACACAAAATCATGTAACTCTCATGTAAGTGTTACACTGTACAGCTGCATCCACATAGCCCTTAGACCACAGTTAGCAATATCTGGAGACCCGTCACCTGCCTCTGGCTGAGCTTCAGCTGCCTAGGGTGCAGCTTCCCACGCAGTTCACCAGCACCAGGGGCTTGGAACTTAAAGCCAGTATTTCTGGATTTTTTTTTACAAAGCCTAACATGAAAGAAAAAAATCCTGACTCACAGCTTTTGTTGTTTCAGGATCTTCATATATGTATTAATTGTTGACGTTGTACATTTAAGTCATTTCTTGCATATTTTGTAAGTTTAGATAAGCCTTTAAAACGGAAAAGCCTGTATAGCAAGAAAGGGTGGAAACCAGACTGATCCAGAAATGTCAACAGTCCTGGCACCTGTTGGAGCCAAGCTGGGTTGTTTGTGGATTTACCTATGATAAGCTGTGTATTTCTAATGCCTTTGAAAGACTGGAGGTTTGGGTTTTAATGATGTGCTGATGGTTGAAATACCTTTTTCCGAAAAATTACGTAACTGAGATAATGCTGCTTCCTGGTGCCACCTGTGTCCTTAACTAACTTATTTATGGTTGGTTCCCTTCTCTGCTACATGGTATGAAAAGTTGCCATCAGAGAAATGTTACGCTGCTCCCACCAGTTTTGCCAATGTTACAGATGCCTCTCAACTTACAGTGGGCCACAGCCCACCAACCCATTGTACTTAACATCTTGAGTTAAGCCTTCATTTGATGTACCCAGTTGTCAGCTGGCCTGGCTTAGCACAGCTGCTTCCTCTCAGGACCACGAGGCTAACCGGGCTCCCGCTGCAGCTAGCATGGAGAAAAGAAAGATTCTAAATCTGAAGCATGATTTCTGCTCAATGTGTATCATTTTGGTAAACCCTAAAATTGGAACAGTTAAGCCATTGTAAGTTGAGGTTCTACTGGTACAGGGGTTTATATGTTCCTTAAAAAGTCACTCTCACTAGTCTGGATCATTTACTATGTGCCAGGGAATTTTAAGTTCCACATGAAGCAGCCAAAAGACTAGTTTTTAAACTAAGAAGAAAAGGGAAGATGTAAAATGTTTTCTTTTAAAGAGGAGGTACATGGTGGATATTTAAACAATGTGTTTTATATTTGAAATATCTTTTATGACATTTGAAGTTCCTTGACTGAAACAACCTGCCCTCCCCACCCTTTTACTTAGCCTAAGTTTGAAAACTGTCGTGGGGGTACTCCACACCCAGGTCTCAAAGAACAAGGTATTACATGGCTGCTATTGAAGTATGTGACCTTGTCTGAAAGCTGCAGTACCTAATGTCTGTGCTGTATGCATGCTAAGTGTGCGTTGATCTAAAGCAGACATAACTCATAGCCTTTCTGAACTAAGTTGTGTCAGAAAGGAACCATCTGCTCAAGGAAACTTCTTAGCAGAGAGTGAGAAGCATGCACTTTGAGTTACCCACGGGACACCGCCAGTGGTATGCTGACTGCAGTGTGGTGATGCAGTAAGTCTGCTCTTGATATCTCCCGGCACTCTGTAGAATATGCGGTTGAATTTTGCATCAGATGCCACAGGCTTACAGCACTATTGATATCTCTGTGCACGTTGTAGAATTTGTGGTTGAATTTTGCATTGGAAGCCACAGTTCTTCACAACATTCCTAATGGTTTTCAAGTACAATGAAATAGACTATCAAGAATTCACCCTGCCGTTGGAGTTGATTGAATGTAATCACTAGCATGTACTTCTGTGAGTTTCCCTTCCTGACATTCTTGTTTGTTTTTTAAAAGGGGGGAAACCAAAGCACAGAGGCAAAAAGAGATGGCATGCAGCTAGCCAGTTAAACATCAAATATCATCCAAGAAAAGCCCTTAGTTCTTTTAACCTTCCCAAAGGATTCAAGAGCATTCAAGTGCTTACCCAGTCAGCTACGGAGTAAGCTTTACCCAGGCACAGGCAAAGAGAGGAAAACCATAGAAAGTGCTGCATTTAAACTGGGTTTTTAAAAGAAATTTTCATATATCAAAGCATTTAAAGCATCTTCTAGCAACAAAAATTCATCTTCTGTAAATATTGGTTAAGTTAGGTAATATTTATTTTATATATTCCTATGGAAAAATAATAATTATTGTAATGTTGACATTTGTGATTATTTGTCAGTCTTTACATCTTAACTTATTGTGATTTGATCACTTAAAATTGATACACTGTCTTTTGATTTATAGGAAAATAACAAATGTGTATCATAAGATTTGGTTGTGTTTTCTACAGAGCTAAAGCCAGTGCACTCTTGAATTTCTCAAGAGCATTGCAAGGCAGAAAAAAAAAAACCCTCCAAATAAAAATGATTTAAGTTGGCTGTGTCTTCATCCACAATAAAAACACTTGGGAAACAGCTGCTGGCGTCTCTTTAGGAGGAGAAATTACTCCACGTATTGCCTCTGCTGACTGCTGACTCGGGATGTCTGCTTTGGGATTCAGTTTGAGCCTTGGAGATGTTAAGTATGGACCACTTAAGACTCTTCAGGATTGTGTGTGAAAGGAGGGTCTGAGGGATTAACTGGATTTTTCCTCTTTTTCTCTCAGAGGATGTAGTGTGGATCACTGGTTGCTTAGTCTTTCTCCAAGGTGGTTAGTACATCTTCATTTTATCTTAGATATAAGATATAAAAAACTTACTTTTTAAATAATTTATTTAAATTTATTTTATGTGTATTGGTGTGAAGGTGTTGGATCCCCTGGAGCTGAAGTTACAGACAGTTGTGAGCTGCCATGTGGGTGCTGGGAATTGAACCCAGGTCTTCTGGAAGAGCAGCCAGTGCTCTTAACCACTGAGCCATCTCTCCAGCCCTGATAGAACCTATTTTTAGCATTATTGGAAGATTTTTTTTTAATTTGACAGCTGAATTGGAGTTGTGACTTTCACCCTTCTGTGTGACCTTTAACAAAATTCCTTTGAGGCCTTCATGTTTCTCATATCTGAAGTATACCTGCCTCGAGAGCCTTGTAAGTTATCAAGAACAGCTGACACATTTGTTCATATGTGCATTACATGAGTAATTTTACTGCTGTTGGATTTAGGAACGAGGAACTGTTGGAGATTTGACTAGAGTGGTGTGGATGGAATCATGGGAACAAAGACTTTTGTAGTAGAGGTAGTGTTGGTAGACAGCTCTGCTGACATTAGGGGTGGAGAGAGTCATTTAAAACAAAGACTGTGTAGGTGCTGTGGGAAGGGTGGTGGGGAGCCCAGGAGAAAGGACGGCAGAGAGGAGATTGGCCCTCAGGTGGAGGAATTCTCCTCGGATGGGATAGCAGCTGGACTGTGTGAAGGTGTGCCGTGGGAAGTCTCTGAGAAGGAAGGAGTGAGGTCTGTTCTGAGGCTTGAGCCAACTGGGTTACACAGACAGGTGAGTGGGAAAGTGTGAGAAATATCCATGGGGTCACACATGCTGAGGACTAGGGGGCCCTGATTTGGGACTGGCAGACAATTGGGCAGAGCATATCTTGAAGGAAGCAAACTAGTACATTAACTATCCACAGACGGTGGTTCTCACCCTGACCAGTTCTAATGGAGTACAGAATGTTAGCAACTGAACCTTGTCCTCCTGTCCTTGACTCCGGTCATGTGAATAGAGATGGAACTGAGGGTTTTAAGCACGTTGTCAAAACTCTGCATCCTCTATAAATTAATAATCTTTTATAATTGCAACAATATTTATCTTGGAGATAAGAGGCAGTTTAAAAATGGTACTTAGATCACTTAAGGCAAACCTTTGAACTCTTAGTTGGCTCCTAACATGGAGTCTTCCTTTTAGACCTGCCGGGGTTAGGATATCAGTAGTTTGCCCTGTAATAATGCCTAACTGAGACTTTTCAGCTGTCTTTTTACACATTCTTTTTCGGCTTCAACAACCTTTAACTTCAGTTCACTATTTCTGGCCCTTAGTTAAATCTCAGTGATTTGAAGTATTTGGCTGAATTTCATAGTTCGTTAAATTTGTTTCTAGATAGCCCAGAAAGCCCTTAAAAATCCAAGGTACATTTTTTTGTTGTCACTTTGGAATACAAGACGTGCAGATGTTGGAGGTATGTGAGTTCTCTCACAGTGCAGGGCCAGTCTCTACCCTTGAGCCACAATGACAGTGTGTGTGTCCTTAACTGTACCCACTTCCAGAAGGCACAGTCCCCTACAGCTGGTGAAGGGTGACGTCATTTCTTTGAAAGAGCAAGAAACAAAGCGGTATAAATTTGCCTTGTGTTTCCTGTGCGGCCTGTTTGGGTAGAAGGAACTGTGACATCATCTGTGGGCCCCTTAGCCAAGACTGTTTTCAGGTATTTTCTCAAATAAAAGGGGCTGTCAGGATAAAATTAGAAACTTTTTATTACAGTTTCGGGTGGGGTGTGTGTGTGTGAACATCAGGGCGGCATGTGGGAGCTCTTTTTCATCATGTGGGTTCCAAGGATCAAACTCAAGGGTCAGGGTGACAGGAGTCACCTCTCCCTCCTGAGCCAGCTCACTGCTTTGTAAAATTCTAAATGAACAAGTTCATTTATGTTGTAAAACTTAAATGAGGTGTTTGGTCTTTTGAAATTTTGAAAAAAAAAATCATTACGAAGTTTGTTTTTCTTCTCAAAGCATTTCCACACCTCATAAACTTGCTGCCAAAGGAGTCTTGGATACATCTGTTCAGCTGTGTCTTCTGCTCAGGATGGTCCTTGGTAGTTGGCACCTGGGTTGGAAAAGTAGTAAGGCTGTTGAGTCAGCTCTTCACAGCACTGCTACTTAGGAAAGGAAGACTTCCCTCTTTCCGAGTCCATCTGCCTCTTGTTCTCTTTGTTCTTGTTATTTGTTTGATCATTTTCTAAACTTTTGTTTTTGAAGATTTACTTTTATTCCTCTGTGTGCTGGGAACTGAGCTGGAGTCCCCTGGAAGAGTGCTCAGCACTCCTAACCAGGGAGGCAGCAGCCTGTTGTGTTGTTTATGAAACAGGATCTTGCTAGATCCTCCTGTTCATTCCTTCACAGTGCTGGGGTCACAAGCCTGGGTCACCATACCCAGTCTCTTTCCTACCTTGGACATCAGATTTACTTGCTGAGATTTACCCTGCTGTCAATCTTCAGTGTGTGTGAAATACCAGGACCCATTAGGGGGATCTGGATGGTCCATAATGAAGAGATCAACCAGTCCTTCCTACACAAAGCAAACTGACTTGTCAAAAAGGCAACCACTTGAGGGCTCTGGGAATTGACAGTCGCAAAGTTTACAAGGGCAACCAAGAAGTTGAAAACAGTTTCTGAAAAGCTGCTTGCACTTTGTGTAAGAACTCTCGGAATCTAGGACCTTTCTTCTTGTCTTGGACTCACTCCTCTCTCCCAAACTCTGAGCAGGTCATGAAAAGCAGCTGCTTTGCTGCAGAATGGTATAGGCTCAGGGCTGGGAATGAAGGCAGGAGATGGGTGGTGGGCCAGCTGGAATCCACGGCAGCCCTGCCAGGGAGAGTTGTAGCTAGTCTGGGGTAATGCGATCTTGGGTAGGGGGAAGCCACCAGGTTCAGGGGACAGACACAGCGTGCCTGGGGGTGGAGGGCAGGAGATCTGGGCCAACATGGTGTGGACCTGATGGGTTGCTCCACTTGCACACAGAGCCCTCCACTATGTGTGGAAACTACAGGGACTGCAGGTTGAGCAAGAACAAACATGGCTGACTCCTCGGCAGGACTGACCCTGGGAAGTCAGACTAGAAATTCAAACAATGTAAAACTGAGCAGGAGGAGCAGCTGTGCTTTCCTGTGGTAAGACAAACTGCCCAAGTTAAATTATTTAGTCAAGCTAGAAGAAATTACACACACACACACACACACACACACACACACACACACGAATCAGTAGTTGCTACAGTATAACCAAAATTGTCCAGTTTTCAACCAGAAACAATGAGAAATGTAAAGAAGAAAATATGACCCACATTTAGCAAAAGGTCAGAAAAAATTGTGGGTCAAAATGTTGGATTTGGCCCACGAAAACTTCAAAGTGCGATTGCAAGTACAGAAACCTCAGGAGTGTCCAAAGAATGCAGAGAGCAGTGCTGAGCCTTTGCTCGTGGACCTCGTCACATCATAACAGTGCTGCTGGAAAAGGCTTGAAATAAGAGCTGTGGACACAGACACAAAAGGAGTGAACAGCAGCAAGTCTATGCCCATCACCAGCTTTACCAACATCATCCCAAGCCCACCGGCTCTTGTTTCCTCTCAGACTCCCATCTACTTTTTCTGTTTAAAGCATTTTTACAGCAGCACATCTTCAAATGACACCAAATAAGGAGGCAGTCTTGGAGTTACTCTGTGTAGGACGACATAGACATCAAACTGAATGCTTCTCCCAGTCCTGACCTCTCCAGGAGTGTTCCCATTGAAACTCCAAATCCACTGTGTCTGGATTCACAGAGGTGCTTACACAGATCCAGGCTAGGGAGGCATGGGGCTTCCTGTGGTAGCACCTGTGGGTGTGGCCTGGGCCAGAAGCCTTTATCCTTGGCATCTTCTTGGCTTTGACATGAGCTTCTAAAGCCAGGTGGTATCTATTGCTCACAGGAAGAAGCAGGGATGGGTGTACCTCTCAGCAAACTGGGATGGTGGAAACAGGTCACACAGGCCATGTTTAAGTCTAGAAATAAGGAGACTCCACAGTCACTTATGTAACAATGTTGGATGCTACAGAAGGTGACCAGGTGTTCTTTGGCCCTCAGCTTCTCTAGAGTTCCAGTCATGGTCCCAGATTCCCAACCCCTATCACCTGGGTTGAGCCCAGGCTCTTCTTCCTAGAATTTCATAATCTGAACCTATTTCCTGTTGCCCCACGTCTATTGTCCTAGGGGCAGAAGACTGGCTCAGGTATCAATATCTTGCTATGACCCTGGAAGACTTGTCCCAGCAAAGCTTGCCTCAAGACTACTGTCTCAAAACAGTCTAACTTGAATTTAAATGTCTCCTTTTGTGGTCCTAAGTTTTTCATACTCAGCAAGCATCCAGTGCAGTTAGATGGACGTTTTAGAATGGAGCGGGCCAGGTAGGATAATCGGGCATCAGATCCACCAATTACTATGTTGACCAAACATCTAGATGCTCATGGGTATTGCTGATAAGTCTGAATCATGTTATCAAAGAAAGGGAGAGTAGATCCAGGGAGAAGAGAAAAAGGAAAAGCCATACTTTGGTCTGGCAAGATGGCTCAATGATGCAGCCATACGGACTGGAGTTCACATCTCAGCATCCATGAAACAATCTGGTAGCCACCGCATGTTGTAATCCCAGCTTGAGTGGATGGAAGTCAGAAGGATCGCTGGGACTGTTGGTGTCCATAACATAAGCCCTGGGGTCTGGGAAACAACTCTGCTTCAAAGGAAAACATGAAGAGCCATAGAGGACGCCCAGCCTCCTCTGCTGGTCTCTGCCTGACAGGCTTTCTCAAACACACTTGCACATACACTAACAAGTGTGCACACACAGATGGATACTTAAAAGGGGGAGCCAGTGGGGTGGCTCAGTGAGTGAAGGCACTTGTGCAAGCCTGGGTACCTAAGTTAAACTCCAGAACCCAAGTAAAAGTGGGAGGGAAGAACTGACTTCACAGTACAGTCTGCCGACCTCCACGCATGTTCACACACAGTGAGAAATGACAAGGCCATACTTTTGTCACAAACAAGTGAAAACTTAAAGTCTTTCTCTCACCTGGAACTCACTACTTAGCCCAGGCTAGCCTCAATCTTAGTGGCCAAACTCCTGTCTCAACCCCACCGTGCCTGGCTCACTAAAATACCATTCTGGGTTGGAGAGATGGCTTAGCAGGTAAAGGTGCTTGCTGCCAAGGCTGGTGCCTGGGATTGATCTCTATAACCCACATAGTGGAAGGAGAGAACTGTCTCCCACTAACTGTCCTCTGATGTCCACATGTGTGCTGTGGTTCACGCATCCGCCCACACATACACATGCACATGCGCACACAAACTAAATGTAAAACAAATTTTAATTAAAAAATACATGGCTCTTCGCAAACGGAACACTAAAGGAGACAGAACTTGCGCAAACCTGTACTCATGATTAAACATTGACTTCATTTACCCCCACTGTGTTTTGGTGTGCCTTCTCTGAGTCCCTCCTTATTGTCCTGCACTCACGGGGTTCAGGCTTCTGACAGCATCAAAGGTCTTTCTTTCCATACCAGATGCCACATTGCTCGGTTTCTGTGGCTGCCCCTTGCCCCCACTTTTAGATGTGTTCACTCTGTGTCCCACAGACATTCTTTCTCAGACTCCCTGGCTGACTGACTCTCACTCCAGTCCCGGTTCCTGTGGGTGGTCTGGCTCCTGGGTTCTGTGGCATGGTCTCTAGTGGTCCCTCCAGCCTTCAGGCCGGGGCTGTCTGCTGTGGCATATGGCTGGTTGCTTCAGCATCCCATTTGCCTTTAGCTCTTTCAACACTTGTAACTAGCTCCCTGCAGTATCCCACCACTGCTGGCTGTTTCTTTTCCTGGGTAGATTGAGATGGTTGCAGGCTCACGGCCACCTCTGTTTCTTGATCCCGCCTTCCCTGTTTCCCCAATTCTGTTTTACTGGTTCTTTGTTGTGGGTTTTTGTTGGAAGTAGTCTTACAAAGTCAAGGTCTGATTGTATTACAGAGATACACCTTGCTGTGTAAGTCAGGCTAGCTTTTAATTCAGTATGTAGCCCAGCCTGGCCTTGAATGTGCTATTCTCCTCTCTAGCCTCTGGAGTGCTGGGAGGTGTGTGCCATTATACCTGACTTGAGGGTCTGTTTTGTTGGGATTTTTTTTTAATGGGATCTCATTATGTAGTTTGGCTAGCCTGGAACTTGCTATGTAGACCAGACTGGTCTTGAACTCAGAGATCTGCTTGCCTATGCCTCATCAGCGATGGACTAAGGTGTGCACCACCATATCTCTGTGGAGGCTTCATTTTTGATGAGAGAAATGTCAATTCTCTTTCTCCCTCTCGCACTCTTGCTCTCATGTGTGTGTGTGTGTGTGTGTGTGTGTGTGTGTGTGTGTGTGTGATGGGGGTTTGCTGAGAATGAAGTTGGGGATCTTCTTCATTTACTCTCTACCTTATTTTTTGAGACAGGTTATCTCCCTGAACCTAGAGCTCATTGATTCAGCTAGGCTGGCTGACCAGGGATATACCCATCCCCATCCCCACCAGTCAACACACGGGCCACAGGTGTGTTCCACCTTACCAGGCCTTAATGTGGGTGCTGAGGATCCAAACTCAGGCCCTCATGCTTGTGAGGCAAGCGCTTTATTGAGAGCAACTTCCATAACCCAAGAGTAACTTTAGAAGAAAGTGGTTTTGAGCCAGATTTCACTCTGTAGCCTAGACTGGCCTTGAACCCCATAAGGCAGTCTTCTGGCCTCAGCCTCTTGAATGATGGAATTACACATATGCAGTGTCACACCTGGCTTCTCATGGGTCTTTTCGTTTTCTTCCTACTATTCTGTGTTATCTCTAGCAAATCGATCATCAAATCAGGACTAAAGCCATGCTGAGAAATAGGAAAGCTACCACCCACACATAGCTATTAAATAAAAACTTAAATTAATTTGAGTGAGATCCAAATTTCAGAACTTAATAATTGATTAAAAAAAAAAACCACTCAGAGTTGCTGAGAAATAAGGATGGCCTGGGGTATTTGTTAAAATGCAGGTTCCTTGGTTACGCCCCTGCAATCACAGGATAAGAACCAGTTGGGGTAGGGCTTACAGAGCGTGAATGCAACAGGCATCTCAAAAGACTGCTGCTCCTGGGCAAGCAGAGACATGGTAAACACCTTTACATTTGTGCACAGCTGCCAGGACAGAGTCAGGGTGGGCAAGGCTGTGAGGTCCGCTTGAAACAGCTGGGGGTGCCTGTAACTCGTGGGGAGCTGCTACACATTAGGACAGAACTCACTGTTTATGACTGAACACTTGCCGACTGGGACAATGCATGCCAATCTGGGCTGATCTTCAGTCCACCAAGAATGAGAAAAATAAGCACAGTGTGTTTCATAACGTCAAAAATTCAAGCTAAGAGAGTCTGTCCTTCCTACATTTGGTGCCGAAAGCCTCCCTCATGAAATATGATGATGTCATATATAATAGTTGTTATATATGTTAAATTTTATTTGGCAAAAGAAAAAGCATAATATTGTTCATTATGTGGGGGGGTATTGCGTGTATGTACATGTACATTAGTATTCGTGTGTGTGTGTGTGTGTGTGTGTGTGTGTGTGTGTATGCATGCAGGTGAGTATTCGAGTATGTATATGTTTTTGTGTGTATGCCATGCAGGTGAGTGTGTAAGTGTGTGTGTGTGGTTGTGTGTATGCAGGTGAGTTTGTACATATGTGTGTGTGTGTGGTTTTGTGTATGCACATGCAAGTGAGTATGCACATGTGTGCATGTATGTATGGGGGTCAGAGGTTAACTTGGGGTGCTTTCCTCAGTTGCTCTCTACTTTTTGAGGCAGGGTCTCTTACTGAGCCTGGAGCTCACAAGGCTGGCTGGCAAACCCCAAGAATTCTCTGTTTCTGACTCGCCAGCGCTAGGTGTAACGGGTGCACACTGTCATGCCCAGTTTTTTACCTGGGTCCTGGGGATCTGAGCTCCGGCACTCATGCATGGTTTACTAACTGAACCATCTCCCCAGGGCCCCACACTCAGTTACTGTTGTTGTTATCTGTTTGGGACAGGGTCTCTGTGTAGGCCTGACTGTCCTGAAACTCAATATGTAGACCAGGCTGGCCTTAAACTTACAGAGCTCTACCTACCTCCGCCTCCCAAGTGCTGGGATCAAAGGTGTATCCTGGCCCAGTTTTTCTGCTTTCCTTTTCTTTTTCTTTTCCTTTTTTAAAGAGGCTGCTCTTTCTGGGCTGGTAAATTCAAGAATCTAGGAGTCACTCATATGGTTCATTCCATGTGGATTGTAGGTAGGTAAGGAAGTCATTTGAACATCACACCATTTAACAGTTAGATGTGTTACATTTCCAAACCTCAATCCATGCTGTGTCAGAGAACAGACAGACGGGAATGAAACAGACATGGTTGCAAATGGAAGCCTGACCTTGGCTAATCCTAAACCTGAGTCTGGAGCACCATGGAAGCCTGTTTGTTTACAGAACTGTATGTTAAAACACAGTTGGCAAAACAATTCGGGAAAAGCATTCCATGGTTTGCCGAATTACCAGGAAATTCCAGGCATGCCCAGAACATCCCAATATCCTGCTCATGTTTGCTATGCTGGAGCCTCTGGCTTCAATCTGTAGCACCGGAAAAACAAACAGAATTAAAACAAACAAACACACACAGGTGAAGCCCAAAAGTAATGGTGGGAGAAGGATCCTGGGGCAGAGGGTTGGAAGACCTGGTTCTGACAGTTTTGGCGTCTTTGATTTGGGGTAAATTAGCCCCTCTGCACATTAGTTTTTCATTGGTTTTGGTGCCAGTCCCTTGTATATACCACCCTCTCTTAACACCCTGAGACCTGGACACCTCTACTGGAACTTTCAACCGACCAGTGCCTGCCTGTGCTTAAAAAGGAAAGCAGGGGCTGGAGAGATGGCTCAGCGGTTAAGAACACTTGCTGCTTTTACAGAGGACTAAGTTTGGGTCCCGGCACCCTATCAGGCTGCTCACTAGTGTCTGTAACTCCAGCTTCAGGGACCTGATACCTTCTTTTGAACTCCAGGGGTACCAGGCACACACAGAGTACACAGACATATGTGCAGGCAAAACACTCATACATGTAAATAAAGCTGAAAGAAAGAAGGAAGGAAGATAAAGAAAGAGAGAGAAAGAGTGAGAGAGGGAGTAAGAATGGGACTTTGTGCTGAGGGCCTCATCTACTCGTGTCTGCGTGCCTTCGCTGAGGGCCTGATGTGCTGGTGCCTGCTGATAGGCACTCTCTGTTAAACATTGATACATCTTTGTCCCACTTTATAGCAGAAAGCTGAAGCTCAATGAACTTAAAAAACTATCTTAGGGTCTCACAGAGAAGAAATAGTGGACAAGACAAAGCCAAGTTGGTCTGACTTGGAAAGCCTGTGAGTTCATAGGTCGCGGTACTTAGGGAGCACTTGGGTGAGTGAATGGTCAAGTGAGCGGATGGGTAACTCCGGAGAAGAATCCATGAAGTTTCATATGGAGGGTGTTGAAAAAGTCTTAGTAAATGGATAACTACAGTATGTTCCTGGTTGGGAGGTCTCTCTATGAATGAATTGACAATTCACCCCAAAAGACTAATTTTTAAAAAAAAATTAATAGAATTCTAACATCCAATATGGTGTTTTTGGAAAATGAGAAGAATAAATACCTATAGACAATTCTCTGGATTCTTCTAAACAGATCAATACTCAGGAACAAAAAGTAGTCAGCAGCATGCCATTTAAAAAGGTTTTTAAAAAGATTTATTTTGCCGGGAGGTGGTGGCGCATGCCTTTAATCCCAGCACTCGGGAGGCAGAGCCAGGCGGATCTCTGTGAGTTCGAGGCCAGCCTGGACTACCAAGTGAGTCCCAGGAAAGGTGCAAAGCTACACAAAGAAACCCTGTCTCGAAAAGAAAAAAAAAAAAAAAAAAAAAAAAAGCCTGAATGTTAGTGTACCGCGTGCATGCCTGGTACCTGTGGAGGCCAGAAGAGGGCGCTGGATCTCCTGGAGCTGGAGACCCTTGTAAGCCACCTCCTGGGTGCTGGGAACTGAATCTGGGTCTTCTGCAAGAGCAATGATAGCAGCTTGTTCTGCATGACAGTAAATAAAGCTGGCCTGTCACAGGAACAGGCAAACTAACAGCTGTTTCTTAGAGACATAGCTGGGCTATCTTGGAGAAAGCCACTTGGTAAACCCTGGAGGAGGGAGCACTCCAGATCCAACAGGCCTGTGGCTGCAGTCTGTGCTCAGTATCCGGGAGCCCTCATTGCTCAGGTGCACACCTTCTATCTTCCCTCCTTCCCTCCTCCCCTGCCTTCCTCCCTCCCTCCCTCCCTCCCTCCCTCCCTCCCTCCCTCCCTCCTTCTCTCCCTCCCTCCTTCTCTCCCTCCCTCCTTTTCTCCCTCCCTCCTTCTCTCCCTCCCTGCCTCCCTCCTTCTCTCCCTCCCTCCCTCCCTCCCTGCCTCCCTCCTTCTTCTGGGGTGGTACCTAGGACCTCAAGCAGCTAGGCCAGCATCTACCATTGCTCTACATCCCTACCCAGTGGTTTGTTTCTTCGTCTGTAAAATAAAACTCCACTTTCAAGCAGTTGTGGAGACCAGAGAAGAGGGAGCAGAGACTAAATAGACAGTGACAGACACTCAGTAAACCCCCTTTCCACACTCACTCCTAGAAGGGCATTTTGATGGAATTCGTTTTCAGTGGAGGGTGAGGTAATGGTTTACATTAATAGTGATCTGTACCATCAAATGTACAACTGAGTTTCCCCAAACCTGCCATGCCACTTAAAAAAAGAAAAGTTACTCATCTGTCTTGTAGCCTCAGCATGGTGAACAAATTGGACTGAAACAGGGCACGAAGGGCCCCTTCCGCAGATGCCGAGCTCTTCTGCTTAGGCCACAGTTTTATATCTAGGATGGCATTTGATTCTAATGGTGGGAGGTGGGAAGGTGTGGGGGTCCCTACTTTGCAAGTGAAAAAGAAAAACACCAAGTTAAGGAAGTGATCTGAGAGGCCAGCAAGGGTCACCAAGCTGTTCACATTAAAAGACCTCATTTCCTTGTCTCTCTGTCGCTGTCTATCTCTGCCCTGTCTGTCTGTCTGTCTGTCTCTCTCTTTTTCCCCTCCCATCTTCCCTCTCTTCCTCTCTCTCTCCCCCTCCCTCCCTCCTTCCCTTTCTCCCTCCCCACCCTCTCTCTCTCTCTCTCTCCTTCTGGAGGGCAGGAAGTAGCTTTCACTCTGTAGCCCAAGATGGCCAGGAACTCCTGATGTAGCCCAGCTTGGCTCCAACCTCCGGTGGTCCTCCTGCTCAGTCTTCTATTGCTGGGGTTGAGGGTGTGAGCTGCTACACCCACATCCTCTTTTGATTGTTAAAAATAGATTTGGGTGACCAGGAAGTGCCGGAGCTAATGTGCTTTGATGTTATCAGATGTTTGACAGAATCCCCTCACAGTCTGTGGACCAGATGACCAGTTTTTGGAAGTGCAATGCTTGTGAGGTAGAAGGAGTGGCCTGGCATGGACTGCAGAGGAGAGGCAGGATTGTGGAGACTGGCACACACAGGGAAGTTGAGATGGCGCTTGAACAACCTGACATCGAGGTGAGGATGTGGTGGTACTTGGAATTGCACCAACAGCAGCAGCAGTAGCTCCAAGCCATGGAAAAAGAGAAGGGCCCAGTGACAGAGAACTCCACTCTGGAAACTGCCCTTCCAACAGCTTCATGGGGAACTGTAGTTTCTCTCTCTCTCTCTCTCTCTCTCTCTCTCTCTCTCTCTCTCTCTCTCTCTCCCCACTACCCAGCTCCCAAACAAATACACAGAGACAGAGACTTCTTCTTACTTATGGATGCCGAGCCTTAGCTTGGCTTATTTCTCACCAGCTTATCTTAACTTAAATTATCCCATCTACCTTTTGTCTCTGGACTTTTACCTTTCTCTATTCTATATACTTTTCTTTCCTTCTTACTCCATTGGCTGGGTGACTGGCCTCTGGTGTCCTCCTCTCTTCTCCTATTTATTCTCTCTGTCTGGCAGCCCTGTCCATTTTTCCCTCCTACCTAGCTATTGGCCGTTCAGCTCTTTATTAGCCCAATCAGGTGTTTTAGACAGGCAGAGTAACACAGCTTCACAGAGTCAAACAAATGCAACATAAAAGAATGCAATGCGCCTTTGCATCGTTAAACAAATATTCCACAGCATAAACGAATGTAACACATCTTCAACTAATATTCCACAACAGGGAACTGACCATGTCAAAGGTGACTTACCTTGTGGAGATGTATGGCTGTCACAGGTGGGGGTCACACTTAGTACTTTTGATAACAGAATTTGTAAAGAAAAAGAGTTTGAATAACAGATTAAAAGGACACATATGTAAAACACTCTAAAGTTAAGAAAAGCGGATGGAGGAGGCTGTCAGTACGGCACAGCTAGCTGGTCTTCATTGGTGCAGCTTCAGTAGGAACCAGGTGGTGGATGCAGCCTGGGGAGAAGATGGACAAGGTTGCCTCCGGGTCATGTGAAACTTGTTGACTAGCTGAAAGAACCCAGAATGTGGGCGGGGGACGTAGCTCAGTGATAGAGCTCCTACCTAGCATGATCAAGCACCCATTTGTACACTGGGGAGAAAGTGGAGCACCCTGCCTTTGTTAATACCCATGGGAGGCCTGCCCTTTTCTGAACAGAAACAGAGGAGGAGTGGATGGGGGGGGGGAGGTGAGGGAAAGGGAATGGGAGGAGAGGAGGGGAGGAAACTGTGGTCAGGATGTAAAATGAATAAATAAACAAACATAATATTTATTAAATAAAACAATTTATTGAAAAAGTGGAGGCTTGAAACCAAAGTCAGTCATGACCCCTTATGCACCTTGCTTTTTCCTGTCTTTATATACCTATGATGCGGTTTAAAACTACGTGCAGTGAGAGATTAACAACACAAATGTGGCATGGTTCACACAGTTCTACAACTTACTTCTTATGGTTTTGGTCTCATTGACTTTTTCCTTCCACAATCATGCTTTTACAAAGTTTTAGATTATATTTATTTATTTTTATTTTAAAGTTTTATTGTATGTGTATGGGTGTTTTTGCCTGTGTATGTCTGGGCACAACATGCACACAATGCCCCTGGAGGTCAGAAGAGGGCATCAAATCCTCTGGAACTGAAGTTATTGGTGTTTTTGAGCCATCATGTGGTGTGGGTACTGGGAATCGAACCCAGATCCTTTGCAAGACAGCCACTCTCTTAACTGCTGAGTCATCTCTTCATCCACTACAATCATACTTTTTATATTTATCTACTAGATTGATCTATGTGACTGTCAACATTCTACTATTTGAAATATAAAAGATATTGGAAATCCTTCAATATTAGTGCATAGGGAGCCTCTTAAGCATGTTAAAAAATGTTGCAGCACATTTCATGAAGCCTGAGTCTGCATCTTGGTCAGAAGTTACCACCAGGAGCACCTGAGAGGCTTCCTTGTACTTCCACCCAGTCATTGCCCGGCTTTGGATTTTCCATAGACGGAGCTGGCCAGTGCGCACACTTAGGCGTCTGCCTATTTTTGATAGATTGCTCTCATTTATTTTCCAATCCTGGAAGTCTCTTTATTTAGCTCCCCTGGTGCCGTATTGGTGGACCTTAAGGTTGTTTATAATCCTAGCTATTAGAACAATGGGAAGGATGCACAGCCTTGTGAATGAGATGTACCTAAAAGTGTTTTATTCTTAGACGTCACACACACACACACACACACACACACGGGGGGGGGGGGGGCGGGGGGGGGATAGATCAGGCCAGTTGGATGCTGAGCGTCTACAGCATTAATGTCCAGCTGCTCTTGTTTAGCCTAATGAGGTTTTAGAGTAGGATTCCATTTCCTTAAAACAGTGAGTGTCCTTCAAAAAGACTAAATAAAGACGGGGTCTTCGGAGGTTCGCTGGCGTCTCTGATAGCTGTGTGGCAGTGGAGAGGTCACCCAACCTCTCTTATCCCCATCTCCAAGGAAACAGCTAGTTCCTACTGCACGGAGCTGGAGTAAGGAGAAGGGACCTCTGGAGTGAGCTTTCTGAACTGTAGGTCGACAGCAGCCGAGGGGCCCCTAAGAAGATGCAGACAAGGAAGGATTGCAGCTCAGCCATCTGATCGAGTCTTTTGGAGAGTAGTGTCTTGGGCACTTTTGCACTTGAAAGAGTCGGTTCCAGTGCTAGAAAACAAAAAGGAGGGAAGGTAGAAGAAAAAGAGAAGAGGCTGGGAGAAGAGTAGAGAAGAGGAAAGAGGACTTCCAGGGCCCATGTATATATAGCCCACCATTCTTATTTATTTTGAAGGCCAGAGACATTAATGAAAGCAAGAAAAAGCCAAGGAGAACGAGGTGAGGGCCGCCAAGGAGAGAGGTTCTGATCTCTTACGGCCTCCCTTCTCCTGCCCCATACGTCCCAGCCCTTGGTAGTGAGTTCAAGTCCGTGCTGCTACAGGGCCTGATGACACTCCCCCTCGCGCTCCTGCTCCGCCCAGGGGAGGCCGGGCGCCCCCCAGTACCGCGCTCTGTCGGGCTCCCCTCCCAGCGCCGAGCAAGCACTTGGCCCTGGCAGACGCCCCAAGATTGTTGTGAGGAGTCTAGCCAGTTGGTGAGCGCTGTAATCTGAACCAGCTGTGTCCAGACCGAGGCCCCATTTGCATTGTTTAACATACTTAGAAAATGAAGTGTTCATTTTTAACATTCCTCCTCCAATTGGTTTAATGCTGAATTACTGAAGGGGGTTAAGCGAAACCAGGTGCCGGCGGCGAGGGCTCTGCAGTGGCTCCCAGCACCCGGCACTGCCCCGGCCCTCCGCGCAGCCCGCTCGGCCCCTCCGGAACCAAGCCGCCCGGCTCCCGCCGCAGAGCCTGCCTTGCTCTTCGCCTCTCCACCCGCGCATCTTGGACATGCCAGCACTCAAAAGGTAGGTCCGGAGGCTCCAGGGACTGTCTTTCTCCAGGCTCAGGAAACCTAACTCCAGACCTGATGGGTGGAAAATGGCTATGGCTGAGATTCTGCCCGTGTCAGAGCACTGGAAAAGAGTTTAGCTAGTGATGCAATGACACTGTTAATTACAAAAAGCTGCGCCCGCTCAAGGTTCCATCTCGAAGCCTTCGTTTGGGAGTGGGGATTTTTCTAACAGTGTCAGGAGCCAGCATCTCGAGAGAGGGCTGCAGACAACCTCTCTGTGTCATTCTTCTTTCTTTTTGGAAAGAGCAGCAACTTTTTGCGCACTTTACAAAATATCACACTACATATTTTTTAAATTTGGGAAGCCGCTGGCCACGGCACCAGCAATCGCTTTGCTGGGAAGGCTGCGAGAGAAGCAGAGGGAGTCTCAGAACACTCCTGGCTGCCTTTGCTCTATGTGTGCGATTCACAGAGGGCATGGGACCCAGAAGTTTGGAGCCAATGAACAGCGGACACTGCAGGCAGAGACGCATGTAAGCAAATGTTTTGCTGTTCTTTGCGGAAATTGCAATTCCAGTCAAGTAATCCTTGAGCCTTGAGGAACTTTAAAGATGACATCTGCTCTGCCTTTCTCCAGCGTCTCTTGAAAACGTAGCTGCCCTGCACAGAGCTACACACTTTTTCTGTGTGTGTTTGCATGTGGGAGGGGTGCATGCATGCTAATACAAACTGAGCCGTATTATGGTAAGCCATAGTAATATTGTCATCCTGCATCCCAGACCAGCAATGTCTGTCAGTGACAGACAGTTCAGAGAGTTGGAGGGTCTGTCTTCATTCACTTTCTTTTTTGGGAGGAGGGGCTCGCGGGGGAGGGGGATGGCGGACCTAGATTCAGAAGAAAAGCTTCGAGACACAGATTCCCCTCTCTGGTATTAATTATGCTTCATTTTTGAAGTATTTTTTAGGGCTTTCATGACAAGGTACAGCTATTCTTGATGCGAGAGCAGCAAAGCTGGGCACTATTTCCTTCTGGAAAGCCTCTCCATTAGCCTGGAGCTTATTTGGCCCCCAGGACCCAGCCATGGCTCTTTCAGGAGGCTGGACTTGGGGCTGGCTGGCCCTGGGCTGGCTCTAGCCAAAAGGAATGGGGAGTGGGGTAGGGAGAAGCTGGTAGGATTAGCATGCCTTTTCCAGTCGCTCTTGAACTCCACTGCATACAGTCAAGCTGTTCCGTCTCCAACATAAACGAGACAGGATTTTATAACCACCTGAAAGGAAACTTGATGTGAAGAAACAGGAAAACATTGAAATTCATAATATACAGACTGGAAAATAAATTTGTTATTGTTCTCTCTCATTCCTTCCAGATATAAAGTCTGGCTCTTGCAAATATCAAAAAGCCCTGGATTTGGCTCTGTACTTTATAAGGTCAGAGCTGTCTCCAGTGTTGGAGAACCTGGCTCACATAGGCGGTTAGATGAAACGGAAAACTTGTCTCCTCAGGATTGGATCAGGGACTACACGAAGGAAGTGGGCTTGCATCTTCCAGTATATCAGGCTCAATTTTATCTGGGTGCCTCTTTAGTTCTCTACATACCTACTGCTGTTTCTCCTGAGCCATGTGACAGGGATGTCAACGAGCTGGTAATCTCCCAAGCACTCATTCTGAGAAGGCAGGGGGGCTACAGAGCCATGGGGTAGCGTGGCAGTAACAAGCCTCAGACTCCAACCAGGTCAACCAGGTCCCCAAGTTCATAGCCATGCTGAGAAACATTCAAGATCATCTCCTCTAGGACGCCGCCTCTGACTTTCCTCCTCTTCCCTCAGCCTGACTCTCGGCACCCATTGGGGTTTTCTGGCGTTCTCATCAAAGCGAAACTTCAGCCAGCTCAGGTGGATGGCAACTGGGCCACAGTTCTGGAGTTCTTCGGCCCAGTGTCTGTGCTCAAGCAGTAGTTGTGGGATAAATGCTAGCAAACTGAACAACACTAGTAACCGACTAGACCCCTGCATCTGCATACCTTTTGTATTGAGCTGCATACATTCACTTGGCTATGTGATGACTCCATGACTTTTTATCCTGCAAAACAGCTCTTGTACCCTGCCCTGTGTCGTGGTGCACATCTGTAACCCCAGCATCTGGGAGGTAGAGGCAGGAGAATCAGGAGTTCAGAGCCAGCTTTGGCTGCATAGCCAGTTGGAGGCTAGCCTGGGCTACATATGAGACCCTGTCTTAGAAAGAAAAAAAAAAACAAAGAAAAAGAAAAAGCTGGCTATAGTGGCTTGTGGCTTGTAATCCCAACATTCAGGAAGCTGAGGAACAACTGTCACAAATTGACAGCCTGGGCCATATTGTGAGTTGTGGGTCAGCCTGGGCTACAGAGTAAGACCTTGTTTCAAAAACAAAACAGCACCCCAAGCCACAAAACAAACAGAGTAAAGAAGGGGAGAAAATGAAAGAAACAATGCACCTATTAAATACTCATGGCCCTGGGAGCTACCATTTTGCTTTCTATTTCAGAGTCTAACAACTCTGGGTCCATGATGCAAGTTGAATTCTACACTGTTTTGTGTGAGTCACTTATTCCACAGCATGATGTCCTCATGGTTCATCCCTCTTGTTGCACCTTTTCTTCATTTTATTTTAATCACATTTATTTATTTTATTTTATTTTATTTTATTTTATTTTATTTATTTATTGGGGGGCATGTGTTATGGTGCATGTGTGGAGGTCAAAGGATAACTTTTTTTTTTTTTTAAATTTTTATTTTGCAATACAATTCAGTTCTACATATCAGCCACAGATTCCCTTGTTCTCTCCCCTCCCGCCCCCCTCACCTTCCCCCCAGCCCGCCCCCCATTCCAATCTCCTCCAGGGCAAAGCCTTCCCCACAGACTGAGATCAACCTGGTGGACTCAGTCCAGGTAGGTCCAGTCCCCTCCTCCCATGCCGAGCTAAGGGACCCTGCATAGGCCCCAGGTTTCAAACAGCCAACTCATGCAATGAGCACAGGACCCAGTGCCACTGCCTGGATGCCTCCCAAACAGATCAGGCCAATCAACTGTCTCACCCACTCAGAGGGCCTGATCCAGTTGGTGACCCCTCAGCCATTGGTTCATATTTCATGTGTTTCCGTTTGTTTGGCTATTTGTCTCTGTGCTTTATCCGACCTTGGTCTCAACAATTCTCGCTCGTATAAACCCTCCTCATTCTCGCTAATTGGACTCCCAGAGATCCACCTGGGGCCTAGTCATGGATCTCTGCATCCAGATCCCTCAGTAGTTGGATGAGGTTTCTAGCACGACAATTAGGGTGTTTGGCCATCCCATCACCAGAGTAGGTCAGTTCGGACTGTCTCTCGACCATTGCCAGCAGTCTGTTGTGGGGGTATCTTTGTGGATTTCTGTGGGCCTCTCTAGCACTTTGTTTCTTCCTATTCTCATGTGGTCTTCATTTACCATGGTCTCCTATTCCTTGTTCTCCCTCTCTGTTGTTGATCCAGCTGGGATCTCCCACTCACCCAAGCTCTCTTTCCCTCGACCCTCGCCCTTCACTACCCCCACTCATGTCCAGGCTGTTCATGTAGATCTCATTCAAAGGATAACTTTTAAGACTTGGTTCTCTCCTTCCGCTATGTGGGTCCTGGTCATCAGGTCATCAGGTTTGACGACAAGTCCCCTTGCCTGCTGAGCCATCATTTGGCTTTTTGCACTGTTTAATTTTTTTTTTAGATAGGATCTCACTATATTGCTCAGGCTAGCCTTGAACTCCTAGGCTTCAGTGACCTTCCCACTTCGGCCTTCTGGAGCAGCTAGGACTACAGGCATATAGTAATGTACCCAGCTTTCCATATTGTGTCATGTCCCACTTAGTTTAAGTCTGAATAATATTTGCTCATGCATGTGTGGTGTGTGTGTGTCTGCACGTGCATTTTGTTTAGTCATTCCTGTGTGGACGTTTGCATTGTATCTACCTTTTGGTTATTGTACAAGATACTGCTGTTAACATGAGTGTACATGTGTCTGTCTGGTCCTGGACTCAATTTTCTGGAGAACACGCTCTGGGCCTGCTGGATCACCAGTTTTACATTCCCATCAGCAATGCACAAGACCTGTGATCTGTCCACATCCTCCTGGACTTGCTGTTTTCTGTTCTGTAAATTTTTTAAGATTAAAAACATTGTTTTATGTGTATGAGTGTTTGATTGCTCTGGGTGCAAGTGAGAGACCCTGCTTATGTATATATATATATAATTGGTATGTATGTAAGGCAAAGAGTGTTTGAGGAGGGTACCGGTTGCCAGCCTCTGGCCTTCATCTGAACACACACACACATGTGCATATGCACCTACACATATGCACCTACACATGTCAACACACACTCACACACACCCACAATATGAACACGATGCACAAATAGCCATCTTGATGGGTGTGAGTGGCATAGACTTTGAAGTTTTAAAGCATACTGGTGACTACAGTTTTACCAGACAAAAGCTTGGCCACAGTAAAAAACCAAATTACCCACAGGCAGAGATGTTTACTGGCTTGTGGGTGGCCATGTTGGCTGTGCCATGGTGTCATGGCATTTCCTGCTGTTTCCCACTGCCTTTCTTCTGGGTATTGCATGGGTTTCTCAGTCTTTTACTCCCTGGGGTGGCAGTTCTCATGAACTTCATACTAGGGTGGACTCTTGGTTCTTGGGCCGCTCAAATCTGGGTATTCACATGTGTGGACTGAGGACTCCAAGTTCTAGTTCATTTGAACACAAAGCACCTCACATTCTAGCTTTCATGGTTTGAGGACACGGTGGCTCTTGGTTCTGTGGTCATGATGTTTAACCCAGGCAGATTCCATGCAGAATGATGAAAGACCAAGACAACTGGTTGATGCCACAGCTGTGGGTCTCTGTTTTTTCTTCCTAAGTAGTGAATGCTTGTATTCAAGCACGTGACCTAACTCACTATCCTAACACATAAAGCAAGCATAAGAGGCTGGTTCTTGTGGTGTGATTAGGGGTCTGGAGGCCCCCTTGGGCTCTGCTGAGTGTGCCCTCTCCATTTGCAAGCACATGGTAAAGCCACCATCTAAATGCCTGGGCAGCAGGAGATCCAGGCTTCCTAGACATGAGCATCCCTTGGCACTCACTCTTGGTTTCTTGCCTCCCACAGGATACTCATGGTTGCCATCTTGGCACTCTGGCTTCTACACCCTGGGAATGCACAGGTAAGGTTTCAAGTTGTCCAGAAGCATGTCACCAAGCTAGGGTGAGGGAGTCCAGGCATGTGTTTTAGAATCCCAGGATTACAGGAATGAGAGGCACTCTGCAGGTCACTCACTACCCTCCATAATATACACAGATCATATCCCAGGCACTGGGAGGCTGAGGTTGACCCAGGGTGATGTAGGCTCCAAGTGGCAAAGCCAGAATTGGATCTCAGTATCCTCAGATCCAACACCAACAGTGTTTAAACCAGATCTTGCCACCTCATTTGTGCCCCTCAGGGAGACTCACTTGAACTTAAATGATAGTTCAATGTTGTGTTTTCTTAGGGTGCTCCTAGGATGCCTGCAAAGGGCCCCCAGGGGTGGGTCAGTGTGTGTCTCCACCCATACAACACCTAGTGAAAGAAATGGGGAGGAAGTGGAGTTTACCCAAATATCCCAATGTAAGTGTGCGGGATTGGGTAATTCAGCTGCCTGGAGTGAGGGGCATCCCTTCTCCTGGAAGGAGTATGAAAGGGACAATAAAGTTGGGTTCAAGGTGAGGGTCTGAGAGAAGTTGCAGCATCTCATTTGGAAAGCTACAGGGAAGGCTGGACCAGATATGTCAGTCCTAAGCAATGTGGGAGGGTTTATCTGGATCAGTGGTTCTCAACCTGTGGGTCGAAACCTTTTTTGGAGGGGATGTCAAAAGATCTCTTCACAGAGGTCACCCAAGACCATGGGAAAACACAGATATTTACATTAAGATTCATAACAGTATCAAAATTACAGTTATGAAGGAGCAACAAAAATAATTTTTATGGCCAGGCGGTGGTGGCGCACGCCTTTAATCCCAGCACTCGGAGGCAGAGCCAGGTGGATCTCTGTGAGTTCGAGGCCAGCCTGGGCTACCAAGTGAGTCCCAGGAAAGGTGCAAAGCTACACAGAGAAACCCTGTCTCGAAAAACCAAAAAAAAAAAAAATAATAATAATTTTTATGGTTGGGGGTCACCACAACATGAGGAACTATATTAAAGGGTCACAGCGTGAAGAAGGTTGAGAATCACTGATTTAGATGGCTCAGAGTAGTCCTTCTGTGTGCCTTCTTGGAGAAGAAATAAAGACAGCCCCATCTCTGAGGAAGGCTGAGGGACTGTAGGTGGGGAAGGGCAGGGCACCTGCCCAGCATGAGCAAGGTTTGATCCTAGCACTGAAAAATATGTTGGGGTAAGGCAAGGGGAAGAATTAAGACGTACATTCAAAGGCCATTAGATACATTCAGGCCACTGGAGATAGGAAGGGCGTCAGAATAACATAGACTTTTAGATCTCAGGGGGACCTTGGCAATTTCTAATCTAGCCCCAAGGGTTACAGATAAGAACAGCTAGGCCTGAAGAAGACACTGGTCATAAGATTGTGTTAATTAATCTAGGCATGTATACTAACATATTTCCTCTTTGTAACCACTTACAAGTAAATAACAGTACCCTATTTTTGTGAGAGAAACTGAGGCACAGGGAAGGGATGAAGAGAGTAAGGGCCCCAGTGAGAATTAGAATCCAGCTAAACCAGTGGCTTGAGCCCATTCTTCCCTGGCACTGAGTTGGAGAGCAGGGCTGGAACCTGGTCTCCTGGGTTCTGTGGTACAGACCCCAGGCTCTTCTGGGTCCTTTGCCCCAGGCTCTAAGATCTGGGACCTTCAGCTGTAGCACAGGCCAAGCTCAGCATCTCCACAAATCACCCTACAGCCCAGGGAAGCCCGACCTGGAGGCTGCAGGTGTGCCTAGAGACGGGAGTACCATAATCCTAGACCCTGACCTCATTCCTGTGTCAGCCTCCAGGCACCTGCAAGAGGCCTTCAAATTGTTCCCAGTTCAGCATTTTCAACGTTCGTAGTCAAGGCTGGAAAGATGGCTTAGCCCACAACCCAAACCACAAACGTTCACAGCACTTGAGAAGCAGAGGCAGGAAGACCACAGGTTCAAGGCCAGCTTGGGCTACACAATGAAACTTTTGTCTTGAAAGTAAAACAAAAGTAAACAAACAAACAAAAAGGATGTATGGTTATAGCTCAAGTTACATGTAAAATCACAACTCTCTGCGATTGCCAAAATGTGTCCTTTATGCCACTGTCTTGCTGAAATTGAAATAAAGGAATGCCCCATTCATCTTTGCTAAGAAAATGGGCCACATCTGCCATGTAGCTTTTGTTTTATGAATACAGCAGGATTCAGGGGGAGAATTTCATAGGGAACAGAGAGTTTATTTGGGGGGGATTCTATGAAGGAGAGGTGACCAGCACTGGGTAGTCTCCTTCTCTAAAAGTAGGGCTATTACATGGTGGCTTCATACAAGGCCATTACTGCTCCTCATCACTTGGTCATGACAAAATCTACAAGTGCTGAAAGTGGGGTTCACGAAGCACTGGTATAGGGGGTTTGAAAAAACAACACTAAGTGTGCAGTGATTGTAAGAAAACATTTCCAAAGAGAGATCTACTCCACATGTGGGTATTCCGTGTGCCTTTCCCCCTTACTCCACTTCCCAAATGCTCTATGATGCTTTTATAGTGATGAAGAATGCAAGTCAGTGACCTGGCCTGTGTCTTCTCTCCCTCTCTACAGCAACAGTGCACAAACGGCTTTGACCTGGACCGACAGACAGGACAGTGTTTAGGTATGTGATACTGACAGTCTCTGGTTAAGTGAGGCTATTTGGCAAGGGCCCAATTGCAATGATGTTCCTGCCACAGCTGTTGTTCAGTGTTGTCAAATCTTCATTTGCCTTCTTCATGGAAGAACTCAGTGGTGCAATGACTGAGCCAATGACATCCTTGTTGTTTATGTGCTTTGTGCTAGACACTGTCCAGGGTCAAAGAACTGATCTCTATCTTCAACAAGCATTCCTGTCAGATCTGTTCCCCAGTGCTGCCTCCATATGGTTCCATAAGTGGCTTAAAATGTGCACACTTCAGATCTCAGAGGCCTTTAGGTCCGAGGCCCAACATCTGTCTACCGTGTTAATATCAAAGTATTGGCAGGGCTATGTTTCTCTGCGGCTCAAGGAGTGAGAGCATCTTTTTGCTTGTGAGAGAGATTGGTGGGATCCAGCCTCCTGAAGTTGTAGGTTTCAGGTCCTCCATCCTTGCTGGTTGTCTGGTGAGACCCTTCCCAGACTCTAGAAACTGCGTTAATTCCTTGGTTGGTAGCCTGTTCCCCACCCCTCAGCAGTCAGGTGCCTTTCACACTTATGGATCCCTTCTTTGACTGACCAAGTCTCCTGCCTTTTCTACTTTTATCCACTCACACAATCACACTGGGTGTCCCATACGTAATCTGGGATGAATGCTCCCATCTCAAAGCCAGCTGATCAGTAACCTGAATTGAATCAGCCCTGTGATCTAATGGATTCCCAGGAAATACTTTGAAGAAGGGCATTCTCTCACATGCCATCTAGTGGGGAGAAACTTAGACACAGTGGATGTTGTGACAAGTCGGTGGAGTCATGTCATCACTGAGCAGAGGTAACAGCAATGGACCCTGAAAAAAGCAGAGACAGAGGGATGTCTTGTGCCCATACACAGCAAGGAGCGGTAAAGGTCCAGTTTGAATTGGGCATTGAAGGATGAATAGAACCCCTGAGAAACCTCAATCCCCAGTGGAAGGAACAGCACAGGCAAAGACCAGGCACAAAAAGGAGGTTCAGGCATGGCATGTTGTGGATGGAGCATGGAGCATGTGGAGAGGATAAGGCTTGGCCTGCCACATTGGGGGAATAATTAGCTTTTTAATTAGATTTGTTTTAGGTCAAATCATTTGTCTTTCCTGAGTCACATCAACTGAGAATAAGAGGGGAGATAGATGGCTTGTAAATCCAGGCTTATGCTTGGATTTACAGTATAAAGCACTTTGCTTCAAGGATGCCCCGCAGGACAAAGAGGGCAGTGGCCTTCTCTTCTAGTTCATCACTTTAACTAGAGAACAGACCATTGCATTCCGAACCACAGCATTCTCAATTCCCAAGCTGGGAGTTGGCATAAATTTCTCAGATGACATGGTGGGCGAGCTGCCCGGATCCAGGCATCTCCCTGGACTTCAGTCCCACACAGAGCAGGCTCCAAAGCTGGTGGCGGGGCCCAACACTCAAAGCCAGGTCTGCTGCCCGCTGGAGCCAGAGTTGGGGCCTCCCTTTACTCCACCCTAACAAGCCTGATTTTTCTAGACAGACCACCACTCTCTTTCCAGCGTGAGCTGACCTCCAGCAGGGCTAGACGAGGTCCTGTTTGCTGGCACTGTGTGAGCCGACTTGAAAGCAATGTTCTGCTTTCTCAGCAAGTACTAGGTCTGAGCCAAGCCTTGTCTTTTTGAGTGCAAAAGTCTCTTTCTCTCTTGCCCAGCTATTACTTTGAATAAAAATGGGAATGGTTCTTAGGCCTGCTCTCATGTTTTCAGAGTATAGGAAATGCATGGGAGAGTATCTGGCATACTTTTATATGCACACTCTTGTCTGTTTATTTTTACTGTCCCTTTCTTTATGTAAATTAAAGGTGTTTTTATTTACTATATTCCCATGTGTGAAAGAGCACATTTTCCTGTGTTTCAAATGTGTTCTTTAAAGAAATATATGAATCAATAATAGTCCAGGTTTCTGTGGGTGGGGGGAGGGCTTAAAGAGCTAATGTTTGATAACACGGGTCACTTTGAGTCAGTTCAGCTGATCAGATTGTAATGAGTCAGGTGAAGTATTGGAGGGTCACTCCCCTCAGTCTGCTCTGCTTCAGTATGCATATGCTCAGCATCGTGGAGGAGGCCACTGACACTTGTCCTTTCTGTGGCCTTTGCAGATATTGATGAATGCCGGACCATCCCTGAGGCTTGCCGTGGGGACATGATGTGTGTCAATCAGAATGGCGGGTATTTGTGCATCCCTCGAACCAATCCAGTGTATCGAGGGCCCTACTCGAATCCCTACTCTACATCCTACTCAGGGCCATACCCAGCAGCTGCCCCACCAGTACCAGCTTCCAACTACCCCACAATTTCGAGGCCTCTTGTCTGTCGCTTTGGGTACCAGATGGATGAAGGCAATCAGTGTGTAGGTGAGTAGCCCAGTGCCTGTCCTCCCACACCACATACTTTCTCAAGAGTGCTGTCAGAATCTAATGTGTCTTCCCAAATGGAGCTAGCTGTCATGAAATGTGCCCATCAGACAATGGTCTGCTCTCTATAGATGGCATAATGGTCTCTTCCAGATATATTTCTGGGTCCTCTTCTGACTCTGGAATTGAGTTTTGCCATTTACTTAACAGTCCTCTAGAAAGCCAATTTGCTCTCTTTCTATCAGTTGATGATCCACCCACCCATCCATCCATCCATCCATCCATCCATCCATCCATCCATCCATCCATCCATCCATCCCTTTCTTTGAGTACTGCTGCAGAGAAGCCCTGAGGGCCAACATAAGCTGATCTGGAAAAGAAAGTGGGTTTCTTAGATGAAAGCCAGTGTTCTTAGGGCTAAAGGCGCCTTGCTGATGGGGACTCTGGGGAAAAGTAGACACAGTATATCACGAACCCCAAAGAAACTGGCAGCACCCTGGAGAGCTTCAGGTTCCATTGGCCAGTGTTGCCTTGGAGGACAGTTGCCTGGGGTCCTGCCTGGTCCTTTGGCAGTAGTTAGACTAAATCCTTGTAATTGTCTCCAGCTTTGGGAGAGTTACAGTGAAGAGAGATTGACAGTGAAGGCTCAAACTTTTTTGACTGTGTACCTCCTCTGCCAAATCCTTTTGGGCTTGGATCCCCATTACAGGCATATTTATATGTGACACATGCATCCTGTTATATTCATGTGGTTTGGGGAATATGAAGTACACATAAGAAATAGGAAATTTAAAAGAATGCAATGAAAATAAATATGAATTGAAATTCTAATATTTCCTTTCCATGGCCTTAAAAGTATGGGAGACCATCAGTCTATTTAATAAGATTTTGTGAGTTTCAGGGCTCTGGAGTATTGGTCTGTAACCAACAGCTAGAGAGACTGTGCTGATTATAATGTATAAATACATTCATGTAAATGAGTGTGCATTTACATTTAAATATGTGCAAACATATGTAAATATATGTCCTTCAATGCTATGGGGAAAATTGGATATACCTGAGCTCACAATTTGCATTATTACTGCTCTCAAAGGACCTGGTGTGTATGTCAGGGCACATGTGTATGTGCTGATTGAGATTAACCTTAACTAGGAACATGCCTAGGGAAGAAAATGTGGAACCCAATCAAGCCACATGCTTCACAGCTTTGGGGGAGGAGACGGCGTCACGCTTCCTTATGACACACTGCAGAACAATAGGCCATTGTAACTGGAAAGGACTTTTTGGAAGGTCTTTAGCTACAACCTCTTACTTTTTGGAAAGGTGAATATGGACTCCAGCAAGTGAGGTCATTGCACAGTTAGGATGTGAGCCCAGCTGACGGCTCCCATCTAATAGAAAAGAAATGGCCCAAAGAATGGGTGTGTGTGTAAATACATATAAATACGGAGAGAGAGGGGGTGATGCTCTCTCAGGAGACACCTGGAGGGCAGATGAGCTGAGTGACTAACCACGTGTGCAGCGAGGAAGGGGCTGTGATAACAGTTTGAAGGCATTGGAAAGAGGTCTCATCTGGTCCTGCTGTGGACGGGTCTTGGGCCATCTCACTAACCCCTTCTGTAGAACAGCTGGGAACTCACTACCTTAGGGCTCCTTGGTTACCCTCCTTCCACATACCTCCTTCCAGGGACTCAAGGTTCTTGGCACTGAGGACAAGGCTGGGAAGCCTATTCATCTTGTGATCCCTCTGACGTCATACTGCTTGTGGTTCTGAACCTGTTACATAGACATGTGGAGCCTTTAATAATGACCCTTTTGTAAGCCCAGTACAATCTGGGAACCCCAGCAAGGACTGGCACCAGGCCCATCCATTTCCAAAAGGTTAAGCATTATGCATTCATACGTCCTGAGTTCTGACTTCCCTTCCCTCCACCCCACCGTTTCCTGACTTACCAAGGCTGAGGCCCCTATGGGCATTGTGAGAGGGGGTGGCAGGGGGCCAGAGCAGGGGGAGGGCTGGGATTGGCAGCTCTCTAACTGATGCTCCAGGGAACTGGGACAGGAGGCAAGGGGCTGGGAGCAAGGTAGCAGGGAAGAGATGGGCAGGTGTGTGCAGGGAAGAAGGCCTTGGAAGGAGAGAACAGGCATTCCTGGAGCAAAGGACTTCTTCTTCTTGAGGAAGCGATGAGAATTCAGTGAGAACCGGAGACATTTCTGAAGCTTGGTGTCGCATGGAGAGAGGAGTGCATCTCCTCCCCATCAAAACAAACCTAATGGCATTGCCAGCCGCAGCCCCGGTTGTGACACCAAGAAGCCCTGGTTCAGTGTTTGCGTCTCAGGGTCATGGGCCCTCAGCACGCTACAGGTAGAACTGGCATTTTTGTTGTGCTTATAAGGGAGTCAAAGCACAGAGAAATTAAGAGACCTGTCTGTGGTCACACTGTGTGTCAGGCTGAGTCCTAGTCTGAACTGCTCAGGCTCTAGATGAGGAACCCGGTACTTGGGCTGTAAAGGTTTTTGAAGGGCTTTTAGACAGCCAGTGTAGAAGTCAGTGTTGACAGCAAAGTTCTTACTCACTTGCTTTGTACATGAAATTTTTTTTTTCTGTAAAATTTTGAACTGGACCAGAGTTGAGAGAGCACAGTGGATGATTTTCTGCTTGTCACCCGAGGTTACTGGTCACCGACACAGGCTCTTCTTCAGCTTCCACTTAGTTCTGTGATTTGAAGCAAATGCCGGATGCCAAATCAGTTTAATATTGCAGAATTATCTTAAAAAGGCAAAGATTCTTTATAAGAAGGCCACAAAACAACCCAAAATCCCCCTTAAAACTTAAAATGCATTATCAAACCTATAAATGTCAGCAAGAATCCATTTTTACCATGAAATATCTGGATGATGTTTAGATTGTTTGTCTCATAAATGCCCTTTTTCCAGGACTGGGGGGATAGATTAGTGAGCAAAATGCTTGTCTCACAGGCATGAGAACCTGAGTTCGGATCCCCAGCACCTACACAGAAAAGACAGGCATGACTGTACATGCCTCTAACTCCAGCAACGGGGAAGTGGAGTTGGACAGATCCCTGAGGCTTGGTGGCCAGCCAGTCTAGCCTAATCAGCAAGTTTCAACTGTAATCAGAGACTCTCCAAACAAACAAACAAACAAACAAACAAACAAACAATGTGAGGGCCAACAAAATGGTTTAGTAGGTAAGGGTACTTGCTACTTGAATTGATTCCTGGGATCCACAATACCTCACCTACATGTCTGGTAAGGAGAGAACAGATGCCATCAAATTGTTTTCTGACCTCCACACAAGCATTGTAGCATAAACATGTGTGTGTACATGAACATGAAATAAAATATAATAAAAAGGAAGACTTAATTGATGTTGAACTTTACATGAACACACACACACACAAACACATACACACACACATACCTACACACACCTGCATACACGTGCATCTCCTCACCCCCTGCAAATGCCTTTTCCCCCGTTGCTTTCATGGAGTCTGATCTGGACAGCTTTCCTAACTGCCTCAGTTGCTAGCTCTGTCCCTTTTCCTTGCCGCTTCCTTGTGGATGTAAAGGTGTTCGTCTGGAGTGGCTGTGCACAGCCCTTTCCTTCTTCCCTGTCCATGCTCTGGAAGCTGGAAATAGGTCTGGAGACTTGGCCCAGTTCTGGTATGATGCTTGGGATAAACCTCTTCATAGGTGACACCTTTGGTCTTCTGCCCCTTCCATTTATTCTCTGATTTCCTTTCCTAAAGTGTGAGAGTCACTTTGAGCAAGATAATGGCTGTCTCTGTCCCCTGGAGCCCAACCTTGCAGCATGTCTGACTTACTTTCACAGAAACCATCTTCATTATATTCCACTTAGCCCGTGTCCTCTTTCTGTAGGCTGACAGAGCCCTGTGCCCTCAGTTCCCCCAGTATCTCTGAGCTTCCTTCTTGACCTCTCTGTTTTGGGTTCCACTTCAGTGATGACTAAACTCTATTTATTCTGGAACAGCGTGGCCTCAGGTTTGAGTGTCTGAGTCCTTGGTTAGAAGTCTAGATCACTTGGGGCACTTTTGTAGACAGGGGCATAGTGACCCAAGAATTACAGTCCCCAAGCCAAGAATGCGTTGCACTGAGAAAAATGACAGCTTGGCTTGAGGGTGACTAGCTCCACAAGGCTGCTGGGACTCATGGCTAGATGCAATGTGTCACCCAGATCTTCTACCCTTGGAAGATACGGTAACCCGAGTCTCTAGATGGGTGCTGAGGGCAGTCAGACATAGCTAACTAGCAAGGAAGAAAGGCTGGTGGAGCTGAGGTCACTGACCTGGACCCAGACATAGTGCAGATCAAGCAATACACAAAGAGTTCTGAGCCAGCTAGGAGCCATCTGGGAAAAGTAGGGCCTGGCTATGTTGAACTAAAAGCAAGGAGTGGGGCGGTTCAGTGAAGGGCTTCCTGGATTCAGACTGTCACTCTGGAGCCTTCTCCTCATGACATATTACCTCTGAGAACCAATCCCTTGGATTGCGGTTGCCACCAGTCTCTGAATGTTTATTCCTTATGGCCTTCAACATGTCATCTCTCTGGGTGACGTTCTACATAAGCCTGGCTTTGCTAACCAACTTGGCTCAGTAGCAAGCCAGGGACTCTACCAGTAACAGAGATTCATGATGTGTCTGCAGTTGAGAAAGCTGTTTCTCCAGAGCTCTGCTGCTCCAGGGACTTCAGGGATCCTCCTGGCCATTCCTAAGACTACAACCAAGGCCTTTTATTCCCCAGTTGTCTGGCATTTCATTGTTGTTAGTAATCAGGGTACCCACGTAGGCAGAGAGCAACAAATAACAGACACTTCTGAAAATGCATGGAGTTGGCCTAAGACACTCTTGAGTTATTTTCCTGACAGCTAGCCAGTATTTAGTTGACTAATTTAGTTCACAGAGTGTTTCATCCCTGCCAGGCTCTCTGGTTTAGGCACAAAGGGGAACAGCCAGGGGTCTGTGGTCAAGGAAGGGAGGTCAGATACCATGCAAGCAGCTGAAAGACAAGGAGCCTGGGAGTTGCTAATGTGGCACAAAAAGGCAGGGCCAGGAAGGCTCTGGGAGTGGAGGGGCTGAAGCTCTGACGTCAGCCAGGCCCTGGATTTCTTTCTGGTTTGGCCCCTTCCTACTGTTGAGGCCTGGGGTTCTATGTCTTTGTCTATAAACTGTAAAATAGGTATGGCCAGGCCTGCTTGCATGAAAACACCCTGCCTAGGGTCTTCTGCATGGAGTGTCACACACCAAATGTTAATTAGGAATGATTCATGGAGGAGGCTGCTGGGGTCCTGAAGGAGCAACAAGGGCAATGGTTCAGAGTCTGAAACGTACCGAAGGCCTAATTCTTTAGAAACCTTAAAAATGACCCAAAGCTGAGCTTGACCACACCCACTTTGCAAGCCTTCAAGGTTTCGAGGAGACTTTCCTCAGACTCTGCTTCAAGGTGCCAGAAATGCTTGGTTTGTTTAAGTTATGAGACAAAGCCACAGGAAGGCAGCCCAATGTGGCATTTGTTCCCAGCCCCAAGACAAGGCCAAGAGCACAGAGAAACCTCAGCCACAGGATGGCAGGTCTGTGGGCAGCACAAATGGAGGAGCGTCTGGAGGCCTTCCTTTACTTGTATTCTTTCCATTTTTTCTCTCCAGACCTCCTGCTTGGGCTGTCACTTGAAACCCAGGCCTCAGGCTCAGGAAATGTGAAGAGTGGAAGGTTCCCTAGCCGCTGAGCGGTTTAGGACCAACTAGGCTTGGGGAGGGAACGACATTCCCCGTAGAAGCAGGGCCTCTGCGGTTGGCTTTGGTCAGAAGCCCTTGAACTGCTCCAGCAAGCTTGTGCACTGGCAGCCCTCCCCCAGGGTTCTACATCTGCTTCGGTCTTTTCCTCACATAGAGTAGGGAGCTAGGTAACTCACTCACCCTCTCAAAATCTCCATTTTTCTAACTGTAAACAGGGACAACACTACCAATGTCCAAGGATTATTTTGGGAAGTATATAGGATAATGCACAAGAATGGCCTAATCCGGAGGCTGGCTCTGGGCAGGGGCTTCACAAGTTAGTTACTATCATGACTCCAAACCTCACCATTTCTGTTGCTATCGCCTATTCCTGTTATTGTGTCTCCATGATCCCTAGCTGTTTCTGCTCTCGTGAGTTCTTTCCCCTGGAATATAGCATGGATACTGCATGCTTTCGGAGGCTGAGGGCTGAATTATCGCTTCATCGGCAGCAGTTGGAGTTAGCTCTGTCTGTCATGGAGAGGAGCAATGTTGTTAATCTAGGACCACGTTTGAAGACACAAAGCCCTTGCCCACCCATCTGTTCACATAAGGAAAGACAGAAACATTTTTAAAATTGCAATAACTAAATTGCTTAACTTTATGAAAATGTATTACTTAACCCCCCCCCACACACACACACCAATTATATTAAAGCCTAAGTTGAGGCAGCATGCTGCATTGTTAAAGGGACAGCAAAGATAGCTGTGTAAGAGCTGGGCTTTGGTCTAGATTTACTACTTACTGGCTGAGGACATTAAGAAAGTCAGTTGGCCTCTGATCTAAGTGCTGTTAGCTGTAAAGAGGGTTAGTGTTATATTAAGCCTCTTAATCTGGGGTCAGTACATTTAAATCAAGGCCTCTAATTTTCTACCCCCTGGCTAATGTGATATTGAAAGCTAGCATTTCCGCCTAGTATGCTGGTAATTTGTCATGGGACTCTTAGTCGGACCCTTGACTGTGTAAAGCCAGGTGTTTACAGATCACAGCACAGCTGGAACGGCTACTTCGAGCTGCTTTTGAAATCTTATTCATGCTTGCCACTCCTCCAGAATTTACTGACAGACATTAGATCTGTTGCTTAACCTTGCTATTTAGTGCATTAATGAGGACGTGTGTATGCACACGGCTGGGGGGATAGCTTGGTCAGTAAAGTGTCTGATATGCTTGAGCATCAAGTTTGATCCCAGCACTCACGTGGAAAAGCTGGATGTGGCAACCTTTGGTTCTATCCCTAGCACGGGAGAGACAGACGGGGTCTCTGGAGTCTACCGAGCAGCCAGCCTCGATGAATTGGTGAGTGCCAGGCTCAGCATCTCCAAAGAAAGATGGAGAGTGAATGAGAAAGCAATTAGACATTGATCTTCGGCTTCTAGATGCCTGCTCACGTATATGCACACACAGACACACATACATGTACACACAGAGACACACACTACCTAAATCAATAGTAAAAAAGTATATATAGAGCTCTGTCACACATTTATCTTTTAAAATTTTTTGATATTGCCTTTTCAGTATAGAGGTTTCCTTTGTAATCCTATGGATTTTGTTTCATGTGGTTTAAAAGCATTGAGAAGGGGAATCCATCCATACGAGACAGGTCTGTGGTATGCATACACAGCTCCCTGAGTCATGTGACTTGTCAGGCCCCTTCTGGCTCCAGAACGTTCTATCATTCCAAATCTTCCCAACGGTGTGTGTGTGTGTGTGTGTGTGTGTGTGTGTGTGTGTGTGTGTGTGCATGGGTCCATGCACTCTAGATTTTTCTGGTAACACTTTCTCACCTGGATTGTTTAGATAATGCAACTCTGGTCTATTTATGTGTTGCGAACAGTGACACCTTCTGCTGGATGGTACTCATCCAGAATTCATCAGAGAATGTGTCCCTTCTCTCCGTAGCCATAGCTTTAGCAGTCAGTACTGACCTATTGGGGGAGGCACAGTGCACTGACTAGCCTCCATGAGCTGGGTAAACTCCACTGCTGGGACGTGACCAGCCTCTGGTGTCTTTGTGCAGTAGATCACTTCCTCTGTGCCCAGCATGGCACTTTTCTTAATGACTTACATGCTTTTCTTGGCTCTTATCTTAGGTTCTTTGGTTTGGTCATGTTTCTTTTAATTGTGTTTCATTCTCAAATTATCCAGCTGTGTGTGAAAAGAAAGGGATTTTGCAAGAGGAGAGATGAAGTATGGATGCTACAGCTGAACAGGCCCCCTTGGTTCTGCTGTAATGGTTCTGACCAAAGTGGCTATGCTACCAGGTCTCCAGAGAGAACCTGCTGGATGACTGTGGGTCAAGATCACCCACCAGGGCCAGAGGAAGCACTAAGTATACAGTTTTGAAATTAGTAGGAGGGGCATGGTAGAGATGACAGTCTCACTGTGTGGTCCTGGCTAGTCTCAAGCTTCAGGATTCAGGCAGTTTTCCTAGCTCAGCCTCGGAGGTGGCCAGGGCTACAGTGCCCCCCAGCACGTGAAAGTGGGATATGGTGACTGCACCTTCCTATTCATCGTCAAGGCTAGTCACAGACGTCTTTTCAAGCATTCTCTCCCTAAGAGTAGATTGATTCTACCATTGGTGAACTGTAGAACCGAATTATCCAAGCAGGTTCGGAATGTAACAGCAGTTTCTGGGCATGCCCTGTGTGGCTCTCCTCTGCTCTGGGTGATATCTTCAGGGCATCTCTGTCTCTTGCCTGCACTGTGTTGCAAGAAACCGCAACCTGGGAGCTGTTTGTGCCACAGAACAAATGAAATAAGAAGGGAAAACACCATATGACTGCAGGTCATTTGTTTCATGTGTGAGGCCAGAAACATTAGGAATCTTATCTCTATAGCCAACAACTGCTTCAGCCGAGAGCCCCCAGTTATCATTTCTGCTTCTAGGAAAAGAAAAGAGGGTCTTAATTTCTTGAAGGGCCTGGATCGAGTGGCTTGCTATGCCAGTAAACAATGGGAGACAGTGTGATGCCACAGAACAAGGCTGGATTTTAGATTCACCCAAACTAGGGTTTACATCCCGCCATTGCCCAATGGCCTAGCTCCTGATTTAAACACTTGCAGATAATATCTTACCTGCAAGATAGGATACTAGTACTTACCTGTAGGCTGCTTGGTTGTTTAGCAGAGATGATGCTATGTGTCTGTGAGTCTGGTCTGCACCACCAAATGATACGCCATCTCTGCTGCCTGCTTTGGAACCTGTGATTCTTTACACTGTAAGAGCAATACTTGCTTTGTGACTTAGCAGTGGATGGCCGGTCACACGTGCTTGCTCGCTTCTTAGCACAGGCTGGGAGGCTCGAGGAGAGAGTAGCAAAGGGAAAGAGAAGGGAGGTGGGTTTCCCTTCAGTTTATGATTACATGCAGATACAGTAGTGTATTGCTTGAAATGGGGGTGTGTTCTGAGAAGCACACTATTGGTGGTTTTGTCATTGTGTAAATGCCATAGCATCTACTTGCTCCAGTATCACCAGGCAATACAATCACATCGGATTTCATATACATGCAGCCTGCCATTGACGCACTAAGCAAGCATGCTGATTCTTCTCTTCCATCTGTCTACTCAGTGCCCACCGAAGTAGTAGCTCTTGCACATTCTCTGGGACCCTCGTGACTAAGCCACTGGTGCCAGAGCAACTTGAATGCCCTTGTTCCCTTCTCTCTTGGACTGCCAGTCTATTTGGACACATGGGTTCCACAGTGTTCTGGCATGGAAGGCTATTTGTGAGGATTGTGGGCTGGGTACCATTTCTAACCAACTTCCTTGGATCTCAAGCTGGAAGCAGGAAGGAAAGGGCTCCCTATAACAGGTATGTGCCTTGTTTACATCTTTCATATCGAGGGCATGATGTAGGGCTCAGGAAGTGGGTTGGATTCCTGGTGGGAGCATTCCTGGTAGGCAGGCACTACACCAGCACTTGCTATGTGTCCACAGCTTATGGTAGAGTGATCTTTCAATAAGTTATAATCGCAGGAATGAATGAATGAATGAATGAATGAATGAATGAATGGAAGGAAAGTGTTGGTGCTGACAACCCAGGGAAGTGAGGCTTCCCTCCTCCTCTCCCTTGATCTCTTAGCCTTCACATAAATCCCACCCTCTGTGATTTCTCACATTGCATTGAGTGCCAAGAGAGACCATGCTAACCACAACGGCCACTGTGTACACCCTACACTCAGCGTGGTGTTGGCATATGGCTGCACTGGGAGCAGTGGATAGAATTAGGAAGCTGAGAGGATGATGGGAACAGGCGCCAATGAAGAGCTGTGGGTTAGACGGACATGTGGAGTTCTACCTCTATGGGCCTTTTCTTAAGGACATTTTTGCAGGGGAGGTTCTAATGGGAGAGACTGGCTCCCACACATCCACCAGCACCTAGAGGCCCTCCTCATACAGTCCCCGAGAGTGTCTTTCAGTCGTATCTCACGTCAACACGCCCTGGGAACCTGCAGCTACTCTGAGGTTTCTGCTTTTCTTGGACACAGAGGAGTGTGTCTGGGGAAGGGTCTCGGGCCCACCTCCTCAGGGTCTGTCTAGGGAAGGACATTCCCAGGATTCTTTCCCTCTGTGGCACTCCAGACAGAAGACAAGAAATCAAGGGCTGACCTTCCATTCCCTCCAGCTTGTTGGAGTGGGGCCAGAGGGGAGATGGGGACAGCCTGAGCTGGTCCTGCCCCAGGCAGCCAGCATCTGGAGCAGGCTCTGGAGACGTCTGACGTGGTAGTGCTGGGGAGGCAATGATGCCTGGGGGATTTTCAGGGCTGTCTGACTCTCCTTCAAATTAGAACATTTGCAGAAATGCAGCCAGACTTGATTTATGAGCTCTGCATATTTCACAGGTCTTTACACATCCCCCAGGAATCACTGAGGTCAGACAGAACAGACTTCACATCCGGAATCAGTATGAAATTGGCATCTTCCATAGTTCTCATGGGAGGGGGGGGGATAATAATTTGAGAGAAGTTATATGAAACAATGCAAAGACGCAAAAAATTCCAGCCTCTGCTTCATTCCTGTTGGGGACAAAGAGCAGATATATGTTTTCCGTATCTGAGCCTAGTGAGGAGTGACCATGTCCTCTGGGGCCACCATTACCAGGATGAAGCATGATGGAACAGGGCTGCTAGGGTAACTGATGAGCTCAATGGGAACTCAGGAGTGACCATAGCATCCTATACTTGTCCTCTGGCTCACACTCCGTACAGTGATAAATAGACAACCCTGGCTATTTAAATCATCTTGAGGCCCAGCAGGAACTTTCTGTCTTGCTCACCATTGTATTTTTAGTGCCTGATGAGAATTTGCTGAATGAGTGGATGAGCCACACACGATGAGAGGAGTGAGTAGGATTCAAATGAGAAAAAGGAACTGATAGCATCATAGGTAGAGACGCCTGCATAGGCCCAACTTGTTATTGCTGATGAATTCATTCATTCCTTGAGTTCTTGGCAGGAGTCAGGCAAGTTGGTGGGAACTGTGAGATCTGACACATAGTAATCACAGCTCAACACAATGGGCCTATAACAGAGGTACAGGACCCTGGGATGGCCCTGGCTAGGGTAGTCACAGCTTTCCAGGGTTGGTGCTATACATCTACAGCTACTTCATTAGAGGGATAACTACAGACTCCCTCTCAGCATCGGACTCTATATCAGCCAGGTGCTAAAGGAGTGTCCTGTGTGAATTTCATGCTGAGATGGGATCCTTTGCCCTTCAGGGGACCAGTGGAGATTTTAGCAGAAAGGTAATAAGCTGCGAATAGTATGAGCAAAAGTAAGGAGCAGAGGAAGTTCATGGTACGTTCAGGACCACTAGTGGGAGCCAGCCTTGGCTGTGAGCTCACTGGTAACCTGCTTGTTTATGTTACCCAGCATGCCACACGGGCACAGGCTGAGAGCAGTTTGACTTAGAATAAGAGACAAGGCTTTGGATATTGGCTGGGACTAGACTGTCTGGTATTGAGAGCCATGCCCTGACTTAGGCTTTATACATGGAAAATTAAAAGTTACTTTTACATTGGTTTCAGATTTCTGTTTTGGAGGCTTAGCCAATAGGGGTCTGGATCGAGTCATAGCATGGCTGCAAGCTTGGAAGATGGTGTGCTCTGGTCTCCTCTCTTCTTGGTACTCTACTTTCTCTTACATGTGAGAGGAACTGGATAGTTGCTAAGGATTCCTCTAACTTCCCCAAAGCTAAGACTGGCTTTCGCTAGCATTCTCCAACATCCCACAAACTCCTGTGCTATGTGTTATGTGCTGTGATGGCAGGTGAACAGTGGCTTGGAGTCTTAGTCTTAGTGACTAATGACAGGCCATTTCATAACCTCATTGTTTCTATGTTCTCAGGCCCCTTATCTGAACTCTCCTTTAAGACAGAGCAGAGATGTGCCCTTTCAAGCCTCTCTAGGAAGGGGTGTCTGTGGGTGGCCATATACCCAGCCCTGAGGATGATGAACACATGCCATGATTCTACATGAACTCTGGCACTATCTGTATAGAGTGTGAAGAGGGTCTGCAGCATCCAAGTAGAATACAGCCCCTTAGAAAGCCAGGGCCCTCTGAGATTGACCAGTATTTAAGAGTACAAGAGATCCACATTGGTAGAGGTTTCTAGGAAATGCCCCATCTCAGACTTCCTGGACACCTTTCTTTGAATAGCTTAGTTTTTTTTTTTGTTTGTTTGTTTGTTTTAGGATAGGGGCTCACTTATCGAGGCTGGCTTTGCATTTGCTATGTAGTCAAGGATGACCTTCAACGTGTGCTTCTCCTGCCTCTACCTCTGAATGGTGGAATTACATTGTGAGTACCACCACAAGCAGTTATGTGTGCTAGGTGCTTATATATGCTAGGCAAACATTGTTATCATCTGAGCCACATCCCCAGCCCAGGCTATCTCAATCATATTCAGCTTCTAAAACAGACAGAGTCCCATCCAGGCCTCAGAACATCTAGTCAAGCGCAGATGTTCAAGTCTGCCATGTCCTTGTGCAGTGCTGTGTTTAAACCTTGAAGTCCCACTTTGCTCTCCAGCAGGGAGGAGGGGAGGAGCAGGTGCCTTCTCACCTTTCTGGACAAAGAACAGGAGTTTCAGGAGAGCCGGATGGGGACAGGAAGCTTGACTGTGGGTGAGGGCTTTCCTTTGACTCAAGCAGATTAGCACCAAGAGAAGTCTTGATTTGGGGTGTGTCAGCCCCGTGCTCTAAGAGAAAACTGGAGCAATCTAGCCCAGATGTCACCACAGCAAGCTTCTTGGAACTTTCTAGATGAGTTAGCATTTTATGACTTGCTTGCAGAGAGCACTTCTCATACTTCCTGAAGTGGCGTCTTGAGAGCTCTTAGTGGTGAGGCCCTCTAGTCTGATTTCTGAAGGACAAATGTAGCAGACTTTCTTGGTCCACCAGCCCCCAAATCATTACATAGAGACTTGTCATTAGTTATGTATGCTTGGCCTTAGTTTAGGCTTGTTTCTAGCTAGTTCTTATAACTTATATTAACCTGTTTCTCTTCATCTACATTTTGCCTCAGGGCTTTTTAACCTTTCTTTCATTCCATATGTCCTACTTCTCCTGCTTCCTCCGTGTCTGTCTGTCTGGCGGCTTCCTGGCTGGCCCTGGGCATCTCCCTCTTTTTCTCTCTTGAGCTTAGATTCTTCCTACTACTTATTCTCTCTGCCTGCCAGCCCCACCTATTTCTCTCCTGCCTAGCTATTGGCTGTTCAGCTTTTTATTAGACCAATCAGGTACCTTAGGCAGGCAAGGTAAAACAGTAACACATCTTTACATAGTTAAACAAATACAGCATAAACAAATGTAACACATCTTTACATAGTTAAAAAATTATTCTGCAACACAAATAAATGTAACACACTTTTACTTAGTTAAACAAATATTCTACTCCACAACAGAAAAAGTTGATACTTCCAAGACTACAATTTGGTTTTAACCATAAACATTTTATCTTCATTGACAAAAGGGAGTTGAAAGCTGAGGCCGTGGACAGGGAAATTGTTAAGGACAGGCTCAGCCAGACCAGCCCCCCTTCTTCCTCCCCTTTGAGTTCCTTCAAGGGACCATGGGAAACAGGATGTAATGAGTAGAGGGAGTCCAACTCCTGCAGAGACCACAGTGTGGCTGCACAAAGACTGAGTATCTGGTGAGAGCCAGTTCTGCTGTGGATAGTCTTCATGGAGAGATCAGGAACTAGCACTGCTGTGTAATGTTATGTGTCCCAAATTCACTTAAAAACCTTTGGGTTCTTTATTGTCAAGACAAATGCAGTGTTGTGGAAAGAGATGGGGTCCAGAAACCATGACTTATGGGCATGTCCTTGCTTAGCTATGGGCTGAGGATGCTCTGAGGTGAGTGTAGAGTCTCATTTACTGGGAAGGAGGGAGAACCAGTGAGCAACACAGACCCTCAGGTTGACGATACAGGGAGGTCTGAAATTGTCCCTTGTCAGCTTTCATATTCTAAGGAGTTTGGTCAGGATGTGGTAAGCCAAGGACAACCATCTCTTTAAGGTAGGTTCTTAAGATCAGTTCCTTCCCTGAGAGTCTAGATTCACAAAATTGTGAATTCTTTCCCAAACCACTATATGGACACAAGAAGCACAACCTTCTTTGTAAGCCATAGAGCTCCATTTCACCCCTATATAAGCTCAGCAAATAGTTGTAAATTTAGTAAATTTGACTATTAATATTCTATCCCTCCAAGGATACAAAAATGTGGTGTAGGAAACCCTGGTACCTCTGCAGATGAACAAGTCACCAACGAGTTAATAGGAAACAAAGTCATCAAGACCACAGGAGACAGTGTGGACTTGGCCTTGGCTCTCTTGAGCAGGGAAGGCTTGCCAGGGTCACATTCCAGGGCAGCCTTCTGACCGTGGAGCAGAGGATATGGGATTCCAAATCAAACTGCCTAGCCACACGCAAACTAATAGGGTCTCATCAACAATGTTGTTGAGAGCAGATGAAGAGGGGAGGGTGAGGTAGACCGTCCTCCCTGAAGCCTGGGAGCTCTCTCTCTCTCTCTCTCTCTCTCTCTCTCTCTCTCTCTCTCTCTCTCTGTGTGTGTGTATAGCTTGCAGAATGTTTGTTTGCAAGTGTGTCATAACAGAGTGCTGCAGACTTGGTGTCTTAATGAGCCAGGTGTACCACATCAAGATTCTGGAGGGAAAGAGCAAGGCAAGGTGGCTGTAGGGCTGGACTTCTGAGGGCCACAGAGTGCAGTTCTGCTGTGTGTCTCTCTTCCTGACTTGTAGCCAGCTATCTTCTCTCATGTCTGCCCTTCCTCTCCCTCTGTGCTTGTCTCTGTCCAGTTTTCTCTTCCTAGAAGAGCACCAATCGTAGTGGGTTGGGGCTTTGCTTTACTTCGGTGTGTCTTCAAAGATCCCATCTCCAAATGCAGGCGCTTTCTGAGGCACTGGAGGTCAGGACTTCAACACAGGAATTAGAGGAGGAGGAAAACATGGAACATGACCTTTTCCTCTAGCAGGGACCCTTCTGAGGCCAGAGACCATCGAGAAGCCATTTTTTTCCTTCTTGTCTTTAATAATCCCCTATGTGATTCCTTCTAGGAGACCTTCTTGGGTCTTTACTACCCCTATTCTGAGCCCCTCAGCCTCCTCTGAGCTCCCAAATGCTTTGCTTGAACCTTTACTGGGACATCTCTCACCGTTTCTTCTAGACCACAGTCACACCCACACTGGCCACGCTGAAGCCTCCATCTTGGTTGTCTTTGCATCTCTTGAGTCCCTCACCTCCTGTCTAGCACAGAGGGGGGTAATTTATATTTGTTGGCCTGTGGATGGGTCTGTGGTCCAAGAATGTTGAGTAATAAGTACTGAATAAACAGGAAGATGAGGCTATTAGCAAAAGCCACAGCAACAAACCTTTGCTTCAATTCTTTGCCCTTGCTGACAAAACCGAGCTACTGAATTTGTCAAGAGCAGAAACTCTTGCCATTCTTCCCTCATGGCTTGACCATAGCAGGTCAACAAAAGAATCTGAAAACTGGGTGCTTAGCATTCTTGAAACCCCAGAGTTCTGGCTCTCTGGGCCAGTTTTGAAGAAAGTCTTCAATCATTTCTTAAATAACAGCATTCTTCTGGCCCGATTCAGTGAAGACTCCTCCTTCCTCCCCCAACCCAGTGACCTTCTGCCCCCTTGGTTCTTGGCTGAATGTCTGGGTCTTCTGGAGAGAGCAAAAGCAGTTCCAGCAGCACTTGGGGTCCTTCCCACGGAGGCAGAGCCACACTCCCCAGAAAGCCTGATTCTGCACAAACAACTGGGCGTTCGCAGGAGGGCTTCAAAAAGTAGTATATGACTTAAAAGCACTTTGTTCCAGAATGGAGCATGGGAAAGGAAGACTTGTGTGGTGCTGTCTAAGGCAGGCCACCTGTGCCACTAAGAGAACACTCACCTGAGTTTGGCTCGGAAGATCTTTTCTCACCTCCAGCTTTCTCTCAGACCCAAGCTTCTTTCCTGGCACACAGCAACACGGTGACCAAGGTGTCTTCCCTTTTGGTTCCAGGGACTTCAGATGCTGGAGTCCTTGGGCCATCCATACCTGCTAACTGTGTGCTGTTAGCACTCTTGGGATGTTCCCTATGAACTCTGAGTGCAGAGGGCAAGAGGAGAGCTTCCCACTGTTGTGTTCTTCGGGGATTTCTGGTAACTCAGCAGGTTTCTCAGGATTTACCTTTAAACATTTACCCAGACACCACTGATGCTTTGGGTTATTTTTGTTTGTTTATTTTTGTATTTTGAGACAGGGTCTCTCTAAGTAGCCCTGGCTGTCCTGGAACTCACTCTGTAGACCAGGCTGGCCTTGAACTCATAGAGATCCACCTGCCTCTGCCTCTGCCTCCCAAGTGCTGGGATTGAAGGTGTGTGCCACCATGCCTGCCTACTTTGGTTTTGACAAAGCAAACAGCATTAGAACTCATTGGTTCCTTGAAGCTGGAGTGAAATTGAATTAAACTCAGATTAGAACTTTAGAATAAATCATCCGGGGAACTCCAAAAGGGGGGCTTCAATGAGAACAGTAAAAACCTAACAAGGCCTTCTAGAGGATTATAGCCAGACTGGTCTTTAAGGGCAAGATGAAAGGATGGGTCTCAGTGATTTCTGACCTCAGAAGGTCCCTGCTAGAGAAGGCTGTGTTCTCTGCTGTCAGTGACAGAAACCTAAGTCACCTGGCTTAAAAACCAAAACAACAAAAGGACACTTCACGTAAAACATGGCACACCTAGTATAATTTGTTTTATTTTATTTTCTGTCTTGACCACAGTTTCCCCTCCCTCCAACCTCTCCTCTGCCTATCGTGTGTTTTAATACTGAAAAAGTCTACAGATATGAGTTCTAGACATGGCTGGATCTAAGGGCCTTGGCCTTTTCTTATCTCAGGTTCATATGCTTCTGTATTCTCAAAGAATGCTGCATCTGGCAGTCTGGAAACTTCCATGTTTATGGTTAACCTGGAGAGATGGCCTCTGACCCCCACCCAGCGCATCAGCAAGAGGACATTGGCAGGCTCTGCTAGCTAGCTTGGTCTCTTGCTATCCAGGAACTCATGCTGTGATCAGCTACTGTGGGGCTGTGACTAAGCAAGGCCTTGTCTAAGGCCACCAGGGACACAGGTGTGGCTAAGATTATGCAAAGTGTCCTCAGAGTAAATTGGGGTGCCGTCACTACCCGGGAGCAGCTTGGATGTTAGATAGGCAGGAGCTGGGCCTGGGACCTGGGCCTCTATAGGATAAGAAGGGATACATTCACTGCCTGATTCAGTCATATGCACGCATCCTTCTGTGACATTGAGACGTGGTTACCAGTAAAGAGGGAGGGGGCCTGGAGGCACCTGTGCTACTTACCTGTCCTTAGGGAGGAAGACAGGGTACCCAAAGTGCCCCTTAAAGGCAAGTGCCTCTCAGGTTCATGGGAAATAATCAGAAATAAAAATCCTTGAACCTTCTTTATGTAAATACCATGCTGTTACCATGTTTGGAGTCAATACACAATGCACTGCTCCATATGGGTGTGGAGGCCAGAGATTGATGTCGGATATCTTGCTCAGTCAGTCTCCACCTTTTGTATTAAGGCAGGGTCTCTCATTTGAACCCAGAGTTTGCCAATTTGGCTAGGCTAGCTAGCCAGTTTGCCCCAAAGGATCCCACATCTCTGCCTCAAGTGCTGGGATTATGGGGGCAGGGGGGGCGGGGCTACCACACCCCCTGGCATTTGAATGGGCTCTGGGGATCCAGACTCCAGTCTTCATGCTTGGTCTTCACCCACTGAACCATTTCTCCAGTCCTTGGCCTCATTTTAATGTGCTGGTATCCTCTGGCCAGGAATTCTCATTCCATCCACTCATATACAAAGAATCAAGTGCTCTTCCTTATCACCTGATCCTTTGTCTTAGTAAATCATGGGAACGGCTTTGGTGTCTTGTTTATATGTCTTGGACTGGCCGTATAGCTTACCTTGTAGGTTTTTCTGCACTGAGTAGAGGAGATGATGTGTGTGAATCATGCTGTTCTGGATGTTGTTCATTAAGTGCGATGCTTGGCTTTCTCTAGCTGGACATATTCTATAGCAAAGTCTGTTAGGGTAATTTCTATGCTAGGAAAAAGAAAAACTCTCTGGTCACTTACAAGGTCACTTACAAGCCCTCTCTGAGGGCTTTTTGTCTGAAGAAGTATGTATCACTGACCTCTGAAAGAATGAATTCTTCAGCAATTGAATAATGTTTTGCTGAAAATGGCTGAGAATCAGGCCAGGTACTTGGGAACGAGGTATCAGAGAGACTGGAATCGTCTCTGTAAATGGCTAAGTGGAGCAGCAACCACAGAGAGATGACAGGCACAGTCTGTCCAGGTCTGACACTCAGCTCTGCTCCCCACTGTCTGTGTGACCTTGGGCAAGTCTTGAGCTCCTGGGTCTCAGTTCTGGAAAGTAGGGGTAACCATTCCTGCCTCGCCTAGTTCCTCATAGGCAGAGGAATTCTTGTTTAAAATCTGCAGAACTCAATGCTTGCGGAGCATCTGAACCAATTGCTCCTATAGAATGTTCATCAGAGTTTGTGATGGCTGATGTTTGCTCATCAATCTCCCAGGAAACTGAGCTGACCTGTGGAAAAGACAGACCCTATTTGATTATTTGATATAGACACAAATTATATGTAACTCACACAGAAGCTGGAAGGCTGTGTAGCATGCACATATGAGAAGTTAGCACTCAGGCTACTGTCCACCTCCCACCACTGCACCCCCCCCCCCATTCCGAGGTCTTCCAAGATTCTCCTCTGTGCTGCTGACTGTGGTTGTCAGTTTCCACTCCTCCACTGAGAGGCTAGACTGCACCACAGTCATTGACATTGACATTCCTGTGTCAAAAGTTCTTTGAGTCGCTTCTAGCTCTTTGCTACTGAAAGGAACGATGCTGTAGGCATTTTTCAGGGGAGGGGGTCAGCATACTGTGAGGTTATAATGCACAGTATTTTGGACTTTACACAATAATGCTTTACTGTTTTCCAAAACAGCTATACCAGATCACACTCTAATCAGCAGTGTGAGGGTATATTTTGATCTAAAAGCTCACCAACACTTGATATTGGCAGACTTCTTGATTTCTGCCAGTCTGGTGGTTTATTTTATAAATGATACTTAAAAAAACAATAGTCTCTTTGTTGCAAATGTATAGGAATACAACTTATTTCTGAGTGTTGATCTTTTTTTTTTTTTTTTTTTTTTTTTTTTTTTTTTTTTTCGAGACAGGGTTCCTCTGTGTAGCTTTGCGCCTTTCTGGGCACTCCCTCTGTAGTCCAGGCTGGCTGCAAACTCATAGAGATCCGCCTGCCTCTGCCTCCTGAGTGCTGGGATTAAAGGTGTGCGCCACCACCACCCGGCCTGAGTGTTGATCTTATGTCAAGTTCTTTTATCATGTCTAGTCCTCGGTAGAATCCTTTTGGCTATTCTGACAATCACATTATCTAAGGGTAATGGGAGTTTTTTTTTTCTTTCTCTTATCTTCTAATCCTTATGATTTTTCACTTATTTCTCATGGTTTATGAACTGGTTGAGATTTTTAGCATAATGTGGAGTAGATGGTGACAGTGGGCATTGTGTGTCTCTGGGTAGTAAAAGGGTCATGTCGACTGCTTCATTGTGAAGAATAATACTTACCGAGCTGTCTTTCTCTTATTTAAAAAATTTATGATGAGGGGCTGGAGAGATGGCTCAGTGGTTAAGAGCACTGACTGCTCTTCCAGAGGACCCAGGTTCGACTCTTAGCACCCACATGGCAGCTCACACCTGTCTGTAACTCCGCGATCTGACACCCTCACACAGACAGACATGCAGGCAAAACACCAATGCACATAAAATAAAAATAAATAAATTATTTTAAAAAATTCATGATGAGGGCCAGGGAGGTGGCTCTGGGGGACAGTACTTACCATACAATCAGGAGGACGGGAGCTTGGGTCCCTAGTAGCACTATAAATGCAGGCATGATAACCCATCTGTAATCAGGAGACTGAGACAGGCATCCCTAGCACAAGTTGCCTGGCTATACTAAGCTGAGTCAGCAATCTCTGGATTCAAATGAGAGACTGCCTCAATATATAAGGTGGAGAGTGTTTGAGGAAGACACCTGACACCAACCTCTGGCCTACACACACACACACACACACACACACACACACACACACACACACACACGCCCCCATATACACATATGCATATATGCGTATCACACACATACACTCATGCAAAAAATCATAATGTATCTCAGTGATAGAGTGCTTGCCTAGTAAAGGCAAGACCCTGGGTTCTATCCCCAGCATTGCAAATAACAACAATAATAATAATAAGATGTTGTTGATGATGATGATAATGAGTGGGTGTTGAACTTATCAAATGCTTTTAATGCAAGTACTGTGATAATTATTTTAACATGAATTCTAATTGGTCTTTTAATAATAAAAAGCCTTGAACCAGATATTAGTGTAAATGCTGAAAGATCAGAGAGACAAAGGAAAAAGCCACAGCCACCTCTTACCTCTAGAACTCCTCAGCCTGAAAGGCCTCTAATTTCTGTCTCTTCATGCCTTATAAACCTTTCTCTGCCCAGCCATCACTTCCTGGGATTAAAGGTGTGTGTGCTTCCCAAGCAAAGGCATGAGATCTTAAGTGCTGGGATTAAAGGTGTGTGCCACCACTGCCTGGCTCTGTTTCTCTCCTAGACTGAGTCAATCTCATGTAGTCCAGTATGGCTTTGAACTCACAGAGATCCAGTACTAAGATTAAAGGTGTGTGCCATCACTGCCTGGCCTCTATGTTTAATCTACTGGCTTGTTTTGTTCTCTGATCTTCAGGCAAAGTTTATTAGTGTATCACACATTTCCCTTTTTTGTCTAAAATAATAAAAGAAGGTTATAACTAATATAAGAAAAACTATATACAATATGTACAATAAATATATGCAATATATATAGTCAAGAATTACATTAACAATGTCTACTCCATTAACATTTGACAGATTTAGAGAAAATATTCCATTATTTATCCTATTTTGGTGAGTCCAAAATGTTGAACCTAATTCACTTTCTATCCTAACTTGTATTACCAACCTAAAACTATCTTTTGATGTCTTTCAAACTTATACACTTTACACATCTTTAGTGAGTTTCTTTTCTGAATTTGTTAAAAAGAAAAACTATAACTATCTAATCTTCAACTCCATCAGAGAACCAAGAAGGAAATAATATTAATTGAGTAAGCAGGAAGTGCAAACAAGTGATTTCCAAAAAATGTGAGAAATGACAGAAGCAGCTGGCTGCCTGGACAGTCACCTAAGGTTCCTTTGCAACTTTGGGGCATCCATCTTCGGCCTACAGGCTTATCATGTCTGACAGACTTTTCTGTGAAGCAGGGTTTTCTGGAGGGCTGTCCTACTTTGTCTTACCAAGGTTTGGCAGTCCTTTCTTTTGTGTCCCGCTTGTCCATTTGGACAGCATACTGTCAGCAGTCGAGGCAAGGGTACTTTCTTGCCTAGTGGCTAACTTTTGCCACAAAGAAAGTAAACTTCATATAGAGTTTTCAATGCCCATTATCTTCTCTGAAGTAGATTGGTGCTGCCAGGAGCAGACATGTCTCATTGTCATAAAAATAAAAATAACTTACTTTATTAAAACATCTTAAATGACATATTCTGTAGATCTCTGAAGTGTTTGAAGATGACCTGTCTATCTAAAATGTATCTGTTTGACCTTGTAAACATACCTAATCTGACTACAAGTTTGGCTGTAGTTTCCCAAGTGCTGGGATTAAAGGTGTGTGCCACCACTGCTTGGCCTCTATGTTTAATCTAGTCTTGTTCTGTTCTCTGATCTTCAGGCAGAGTTTATTAGAGTACACAATATGTCACCACAATTATATGCTTTAAAATGTGTTTATGTGATTACTTACATTGTAGCTTGTGTGTTGTATGTATACTGTTATGTATGTTGTGTGTATGTGTATGTATGTTAATGTTTTGATTTCCAGAGGTTGATGTCCGTTGTCTTCCACAGTCACTCTTCACAGCATTTTTTGAGACAGAGTCTCTCTCTAGAGCTTTTTAGTCCATCTAAACTGGCAGGGTAGTGAGCTCTATGGATCTGGCTGTCTGCCACCCAGCATAGGGGTTGCAGGCATGAATGGCCACACCTGGCTCTCTTACATGGGTCTTCATGTTTAGGCCTAAACATGAGGCACCAAAGATTTTACTGAGTGAGCTGTCGCTCCAGTTCCTGGTAGGTTTTCTTCTCTTTCTCCCTTCTTCTTTCAAAGATTTGTTTATTTTTATTTTATGTACATTGGTGTTCTACCTGCATGTATGTCTGTATGAGGGTGTCAATTCCTCTGGAAATGGAGATACAGACAGTTGTGAGCTGCCACATGGGTGCTGGGAATTGAACCCAGGACCTCTGGAAAAGCAGCCAGTGCTCTTAGCTGCTGAGCCATCTCTCCAGCCCCTGGTAGATTTTCTTATTATCCATTTTGCATATTCATTTATAAGATAACCACTTTGGTCACAGCATAGCTTAATTTGTTTAAAATATCTGTCTGATTTGTTTGGCTAGCACTTTGTTTAGGATTTTGGATAGCAATAGCTACAAATTAAAGTGGCCTCTCACATTCCTGTTTTGAATTATTCTGGCTGATTCTGGTATCATATCATCTTGATAGAGTGAGATGTTTTTTCTTTCTTATTCTCTGGAAAGTTAAACTGATCTATTCATGGATTGTTTCATGGAAACTTCATTAGAATTTGCTTGTAAGATCATTGAGGTCTGGTATTTTTTGTGTGTGTGAATGGGAAGGTTTTCAGCTGCCAATATAAATTCTTTACAATTATGGGGCAATTTGACCATTTGGACTTTCTGGTCGCTCTCTTTTTCCAGGCATGGTTTTACTATGTAATGTAGGCTTGGCTCAGACTCACTATGTAATCCAGGCTGTTCACGAATGGGCAGGACTCCACCTCCGAATTGTGGGTGCTGGGATTCCAGACAGGCATCACTATATTTGACTCTTAATTCCTTCCTTAATACTTTTGCAAAGTTATGTTTTTCTAAAGAGTACTCCACTTACATTTTTAGATTCATTTGAATGAACTTTCTCCTACATTCTCTGAATGATCTTTTTATTCTCTGCTGCATCCATAGTTTCTTTTTTTATTTTCATTTCTAATATTTTTGTGCTAACAGTTTTCTCTTAAAGGCTAATTTTTATTTAAATTATGTGTATGAGCATGTGAGCCTGCTGAGGCCAGAGCCATCAGATGATCTGGAATTGGAGATACAGGTGTTTGTGAGCTGCCTGTTGGTAGTATGAACTAAACTCGGGTCCTCCACAAGAGCAGCACATGCTCCTCACAGCTGAGCCACTGCTCCAGCTCTCTAACTTGTTTTTATAAGGTCAAATACTGACAAGTCATAGAACAATTTTAAAGAACCAACCTTCAGCTTTGTTAATCTCATTTCTTTTCTTGTTTTCCCTTCTTTTTTATTTTTTTCTGCTATTACCTTTCAAAAAATATTGTTTTAAATTATGTGTATGTGTATGTCTATGTTTAGATAGGCACATATGTGCCCAGTATGTGTGTGTCTGTGCTTGGATAGGTATGTATATGCCCCCACAGAAGAGATCATTGGTCTCCTGGAGCTGGCGTCACAGGCAGTTATAAGGCATCTGCTGGTGCTGGGAACTGAACCCAGGACCTCTGCAAAAGCAGCACACATTCTCAACTGTTGACTCATCTGTCTGGCCCTTTGTTGTGATCTTTATTGTCCTCTTTTTAATTGTTGGATTTTTCCCCCTTTTATAATTCCTCAGACTTGATACATAACTCATTAATTTTAAATGTTAAAATTTTTCTTGATATCAGCACTCAAGAACATGCATGCATTCACGCGCGCGCGTACACACACACACCCACCCACCCACACACCCACACCCACACTCCCTGTGTGTTTCACAAGTTTCAATATATAGTTATGTGTTATTTAACAATGGGGATATGTCCTGAGAAGTGTGTTATCAGGCAATTTTGTCTTTGTGTGGACATTTTGGAGTGTACATGCACAAACCAAGATGGGATAATGTCTTAGTTACTTTTCTATTGCTGTAATAAGACACCATGACCAAGGCACGTTATAAAAGAAAGAGTTTATTTGGGGCTTGTAATTTCAGAGGACTAGAGTATATGACCATCATGGTGGGGAGCAAGCATGGCAGCAGGCAGGCAGGCAGGCACGGCACTGGAGCAACAAACAGCTTAAATCTTGAGACACAAGCATGAGGCAGAGAAAGCTAACTGGGAATGGTATGGGCTTTTGAAAGCTTAAAGCCCCACCTCCAGTGACATACCTCTGTAGCACAAATCCTAAAAGGTCTTATTAATAAAATCAAACCCAGAGCCAGGTATTGGGGTGAATGCTGAATGATCAGAGAGACAGAACAAGCCACAGCCACCTCACCTTGCCAATTCCTTAGCTGATCCTGTTTCCTCAGACTGGAAGCCTCTGAGTCCTCATCCAGAATGAATCTCAGCTGAACTGCTGCTAAAAAGCCTAAAAACTTAACCAGGCTCCAGTTCCTGGTCCTCATGCCTTAAATACCTTTCTGCTTTCTGCCATCACTTCCTGGGATTAAAGGCATGTGCCACTATGCCTGACTGTTTCCAGTGTGGCTTTGAACTCACAGAGATCCAGACAGATCTCTGCCTTTGGAATGCTAGGATTAAAGGTGTGTGTGCCACCATTTTCTGGCCTCTATGTCTATCTAGTGGCTGTTCTGTCCTCTCACCCCAGATAAGTTTATTAGGATGCACAATTTATTGGGGGACACAATATATCACCACACACCTCCTTCAACAAGGCCACATCTTCTAATCCTTCCTAAACATTTCCACCAACTGGAGACCCAAGTATTCAGATATATGAGCCTATACGGGCCATTTCTCATCCAAGCCACCACAGATGGCCTCTTCCACATCTGGACTATGTGGTACAGCCTTGTTCCCAGGCTACTGTAATATATAAGCATTACTTTATATCCTTTCGGTGAGAGGGGGTTGTGAGAAGCTGTAAGCATCTGTGGATCTAAAACTAGAAAGGTATTATAAAAACAGGGGTTGGTGAAATGGAACCTGAGGAACTCTGGTCCTCACTGGCTCCTGTAGAATCTGGAGTGGGATGGTTTTGAGTTGGTGTCATCAGTACAGAGCATGCTCTGTCCATAGTCTGAGGGAAAGCTGTGTTTAATTGCAAATAAATGATTAAAGAGTTAAAAAAAAGTGCAAGGTGATAGATTTTTTTTTTAAGCTCCGTTTCAGTCTTTTGGGCCCAGAATAGTATGGTGGTTTGTTGTTGACCGAAACAACATTTGTCATAGAGCACACAGCATTTTCATTCCATTAAAATTGAAGAATATTCTCGTTTTCATTGTGATTACATCTGAGAGTCTGTGATATATGTAGTGGTGAGTTCATCAAATGACACAGAGGTTGGGATTTATCTTTTCATGTTGATTTCCATTTAATTGCATTCTCATCAGGAAGCATGGTCTGCCTGATACTGGTTCTGTGAAGTTCATTTGGAATATGTTTGTTACTTTAGTGTTTATGGTGCCCAGCCCAGTGCCAAGAACACAGAATTTGCTTGGTTGATGTTGCAAAGACAGGGAATGATGAATGAATGGCTGTCTGTTGACCATTGATCCCAGGAGTTGTCTTCTCTTGAAGTCAGACCATCTAATTCTGTCAGCCAGACTGAATCATGGAACATCCTACACATTCCAAAATGTGATGATCTGAAGAACTGTTCTCTGCCAGACACGGAGGGTTTGCTGCTTGCAAAATTGGTGACCTGAGACTCTACCACAGTCCTAAACTTCACAGATTTAGATAGTGACCTTCTCACTTATTTACTGTATGACCTGCAGAGAGGCAATTTTTCCAGAATGGCAATAATTCTATTAATTCATTTAAGATGGCATGTCCTCCAGTGAATCTCTCTCTTTTCCTCTTTGTGTGCGTGTGTTATATGTATATCTTTACATGTATGTGTGCATGTATATATGGGTATGCATGATTGCATGTGATGAAGCCAAAGGTGGACATCAGGTGCCTCTCTCAGTTGCTCTCCACCTTATTTTTTGAGACAGGGTCTCTCATTGGACTTGGAGTTGATTGGGCCAGACTGCCTGATCAGCAAGCCCTGGGGATCCTCTTGTCTCTGCCTGCCCTGTGTTGGGGTTACAGACACACATAACTATGCTTACCTTTTACATGGATGTGTGGGATCTAAACTTGGGATCTCATGTTTACATAACAGGCATTTTACCAACTGAACCATCTACGCAGCCCATCAAGGGAATCTCTTGTCTTATTGAATCCCCCAAACTTAGGCATGATGCTTTTATTAAAAAAAAAATAGGAGATTAACATCAACCTAGTTAGTAGTGGGCCAGTTAAATTCTTAAGTTATCTGTTAACCAACTCTGGCTCCTTTTATCATTTATAACAATGTGGTAATGTCAGAGACTTGCCTAAAAGGATGTAAGTGAATAAAAACCAGACTTAGCTCTGCTCATGAAGAGCAGTAGATAAAAGAATGAAAACTTGTGATCTGGTCAGCACCAGTCACTACAGTTGGCTGATGAAGGAAGGAAAAACACGAAGCCTTGGCTCTGACAAGCACACTTCCCCTTTTGAGTCAATAACCATTCTGGCGTATTAAAGTGGGAAGAATAAATCACCACGGCTCTGTCTTTTCAGCAGCCCCCTTTGATAAGCCTGTCAAACGGGTCCAGAGAGGGGTCCACAGGGAAATACCAGAACATTCTGATTTCAGAGCAAATCCTAGGAAACATGGCAGTGTTTATACGGTGTTCACACACCGCATGTTTCTATATTGCAACAACCTTCGTATATTGTAATATGCTCACATAATTTAACCCTCATTATATACATTATATAACTATAACTACAATGTTTGTATTTGTAGCAGTATTTGTGATGGAGGTATGCCAGGCCAACCAAAAAGCAGAGGACACCATACTATGTTCTCTTTCTAAAGTGACATCAGGCGCATCTCCCCCATCAGGCTACCTCTTACCTTAACTTTTGCCCTCCCTGGCTATAGTGAGGTATGTAATACCTGCTTTGTGTGCTGAGGCAAGCCATGGACTTCTCCCTCAGTGTTGGTGTCCCTTCTTCTTGTGTCCTCCAGGGGGCCTCCTCTGCCTGTCTCAGCTCGGGTAGGCACCTGGCCCTCAGAAGGTTAGAATTTGTCTGCCTCTTAGGACACAAGAGTCAGGAGACCTGTTTTCTCAGAGGAGGTGGGTGTGTAGGAAGACTTCCTTGAAGGCCACTGTAAAGCCAGTTTGGGGATTCGAGCCTGGCTTTCAAACCTTTTCTCTCTTCCATTTAGAAGATAGATCCTCCTGCCGTTCCTCCTCCTCTTTCCCCTCCTCTGCTAGTGAAACTCCACAGTCTTCTTATCTAAAGACCAGTCCCTGACTGGAAAGACCAGTTCCCCGACTGGCACTGTGGTAAGGACTTGGCTTATACTTACTTGGTCCTACCCAGTTACTATGGTCACTAATTCTTGTTATACTTGAGAAAATCCGTGTTTTAGGGGCTGATAAAAAGAACCTCTCAGAATCTGTTTTTATATTATGTCTCTAAAAAGTGGGGGCAGGGGATTTGAACCAGGTCCGGCCTAGCTCCCCTGTGACTACTGTTGCCCTTTGAACCTAGATATTAGAGGCTGGATTCACCCCAACACTCCATTATAATTCAGAGCTCTTTGCACCTTTCTTCCTGTTGCCCCTCTGCCTTCATGGTTTTCCTCTCCAGCCACTTCCTCCCTGGTTCTCAGGTCCCATGCAGTAACACTAAGCTGCAGAAAGATGGGGGCTGTTTGAGCACAGAGCTGGGATCCTCAGGGCACAGCATGGTCGCTGTGGTCTTCCTTCTGGGGTTTAGCTGTAGATCACAGGTCACTTGTTTATCTCTCTGATTAGGAACAGTTTGTAAAATTTGGAATGAAGCCCAGTGAAGAAATAGGCTTTGATTATCAGCCATCAACGTTTGTATTTCAGTAGAACACATACAATATAAAATGTGCTGCCTTGTCTGTCTTCAGGGTTACAGCTCAGCCATGTTGTGAAACAGACCTCAGATCTCAGAACTTCATCTTTCAACTTGAAAACTCTGTACCCATTGAATGACTGTCTCTTCCCCTGGAAACAATCATTCTACTCTCTGTCTCCATTTGACTCCTGGTGAGCATGTCACAGAAGAAGAGTCAGCTAGTAGTTGTCCTTTGCAATTGGCCTATTTTCCTTAATAGAATGTCCTCAGGATTCCCCCAGGTCGTCACATGTAACTATGGTGTAGCTCTAGTAACACCCCCCCCCCAATGTCCTAAGACAAGGAGACTCAGCCTACTTATGCCCCATGAGGGTTTATCATCCTGAAGATGAGTGAGTGTGGGCGACAGTACCCAGTCCTTGCTCCATTGATAATTTGCTCTGCTGGCTGGGGCCTGCACCTTCACTCATTTGTTACACTGAGCTAGCACAGCAGAACCTCAGAGAGCAGCTGGAAAGATGTGGTGACATGCTGTTGGTGAAGAACTCAGCATGTGCAAGCCCTTCACAAATGTGGCTGTTCATTGTTATTGAGATGGTTATGTCTGTCTAGGATTGTCAGCAACTGTACGTGTCAGGCACTGTACTGAGATGCAGAAAGGCCCTGGTCTTTGAGCTTGGGAACTCCTGTTCTGCAGGAGAGAACCCACCTATTTATTTATTTATTTATTTATTTATTTATTTATTTATTTATTTATTTATTTGTTTGTTTATTGTGGTAGCCATCTTAGTGGATAGGAGGCAATTAGCTTTGAAATGAACATTCTGTGCCCGGTCCTGTTCTTGGCAGGGGGGTAGTCTCCAAAGGCAATGTTAAAACTGGTCTATTGGTGACACAAGATCCACGTTTCTAAACATATGAACACTTTCATCAACATCACTTAGGATGTCAGTTCAGAATACTGGCCACTGGAACTCTCTCCAGATGTCCTGAGATAGGAGCGCTATTTAGAAAAAGAACAAAACTGCAAGGAGACTCTTATGCATACCATTGGCAAGGTCAGGAGCTCTTCATGGGGCTATGTGTTAAATCTTGCTGGGGTTCCCACTGAATTGGCCAGGGTAGGCCTCTGACACATGTTCTAATCCAGAGCCTTCCAAAGGTTCCCAACCTGCAGGTGAGGTGGAGAAGCTCTGGACTGGATACTGTTTCCTCCCAACTGGGAGAATGGTTCCTAAGGGATGCCTGAAGTCTCTGTCATAGCAGCCTCCCAGTTTCCCTCACATGTCCACACACAATCCTGTCCCTGCTGGGGATGCCCTATATTTCCCCCCAGCACCCCCTTTGTTGTATAAGTGGGGATTGTCTGACCCCTGTGCGTTCTCAAAGATATGCCCATGTGTCGTTTGTCTTTGAATCCCTAGAACCAAGGACAGTGTTGACTCACGGCATATGTATGTGGCACAGATGCACAGTGGGTGTTAGGCTCCAGGAACCATGCCCTTAGTGGCAGGAGGGAGGGCTGGTGAGGGCTGGATGGCCAGCTGGTTGACTGTCCCGTGCAGCTCCTTCGATGTCCTGTGTCGTCACTAGAGAAACCCAGGCTGCTGCTGACCTCAGAGGGTGGGTATGAAGGGCGGTACCCATTCCATAGGTCAGGTAAATACTCAATCCTGAAAAGTGTTTACTCAGTTCCAGCATTTGTTTTACTTTTCAGTGATATAATGCAGTTCTTGTTAAGTCCAAAGGGTGGTGAGAAGCAGGGTGAGTCTTCATCCCTGGGCTGTGTGGGTGGCTTTTGCGTCTAGGTTAGAGCTCATGGCCACTCCTCACCAAAAGCCAGTGTCTCCCAAGACTCTGGCTGTCTATGGCACCCTCAGTCTGCTCCCATGATTCCTGGGCATCCTCACCTCTTCCTCCCAACCACTAAGGTTTTACCCCCTCTTGGTGATAGGAAAGTTACTGTGTGTGTGTGTGTGTGTGTGTGTGTGTGTGTGTGTGTGTGTGTGTGTGTGTGTATGTTTGAGACAGGGTTTATCTGTGTAGCTTTGGAGCCTGTCCTGGATCTCACTTTGTAGACCAGGCTGGACTCGAACTCACAGAGATTCATCTGATTCTCCCTCCCGAGTGCTGGGATTAAAGGTGTGCGCTACCACTGCCAGGCTGAAAGTTACTTTCTGATCCACTAGAAAGGGGAGCTCATTGGCTCCTTCTAGGGTAGAGCAGAAGCAGCAGGAGAGAACGGCAGAGTGGGCAGATCCCCGGATGAAGTACTGAACTCTCCACTGACTGGCCTACTTCTTGAAGTGTGTTATATCAAAAGAGCTGTCTGTCACTCCCTCACCTCTGCCTTGCCCTAGGAAATGGGCTACAGGAATGGATGTAGGTGAGAAAGATTCTCCTCCATCCCTCAGCATCCATATCTGTCCCCATCTCCCAGAGTTAAGACACTCCATGCCACATGTTCTGCTCACACATTTCTTTTTAATTAAAACAATTGTGGATTTTATATGTGCATTTCGATGTTTGTGCTGTGCACATGTGAATGTGTATGTATGGAGGCTGAAGGATTACCTTGAGTGTCATTTTTAGTGTCATGTTCCTTTTCTTTGAGACAGGCTCTCTCATTGACTTGTAGCTGACCAATTAGGGAGCCTCCAACCCATCTCCCCAGCACTGCGATTCAAGCCTGTGCCCCGTGCCCAGCATTTTTATGTAGGTTCTCGGGATCGAACTCAGGTCCTTGTGTTTCCAAGGCAAACACTTTACCATTTTAGCCATGCCCCAGTCCCATACATACTTATTTTTGAGCTATGCCTGTCTTCTGTACTTGTACAAGCTCTAAGAGGGCAGGTGAGGTAACTCTGACCAGAGATAGGGATGCTGAGATACAGAAGGTCAGTGATATATATAGGCTTGTCCTGGTAAATTGGCAAGAGACTCAGAGTTTGATCCAGGGCCTTCTCACCTCAGGGATGGGAAGGGCACACCTGCAGATTTCCTTACCAGTGGAGCTCTGAGGGTGGCCCAGAGGGGAATGTTTGTTGCTGCTGCTGGACTGATTAATTCCTTGGGGTGGATTTGCACACCTGTGTATTCTCACACAAGTACCAGGCCTCATGAGGGTTTTGTTTTGGATGGAAAAATAGATTGGATTTCTACTTGTGTCCTAAATGGTCCTGCTGACGTCTGCTTTCAGGGCAGGGTGGTTCATCATTTTCTTCCTCTGACACTTCTCAGAGTAAACTTTCTCTGGGATGTCAAGCCTTCTAAGGAAGAAAGAGGAAGCTATATCAGGCATTGCTATGAAAGTCCATGCCCTGCCTAATTAATATGTTGATGGAACAGGAAGTGAGATCTTGGGAAGTGGTGTTGTTTGGATAAGGTCATGAGGACTTACAAGGGGACAAAGAGCCTTGAAGTCTTCACCATGTGAGGACTTTCTCCAGACACTGAAAAATGGTAGTGCCATTAACTAAGAGTAGCACTGGAAGGAGCTGGTGTGTGTGTGTGTGTGTGTGTGTGTGTGTGTGTGTGTGTGTGTGTGTGTGTAAAAGAACTTCATGGACTGTAACACTGAGAAAAAGAAGACAGGAGGACACTGGCCATGGTGGTGTATGACTTTAATCCCAGCACTCTGGAGGCAGAGACAGGTGGATCTCTGTTCCAAGCCAGCCAGGGCTACAGAGTGAGAGCCTGTCTCAAAATGAAATGAAAACAGAAGAATGAGGTGCAGGAATTGGCTCAGAGAGACTGAGGAAACAGTACATGTGGGGAGCCAGGAAAATTTCAAGATTCAAGATCCATGCATTTATGAGCTGTGATCTTGCAGATTTGGTGAAAAATAAGGTCATGTGTTGTAGGAAAGTCTTGACCTTTCTCCTACTTGGGATCTCTGTGCTTTAGTTGTCACTTTGGGGGCAGTGTTTCTAAGAATTTAGTTAAGATTTGGGGAATTGATTTACTCATGGGAAACATAACACTACTAGTGAACTAATAGGAGGGAGGGACTTTCAAGGCCCGTTACCCTGTAGGTCAAAGCCTTGGTACACAGTAGTATAGTAGGCACCCATCACTACAGGTCAGGATTGAATCATGGAGATGGGTGTGTACTGGAGTAGCAATCTGTGTAGGCCAGGCTATACTAGGAATTTTATTTATTTATTTTTAAAGATTTATTTTATTTTTAATTATGTCTGTGTGTGTGTATGTTGTGTGGGAATGTACATGTGTGAGCATGTGAGTACTGGTGCCCATGATAGCCAGAAGAAGACACTGGATCCCACAGAGCTGGGGTTACAGGTGATTGTGAGTTGCCAGATGTGGGTCCTGCGTCCCATACTTGGGTCCTCTTCAAGAGCACTAGATTCACTTTTAACCTATAAGCCATCTCTCCAGCCTTAAGGGGCTCTAAGAAGACTCCAAATCTTCAGTGCATCTATGGGGTTAGGGGTTGGTTACAGGAGCTCTTGGGATATCAGAATCCTCAGATACTCATGTCTCTTATTATAAACTTGCCTAATACTTTCATACAATCTGCTCATCCACCAAAACCCCTAAACCATCTCTAGACTGCTTATGACACCCAATACAACAAAATTGCTATGCAAATAGAGACTATATTGTGTTGTTTGGGCAGAAAATTATGATAAGACAAAAAGCTGATTGGTGGCTGGATGTCACCCTAGCATGTGGAAAGAGCAGAAGAATTGCACCTCTGAGGCCAGCCATGGCAACATAGTAAAACTCTGTTAAAGTGTGACATGGGGTGGGTGGAAGATAAAATTGGTGCACTTCCAATGTCCTTATGTCCTAAAGCAGCAGCTGGTAGAGTCTGTGGCTGCAGAACCCAGGGGTACAGAGGACTGAGTGCGCTGTTGTAGCCAGCAGGCTTTATTGCCTGGGCACAGAACTCAGAATCACTCAGAGGAGTCTAGCACCTTCTTATGCAAAGTGAAGTCCCTGGGCCAGAAGCAGTGATGTCATCTGGGAGCTGTTATGTGTGCAGAATCTCAGATTCCATTCCCCTTTAAAAAGATCCATACTGATTCATATACACATGAAGGTTGAAAAGCATTGCTCCTGTACTGATTCCTCCACCCCACACTCACTTAGATCACTTCAGAATAATATAACCCCAGACATTCTTATATAGTCAATGATTCTTGCGGAGAGTTAAGTCTGGAAAGTCCTGCCTGGTATACATCCCAAACTCTTCTCTGTTGATAGGCAAATGGGAAGAATTTAATAAATGAAAATCTAATTTGAGTGTTATGCTGTTTACTTTATAGTCACAATAGTGTCCTGAGCCTTAGAATCCCTAAAAACCATGTCCAGATTGCCAATCAAAGCCATGTCCAGATTGCCAATCAGCAGGCCTGTCCTCTTACTTTGAGAACATCTTGACTCATGATGCTTACAAAGACCCGTGTGTTGTCTCTCCCCTGCTGCTGTGGCTACCCATACTCTGGCACAGGTTGAATGGACTTGGACAATTCACTGCCCAGTTTGAAAGCAAGTCCAGCCAGTTGCTGTTTACCATGCATCCTGTGGATGAAAATAATTACCCACCAGCCAATATGATCCTCATTACTTACATACTTAGATCAGAGCTAAGGCCATCTGAGAATGCTCCTCTAAGCTCTCACTTTATGGAGAGATGAAAAGCATCCAGGGAGAGTCTGGGTCTCAGATTCCAGCTGGTTCCATGCGAGATGGAAGGAATCTTTTTGTTGTTGTTTGGAAAATGGACTACATATTTGTTGCCTAATTAGTGGTACAATGCTTAATATCGAGCATTGAGAAAAGGGTCATAAACACTCAAGGATTTGACTCCTAATGGTCGTGCAAGACTATCAGGCACATGGAGTGCAGATGTGCTAGGAATTTTGCAAGTGAGTTCTCAAATGCTGAGGTCTTTAATTAAGCAGGTGTTTGGGAAGTAGGTCCTGTGTGGCTTCCAGCCTTGGCTGGGTTGGGCTGCCTGAAAAATGGCAGTGACCCAGCCCAGCAGCAGGGTTGAAATAGCCTTCACACGGAGACGCAGGAATGTGGCAGTATTATTCTCTTTCTTATCAGACCCCATTAGCTTGGGCAAGGAAGGAACAAAAAATGGGCTGGAAAAACATGTTGTTTCACTGGCTAAAAATTCACTACCACAGAAATGATTTCTGCCATGTCCACAAAGGAAGAGCGGAACCCTTGGAAAGGTGTGGACTTGAAGTACTCTTGGATAGCTTCTCCCACCAAGAATGTTTCACTTTGCCTGATGGTTTTTCTCACACTAGAACAGGCACGTTCAGCAGAGGCTCCCTACGTCAGCTTCACTTGGCCACAGAATTGGAGCTTGGGTGCAGAAAGGGAAAAGTCAGATCCTGCAGGGTTGAAGAATGACTGTGGAATTCTGTAAGACTCGTCTCTTCATGTCTCAGTTGCCTGTCATCCTAGAAAGGTCCCCCAGATGCCCGAGTGCGGGGGTGGAAAGTGAGATGCTGTTGAAGGTCTTTGTCTGTCATTTCCCTCTCTCGCCATAATCTCCTACTGGGTAGTGTGTGGGATGGGAGAGAGGGAGGCCCTGGCCAGGTCCACACAGCTCACTGAGCCTCAGTGCTAAGGTCTTGGAGTCTCTATTAAGTTCTGCAGGAGGCAGAAGCCAGACTTCCCCATCTTCCATGGTTGGTAGGGACAGCTTGTCACTGAGAAATGAACTGTAATGTCAGAGCACCCACTCTGTGGCAGGCAGTGATGATGGGGTGGGTATGCTTGGTCATTTAATAATCTCCCAGCAGCCTGTGAGGCAGCTGCCTCAGCAGCTATTAGGTAGAACACCCACCTGTGGTTTTTAGGGATTCTAAGGCTCAGGACACTATTGTGACTATAAAGTAAACAGCATAACACTCAAATTAGATTTTCATTTATTAAATTCTTCCTCAGTTATCAGTGCAGGAACCCGAATCCACCCTTGTCAATGCTAGCTCCTGAAGTTCCTGTTCTTTCCCATGCCAGCCTTTTCTGAAGGGGTCTCAGCCTATGGGTGGTTTTATTTCCCGTCTTGAACTTTGGTGCCAAGAGAATGGCTCAGAAAATGTTTTCCCAGTGGCATGGGGAGCCATGAGTGTTCTGTTTTATAGTTTTAACTTTTAAAAGTTTCATGTATGTATGTGTCCTTTCACCTCCACGTGTTATGGTGCCTATGTGGAGGTCAGAGAATGTCTTATGTGAGTCCATACTCTCCTTCTACCACATGGGTCCTGGGACTCAAACCCAGCCCGTCAGGCTTGGGAGCACATGCCTTTACCTACTGAGCCATTTTGCCAGTCCTGTCATTTATATTTTTAAATTTTAATTAAATGTTTCTTTTTATTTTCCTTTCCCACAGTGTTTTGCTATGTAGGGCTAGTTACTGTAATACTCAGTTTGTAGCCCAGGCTGGCTTTGAACTTTTGGCAATCCTCCTGTCTCGGCCTCCCAGGTACTGGGATTACAGACATGTGCCACCGTATTCAGCCTATGTAAAATTTTTAAAAGTTTTATTTTTATTTATGCATATGTGTCTGTGTAAATATATGCCATGTGTGTGTGGATGCCCACAGAGGCCAGAAGAGGGGATCAAATTCCTTAGATAGAGCTAGAGTTCTGGGCCCCAAACTCTGGTCTAGAAAGAGAGCAAGTACTCTTAACCACTAAGTCAGCTTTCCCACCCTGAAAGCTGTAAGAACATTTTCTTTTAGTTAGAATTTATGACATGAAAATAGTCTAAATATTTTCCTGTTAACTTTAGGGAGTAAATATTGAAATGTAGATGTGTGTGTCTATAGGAACATTCCGTATGGCAACAGCAGGCATACATTTGCATGCTATTTGCACTGCAATGTATCTATGAAGGCATGTTGTCTGTTGTGCTTATGTATAGGAATTATTAGCTAATTAACTGAGAATCAATACAAAGGTTGCTCTTGAAACCATTTTAGATGGGGAAAAAAGTGTTGTGTGGTGCTTTGTGAGAAGGGACATCAACTGGACACAGAACAGCAGCAGGATACCCACGAAGTCTTCAGAGAACTCAAAGAATGGGGTGCCGGTCACCCCTGGCCTCCACTGCACACCTTTGCTCCAGGGCCTAGTGCCTGTCGTAGTTTGTAGGAGGCAGCCCCTTCTCATACTGCTTCTTGAGAGAATATTTTGTTGTCTCCAGGAAGGTTGACAGTTGTGTAGTGGTGGGAGAAGCCAGTACCTTCATTTGGTGCCTCTGTGAGACCTTGACTAGACTCAGAGAGCCTTCCTTCCTTCATACTGCCGTGGCCCACCTGCCCATGTCAGCTCATTGTCTGGCTGAGAAGATGAGATGTAGCGAGTAGCATACCTCATGTAGACATTGTCCTGGGCCCAGGAACCCGCTCTGCCTGTGGATTCCTCAAAAGGCATCAAAGCACAGAATTGACTGGTTTGATGCCTTTTCTGAGTGAACAGTTGTCTGCAACTAAGACTACTACATTGGGGACTCATGAAGACGCAGTGACAGCCTAACCAATGCCTCATGGGACAACGAAGCTGTGGAGCTCGATGCAGATGAGGATTTCTTTCTGGGCAGGAGCAACACTGGGCTTTTCCAGGTTCCAGAAAATGTTACAAGAGCTTTCCTCCAGTTGCTAAGGGGCTGGTCACCTGGAAAGCAGTTAGACTTTGTCCCACCTGGGGAGGAACCAGCCACAATTGCTGTGGTAGACTCCTCCAGGTGCCGGGCACCTGACTGGCTGCAGCTCCTGGGAGGAAGCAGGAAGCCAACAGATGATGCTTAGTAGTGTGAAAGAGGGCTATGCTTGACGCCAGCTCCCCAAATGGCTTTCGCCCTCTCCCTCCTTCTCATTCTCTCTCTCTCTCTCTCTCTCTCTCTCTCTCTCTCTCTCTCTCTCTCTCTCTCACACACACACACACACACACACACACACACACACACACACCATAGAGCATAAAGAATGAATAAGTGATTGTACTCACTAGGCATTTTTTTTTTCTCTAAGGAGACATTTCCTAACTATCACACAGGAAAGGAAATAGACATGATTGCACACAGGATAATGACACCTGCTCAGGTTGCCGTAACTTGTGCTTTTCCACTGATGCAGAAAAGGACGCCCTGCCAAAGAATGTCCTTGGAGCCATTCTATGTATTTTTTCCTTCTGTTATTTAAGTCAGATGTATTTAATGTAAGCAATTCAGCTGTGAGCTGGAATCTGCAAGGCCTCATTCACCCCCTTGTGGAAACACAGAGCACACACTTCGTTTGGGCTCCTCTGGCAGGTGGGTAAGCTGACAGTGGTGTGCAGGGGGGTGGCTGCTTTTAAATCTCACATCCCCAAATCCCGTCAGGCAGTTAACTGACTGAGGAAGCCTGGCTGGGACTTAACGGCACTCAGTCTAGGGACCTACTAATTCACGAGGTTCTCAAAACAGACTTTATATTGACAATTCTGTATAAAAAATATAGTGAAAGCTAATTAAATTAAGTAAAAATGAAATTTAAAAATGCACTTTATCCATTTATGTAGTGTATGTGTAGGTAGGTGGTCATGCTAGGGCATGCATGCGGAGCTCAGAGGACAAACTGAGTGAGTCAGTCTTGTCCATCCACCATTTGAGTTCCAGAAATTGAACTCAAGTTGTTAAGCTTGGTGGCAGGCACCTTTTTACTCACTGAACCATCTTGCTGGCCTTAAATTTCCAGTTATAGATACATACACAGAAACAGGGTATCACAGAGTGAAGTCTTTAGTTTGGTAAAGCAGCTGAGCGTTGAAAAGCGTGTGCACGTTTGTTTGCATGGCCAGTAGGCCCGTTTTGAGGTCCCCCACGTCTTTCTGAGATCAGTCTCCTGTGCTTGGGTTCTGTTGGACTGTTGTTTATGTTGCATGTCACACAAAGGCAGAGGCTTGGGAACTTGTCACCTCAGCTCCTTCCTTCCTTTTGATCATTCTCACTTCCCCATTCGCCTCACATCAGGGACAAGGGCTGAGACTCCAAAGGCAGTGTTGTTCACAGGGTATAATCACCATCCATCATCAGTTCCTGCTGGGGAAATGTAAATATGTCCTGGCCAATGGTGGAATTATTTATTGTCATAAGCTTGGATGTGGATTGGGACAGGAGTGGACACTGGCCAAGCATTATTCCCTGGCTCCCCTGGGAGGCTGGGCTGTATAGGCAGAGCTTGGGTGGAAGGGAGGCAAAGGGCAGGGGCAGGAGTTTGTAGCAGAAAACTGGGCTGGGGCTTTACATGTTGTCACAGTGTCAGGGTGGAATGGAGGTGCCACTACCTTAGACCCAGACTCTTGGAGGATATCCATGCTTAGAGCAGTGAAGATTGGCTCCCCAGAGGACCCAGACACCTTGTCACTTTGGAGTCTGGCCGGGATTCATCACTTCTCTTAGTGTTCAGTTGTTGTGGGTAGTGGGTTGTGGAAATATCATGGCTGTGTCATTTAACCCAAAGGTACCACTGCTTACCTGGCTGAATGTCACACTCAGCTGTGCTGGCTTCCTGAGCACACAGCATGCCAAACCCAGTGCCATGCAAAGGCTTGTCTCAAGGAGCTGACACTTCTGGGTCCTGGAGCCCCTGACCTCCACTACACACATGCAAATATGTTTAGCTGTGATTGAATTCAGGACCTTAGGCATACCAGGCAGATACACTAATACAGAGCTGTGTCCTCGGCCCAAAGATGCCATTTGAGTGAATGGGGAGAAAGTCTACAGTCTGTAGCATCAACAGGCAGATATGTGAAGTGGGACATAGAAAAGGTACTGAAAGCTCAGTCCTCTTGGCTCTACTGCCCCTCCTGCATCTACCTGGTTCCAGCTGTGTCCTCTATCACCTCCTCATAGAGAAGACTTGAGTCAGGCAGGAGGGGGTGTGGCCTAAGCTTGTGTCTTGGTGCTTACTGATCCCTCACCTCTGTTTGCCCAGCTGTAAATTGGGATCATGAAGTCCCATGAGGGTAAGTGTGGGGCCGGGCACACCACACAGTGAATTGCAGCTTTTAACAATACTTCTGACTGCCTGATGGTCCATTCGGCAGAGGTAGAGGGAATATGTCAACGAGCAAATCCTGCTGCAGTCATGATAACAGGAAGGGGTAGGCAGGAGAGGGCAGGATTGACACAGATGAGTCATTGTTGGTGTAGTGTATGTTAAGAAAAGGTTGGCAATGGCTGGTGAAGAGTACATATGACCATGTTTCCTCCCCTTTGTGTATTTCTCTAAGCAAGACCAGCTCTGCCCATTCTAATTCAATGTCAGTGTGTCTCAAAAGTACCTACCAGGGAGGTGATTCTGTCTCTTGGTATAACCCAGTGATATTATCAACAGTCTCCCAGCCCAGCATCATGTGGATCCAGGGTTCTTAGATGTGTGTGACACTGTCTGGAATAATTTTTGTGTTACAGATGTGGACGAGTGTGCAACAGACTCACACCAGTGCAACCCTACCCAGATCTGTATCAACACGGAAGGAGGGTACACCTGTTCCTGTACCGATGGTTACTGGCTTCTGGAAGGCCAGTGCCTAGGTAAGAGCTCCTTGTGGCTCCTAGGAACTCAGGGGGAGTTGATGGGTGTCAAGGATACAGTACAATGTGGGTACACTAGGGAGGTCCAAGGAAGCTTTTCTTTGGGTATGTATAGAAAGCTATTAAATTATTTTACATGTGTTACCATCCATTAAAGTAAGTTTTCACCATCACTAGCATTTCATATATATTTTTTTGAAACTACATTTTAAGGGCTTGGGCCTAAGTTTGACGAGATCTTCCTGCCTTCAGGAAGTCTATGGCTAAGCCAGGAAGTAATAGAAATGAGAGTTGTTCTACCCTAGTTAGAAATAGTACTAAGCCAAGGGAATACTTTTGCTTAGATACAGAAATGTTCTAAATCTCAAAGGTAGATTAGGAGTGTTCCAGCATCATCTCAGCCTAGCATTGCTACCCTGCCACTCTACTGCCCACCCCACAGCTGTGTTCTTTCTTTTTACTCCAGAGGTGTCAATCATCATTGACTGGCCATTTTATCCCTTGTAGTTGGCGTTGGCTAGGACTATTTTTTCATATTCTCTGGATTTACATTTAGACAAGTTGCCTCAATGTTAGATTCAAACAACATTATGGGGGAAAAAATGAAAAGGAACAAAACAAAAATCCAAACCCTTTCCTTCCAGGTCTCTGGATTGAGGCTGAGTTTGGGTTTACTCTGTGCCCTGTCTGAAGTGTCCTTGAGGCATGATAAACTGCCTGGTCTTGGCACGGCTCTCCTTTGCAGGGAGGCTCAGAAGAGCTGATGTGTGAGGGCATCTGGGAATATGATAGTCCCTATGCATTTAAACCAACCTCTGCTCTAATGGAAAATGTGATGCTACTGGTCTGAATGTAAGCAGACCAGCAAGAAAGAGTTATTTGTACAGGAACTTCTTATGTAGGACTCCAGAGCTGGAAAGGATGTTAGATATTATGTCATCTAGCTTTTATAGAGTTGGAGACAAACTCAAAGAGGAGGAACATTTTGGATAAACTTAAAACAAATTGGGTCTAATATTGATGTCTCTGGCTCCCCCGGCCAGATGTTTTCTTACCACAAAGGACACTTAGAGAGATGTGAGGCATGGTACATGGGTCCATCATTGATACCTAGAGGGCAGATTTCTCCATCTGAGAAATGCCAAAAGATGTTGCTCCTCTGCTTGTGAAGGTTGTTCTCTTCCACAGAGCACCATTGGAGGGGTGCTCATTGGTGTAGAACGTGCCGACATGACATGGTCCAGTAGTAGTCACCTCTGACATAGGGACCTTCCTTAATTTTGGCTGATCCCATGCTTTCCCTTGGCCAAATTCTTCTTTCAACATTCTACAGCCACCTACTGTCCCTTCTGTGCACTGTTGGAGACCTTGGCTTTTTTTTTTTTTTCAGAAAAACAAAGGATGGGGCTGCCTTTCTTCCTACATACTCCAAAGGAGAGGGTACCCTCTCTGTCTCTGATGCCTCTCCAGGCAGCATTGGTGATATTTCCAGATGTGTCTTAGGAAGAGGTCAGGATTAGCAACTATACAAGCCAAAAGGCTTTCCAAATAGGAGCTGCCCATCTCAGAGGAATGTTGTTGGGCCATGTTAGAAGCAAATGGGACTGAGATAAAACAGAATCACAAGGCCGGACACAACTCCAGTGAGGGCTGAAAAATAGGCAATGGGTTGGGCTGGGGGATGGAAGAGTTCTTTCTAGCCATAGGTAGTAGAAACTGGGCACAAGGATCAAGGCACAAAGACTGCTACCTATACCTTTCTAAGAGCTGAGGTTCCAGGGAGGGGACATTAGAATTTAGAGCACAGTCAGATCAGCTGGTCTCAGCTGAGCCTGTGTAAGGACACTGTCCTCCTGGAGAATGCAGGTTTCAGTGGAGGAACCCTGCCTAATAGGAGTGAGTTGCTCAGCCCATCACTCTTTTAGCCTGAGATGTTATAAAGTGCTTTCCCAATGACATCAAGCTCCTCATGGGCTGGCATATGTTATAGGAAGGTTATAAAGCACAGCTCTGCCAGAAGCATACACTCCCCACCACATTGCTACTTTCCATGGCTCAGGAGTGTTTTTATCTGGAGTTTTGTGTCCACTCCAGTGTAAGGCTAAGAACCAAGGTGAGCACAAGCATCCTTGCATTGTTGCATTCGTAGGTCTTACTGTAGCACTGCCAAGCTCATCCCAATGCCTGGGATCCTATTCCTGCCAGCTGAACATAGTCATTGTCAGTGGAGCTGGCAGACAGTTCACCAGAGCACTTATTTTTACATGCTAACTTGATCATATTCAGGGTACTGAAAAGATCACAGAAATCATAGCATTGAACCTTAATATTGCATAAGTCTTTGTTAAATCTGAGTTGGTTAAGTTCTGAGAAGCCATCTGGTGCAATATCCTAATCAAAGCAGAAAAATTTTGTCACAAATTTCATGATAGGTTCAGATGGAAGGAAGACTGTTTGGGGGAGGTAGAGGATTGTAGGGAAGCCGAGCACTGTGATCCGAAGGGCATCATAATTCCTGACAGCCCTTTCTAGTCCCATCCGAGAGGAGGAGGGCAATGGTACCATGCTGATGGTGGCCTCGGAGAGGAGCCCTGTCTTACCTTGCCTGCATCTGTTTCCAGACATTGATGAATGTCGCTATGGTTACTGCCAGCAGCTATGTGCAAATGTCCCTGGATCCTATTCCTGCACATGCAACCCTGGTTTCACCCTCAATGAAGATGGAAGATCTTGCCAAGGTATGTGACATGTGTGATAACTTGGACACAGTATGAAACACTAGATGCAGTCACCTTTGGAGCCTGGCAGTTGATGTCTGCAGAACACTTGTCATTAACGTGTGTCCTCATCCCTGCTCACTTCTCACTCATCCCCATTGCTTATGGAAACCTGAAACTAGAGCTGGTGGTGTATACGAAACAGCTAAAAAAGTACTCTGAGATTTCAGAGGGCAGTCACCCGTCAGAAGGACTCTCTGGGTTTGTGACCCTCCTATCATTCTGTGTCTGCTAGCAGGAGTGGCTTTCGGAGCTCCTGACCCTGATGAATCACAAAACAAACACAAAGGCACTCTGAGAATGTTTCCTGTGCCATTTCCCGATCTCTCTCAGGAGTGTTTCCTCTGATCTGTGTCAGGAGCACCTATTGCCCAGCACAGTCAAGGGTGAGTTACCTTCCCTGGCTCCTCAAAAGTCTTCACAAAAGCAGAATAAAAGAAAGGTACTTTCTGGTTTTCACCCGATTGTTTCTAATACTGATCAGTAAGAAAAGCAAGCTATGTGTCCATCGTGGTTCCTATTGGAAGGCTTCTTCCGCTCAGGAAGTCAATGAAGGCCTTAAGACCCAAAGAATGAATGTAAGTTGTGATCTGGCCTGGGATCCACCTCTGGCTCCAGCCTCCATTCCCTAGCCGATCTGGATAGAGACACAGAATGAAGCCTTTGTTGGAGTCTGCCACCCGGTTTTACAGGGCCCATTTCCTTGTCACACCATTTGAGTGAGTTCTGGCGTGCAGGCTCCTGGCCAGCTATTCAGAGGATATTGTGTCTCCGTTAGTTTAACCATATCTAAATCACTGGATAAACAGGAAGGCATCAGCATTCAAGGGGTTGATCCTGGGTTCTTTGTGAGGCTCTCTCTCCTTTAAAGCTGGTCCTGCTAATTGTTCCAAGAAGTCCCTGACTGGGCTCCTTTTGCAAGAAGCAGTAATTTTGTGTGTGTGTGTGTGTGTTTGAGAGCAGAGCTGGGCCAGGAGATTGAGGAAATAAATAAAACAGAGCCCTTCCTTCCCACTGGAACACGGAGCAGGCGCCTGGCTCCCTTGCTGCTGAGATAAGCGGCTTAGGGCTGATGATGATTTCTTGGGGCCAAGGCTGGGGTTGGAGGTGCCAGGCCAGGTTTTCCCTCAGAGTCTGGCACAGTGTCCTTAGGCAGCACTTGAGCTTGGACATGGGCACTCCGCCACCAGGATATTGCATCAGCAGGGCCCATGGGTCACACAGGCTGTGACGGGTCCTGTCAAGCTTTTGCCATGGTAGCACCTCATGTCTCCTCAAAGTGCCTATGTCTGTTAACCTCACTGACCTCTGCAATAGTCTTATGAGGTAGACAGGAGAGTGTTTGTGGCCAGGATCCACAGATAAAGAAGTTGAACTTCACAGAGGTGAAGCCATTTGGTCAGAGTCAGGTGGCTTGGGGGTGTCAGAGTTGAGAGAAAGGCCAAGAGCTCAGTGAGTCAGCTTGGGGCACCTGGCCCTCAGGGTTCAGACTGCTGGCCACTAAGCCCCAGGGAGACTCCTATCTCCACCTCTCCAGCACTGGGTTTATACCTGTGCCAGCCTACCTTGGTGCGTACGCAACCATGCCTGGCTTTTTATATGGGTGCTGGGGATCTGAACACAGATTGTTACGCTTACACAACAAGCCCTTTGCTGACTGAATTGTCTCCTCAGTCCCTGCCTTCAGGATTAAGTACCCATTGGAAAATCTAGCAGAGAGATGCTGCTAGGGCTCAAGGTATATAGCCCTTTCTGTCCTTTCAAAAGTAGCTTTGGGCTATGGAAACAGTATTGAGCTCATTCATCACCACGTGGCAAGTGTCTGGCCAGAAACTAAGGATGCCAGCCCTAATGTGCAGCAACATTGGCCTATCTAAACTGCTATGTGGTTTAGTACACCAGGGACATTCTCCTGCCCAGCCCTGCCCCAGTCTGGATGGAGAGATGCCAGCCTCCCCTGAGTGCTGGGCATGGGCACCAGGGCAGACTGGTATCTCACCAGCCCCTTCCCATGGCTGTTAATTTGTTTGTTTTTCCTCTGAGGGCTCCAGAGTTGGCAGGAAGCAGGCACTTTGTGGGCATGGGATTAGCCTTCCCCTGTGCAAGGCCCCTCAGAAGCTGCTTACCACAAAGGCCTTTACTTCTGAGAACATTCAAAGCTCTTTTCAGAGCTTTAAAAAGGCTTAACTGGACTTTTGAGGTGGAGAAAATCTCTCTCAACTAGAACTATGGGCATATGAAGCTGGTGGGGGTGGTGTTCTTGCAAATGGTCAGCTGATGTCTCTGCCAGAAGGATCTCCCTCTTCCCCCATGAGCTGTACAGAACGAATCCCATGGATTATGAAGGGATTACTGACTTGTACTGTAGTTCTAACCAGGCCCCTGCTGGAATGTGAATTGAGACATGTATCTCAATTTTCAGAAACATCAAAATAGCTCTGCTGATGTGTAATTGATACACAGTACAGTGCACTGCTGTAGGCACACAATTCTGTCAAAACTGACATGAAACCATCACCACACTCAGGAGGAGGCATCCACTGTTACTCTTTGTGCCCTTTATAATGCCCTCCTTTACCCGTGTAACATGCAGAATGGAGGATAATGGTCTGAAAGCAGAATTGTTGCAAGAATAATCAGTGAGGCTATTTATTCATAATAAACATATTCTCAGAATTGCCATGATTATCTATCTAAAGCTTCAAAGTCAGTGAGGGTGAGAGAGGAGAAAATTGGAGATGGGAGAGTGGGGTTCTGCATGGAAATTCTGTGGGTAAATCTGGGAGAACAGCCTTCCTGGGAGGTGCAAGTATACACGCACATAGGTGCTGTGTGGGTTCCATTGATCTCCTTTGTGGCTTGCTGCTCCAGAAGGGGCATGCATATGGAGGCTGTAGATCTTCAGGTTGCATGTTGGAGACTGTCTTAGTTACTTTTCCTGTGGTTATGATAAAGCACCCTGATAGACTCGAGAGAGAAAGAGCTCCTTTTGACTCACAGTTCAAGGTTACAGTCTATCATGCTGGGAAAGCTGTCACAGCAGCGACAGCTGGAGGCAGCTATTCACGTGGCACCCACAGTTAAGAATAGAGAGTGATGAGAGCTAGTTCACACTCACTTTCTCCATTTATTCAGCCCAGGATCCAGTCCAGGGAATGGTGCTGCTCACTTCAGTTGATTTACTCAACATCATCCCTCATAGGCATGACCAGAGGTGAAATAATCCCTTACAGGTGTGCCTGAAGGCTCAGCTGGAGTCAGTAAATTCACAGTTAACACAGTCTCACAGAGTGTGAGATCATGATCTGATAGGTCCTGGCTGGGGAATCCTTGGTACCTGGGAATCTGGGCTCTTGGTGATACTAGATTTTGCTGCTCATTCACGTTTCCTTGTTTGTGTTTTTTTCTGTCATGTTAATAGTGATGTGCTTTGGTTTTGTACAGATGTGAATGAATGTGAAACTGAGAACCCCTGCGTTCAAACCTGTGTCAACACCTATGGCTCTTTCATCTGCCGTTGTGACCCAGGATATGAACTTGAGGAAGATGGCATTCATTGCAGTGGTAATGAGCTTGGCATTGGAGCTGTCCACCTGTTCAGAGAGCCGGGGCTGGGGCAAGGGATTCATCCCAGGTGTTTCCTCTTATGTCCTGGTTGTGTGTCTAGTTAGAGATATTTTCCAGTGTCATGGGAACATAACCACACAGAACAAAGATGAGTCACTTCCTGAGATGTGGAGTTCAGTCTTACCTTCCTGGTCATCTGATCTTTAATGCAAACTCAGGGCTTCTCTCTGGATCTGAGATAGAGTTGGGGAGAGGGAGAACTCACCCAGTTTTGCCTGTTGGTCTGAGAGTTATCTGTCCTTTCCCAGCACCGACCCAAGACCTGAAAATGGTATAGATAATATTTATAGAGGACAGGGATCTTGGTATAATCTTTTGCCACTAGATGAGGAGGACATTGAGTAAATAAATCATACATATAAGTGCATATACTTTGTGTACTTTGGGAATGTCATCAAATAAGCACAGCCCAGCTCTAGGCCTGGCACACAGTGAGCACGCAGTAAACAGGTCTTGAATCAGTAAGTAGAAGCGTGACTGTTGAGGGAGTGAGATCTTAGCCATGTGTTTCAAGAACATAGGTGTGGTTTAGTTGACATTTTTTTTAAACAAATTCCATCCAAGCCCCAATTGCTCTCATTCTCTGCTCAGTCTAGTTTCTTGAGTCTGTTGTAATTATCTTATTAACCTCCTCTTTTTCCCCCAAGAGTGTTAAATTCCTAGATAGTTAAAAAAAAAACTGTTATGAAAGTAAGAACTTATTAAAACTAAGAAACACATTTTATTTATTTATATTTAGTCTATGGCCTCTCATACAACATAGAGCTATGGGCTCACCTGTATGTCTCTGTCTCTCTGTTCTTTGTAAATGTTTTATTAAAGTAAAGCCATCCCACCAGTTTTAGCCTCCTCTGCAGTTGTGAATTAGCTCCGTCCACATGAACGTTTCTTGTAATTTTCAAAATGAAAAGAGGTGGTGCTTTAGGTGTAAAAATGACCCAGCAGAATGGAAAGAATCCCAGTCTTGGGTTTCACTGTAACAGGAACCTACCAAGGCTGTGAATGAGACCTGTTTACCAGCTTCCCTTGGGACTGGAATGTTCTAGGGACAGAGTTCTCAGAAACAAATGGCCACCTCTCTTCAGGGCCAGGGCCGTCGGAGCCACAGCAAGCAGTTCCAGAGCCTCAGCCTGGTTAAATACCAGCCCCACTCAGAGGCACAAAAGGCACCTTTCTTCCTAGATTTCAATTCCCCTCATGACATTCCTTAGGAATCTGGGCCAAAGAACTGAGAAGTGTGGAAAGCTTTGCATTACGGGATGGGATTAGTACTTTTCCCAGAATTACCTGCAGTTCTATAGACATTTATTGATCACAGTCAGGGCACTGAGGTAGGGACTCTGGAGCCAGGTGGGGCTGGATTCAAAGCCTCAGTTAGTTCCCTGCTTTCCTTGGCCAGGGTGCGGCCCAAGTCTCAGTTTCCTCACTGATGGATAACTGTCTTCATGGAGTGGTCATAAGGACTAGACAAATTGGTGTTCCTCAATGACGTGACCACATAATGAATCTTCTCTAAGTATTAAGGACTTTGGGCTTCACGAGGAGCTCAAATCCTTTCTAGTTTGGCAAGATTTTCTCACTTGACTCTAAATGACTCTCATTTCCCACATGGTCACTGGATACCACCTTCTACTATCTTTACTGGGAGTCCTGGCTCCAGCAGGCCTTGTAGAAGGCTAGAAGTGGCCTCAGGAATTTGTTTCCTGCACTTTCCCTAGATACTGGGGCACTATTTTCCTTATTTGGTTCTCAAAGCTGGGGTAGCCCCTCTTTGCAGCACTAGACCCTCCCAAGTCTTGTCCTCATGTCCTCTAGGGATTTACTAAGTCATGCTGATTCTAGAAGTTGAGATGGGGTTTTAACAAGGAAGAATGAAAATGGCCTAAGGTGTGCTCCCTGCCCAACACCTGGCTTCTATTTCAGTGAAGGGTGGAGCCACAGCCCTTTATGGGGAGGGGAGGACCACACAAAAACTTTCTGGGATTTTGGAATTGCAGATGCTAAAACAAACCAGAGTGTAGTGGGTTAGTGACCCTCCTTCATCCAGTAGAAGGAGGGGTGGGTTTTCCCTCCCATTCTTCACTGGAACTACGCTGATGTATTTCTCCCACACTGGCACTCCCAGATCTGATGATATCAGGTCCTGAACAGGATGTTACCTCATCATGCTTACGGGAGTCATATTGAAAGGCCACGTTCAGATCTATGATTTTATATGTAATCATTTGATCTATGAACTTGGTCTAGTTTCCTAAGCCCTGTGAGTCCCATTTATCTATCTATCTATCTATCTATCTATCTATCTATCTATCTATCTATCTATCTATCTATCTGTCTGTCTGTCTGTCTGTCTGTCTGTCTGTCTGTCTGTCTATCTATCTATCTATCTATCTATCTATCTATCTATCTATCTATCTATCTATTTATACCCAGATAGTCACAGCACCTTCTCAGGGCAGAGGTGGAGATTAAATATGATGAGACAGGTTGAGCCTTTAACATGGGTGTTGACACAAAGGAGTCCTTGGGAATCGATAGACACCACTACTAACACCAAGCAAAGGAATTAGTGAAACTGCCAACTACACAGAAGCAAATGATGGCATTATGCTATGATAGGCTGGGGCCAGAGTCCCCAGATTTCTCTGCAAAGCTGGTGGAGGATTGGATAATACTGGCATATGCTAACTCCGGTTAGGGGATCATATCGTAAGTCCACTGACCCTTCACCCATAGCTGGGAGACAGCTCAGAAAGATGGGGAGAGGTTCCCTTCTTGGACACAGGAAGCATTGGCCATGTGACATGTGGATTCTCCAAAGACAAAACAGCAGCTTCCTTCATGCCAACACTCTCTTTGGTGATCTGAGCCACCACCAGTGGTCTGTGAGTTACAGAGTAATCCGAGGACATGTCACATGGGGAAACCAGTGAAAGCGATTTTCGGGAAACAACAAATGCAAGAAAAACATGTTTTCTTTGGCATGCCTGTCGAGTGAGGCGCAAATGGGGCCTGCATTGCCAAATTCTGTGTGTGATGAAGAGTTGGCTTTTCTGGAACGCCTGCTCCTGTGTCAGCTGCCAAGGTCTATGCAGACTAATGGTAGCATCGCTGGCTGGGACAATGCCACTCCCAGTCATCTTCTGCAGGATGGTTCCAGGCTGTCTGAAGACTGCTGTATCTCTTGTCCCAGGGAACATCTGAGGCAGTCAGGCCTCCAGAGACATTGTGCCTGCTTTGCTTCCTGCCACCCTAGTAGAGCTATCCATGTATCAGTGGTTGTCCTTACAGGGAGTAAGCTCACCATCAGCAAAGGTGATCAAGAAGTAAATTGGCAACCTCATAGCCTTGAAGTCATTGTCTCTCTTGGGAAAGAGTGGGTGTTGGAGATAGTCTATGAAAATAAACACCAGCTCTATCTTGTCGCTCTCAGATATGGATGAGTGCAGCTTCTCCGAGTTCCTCTGTCAACATGAGTGTGTGAACCAGCCAGGCTCATACTTCTGCTCGTGCCCTCTCGGCTACGTCCTGTTGGATGACAACCGAAGCTGCCAGGGTAAGACTGTCCAGAGGGGCTGGATGGGGCTGACTCTGATGGTCATCTACGTGTCTCCTCCTGTGGGCTCTTGTAACTTATGAAGATGTCAGCGCTGGGTGTGGTGGGGCCTGGCAGCTATGGGCAAGGCGTCTGAGTGGGTAGCTCCCTCCTCTCTCCTGTAATCAGTCCTTTGGCCAGGACATGGGCTACTTACATGTCTACAGTGAACCCTGGAGTGGTAGATGGCACTTTCTGAGAGCTGCTTTCTGTCCTTCCAGGCAGATAGACCTCTGCAACCCCAAGAATGATTATTTCAGGCCTAACCAAGGCTTCTTGTAGCTAGGCCCCACTAACGCATCAGTGTTGGCTTTCTCATGTTTCCTTGAGGCCAGCTTGCCCTGCTGGCCTTCTATGACTTCCTAGAGATTGAATTCTGGGGAACTGACTGCTAGGTCCCTCACAGGGTCCGGACCCTGAATATGAAAAGGCCAAGTCTTCTCCAGATTGGTAGCCCTACGCTATAGCTACCAGGGTCTTGCAGAATGACTGCCTCATTATTAATTTTATTAATAATTATCCATGGTGGTACTGGGCATTAGAAATGTCATGTGACTTACTACAAACATGAGCCATCTATCTTAACTCATCTAGTAGCTACATTAAAAAATAAAGACAAACAGATGAAGTTACTTTTAATGCTATATTTTATTTAAAGCAACCGATCCAAACATTTTGTAGTTTTAATACATACTCAATGTAAAAGTCACTGATAAGTACTATGAATTTTTTCTTTTTACTAAACCACAGAAATCTGGTGTCTATTTCCTGTTGCAAACACATTTCCAATTTCACTACCCACATTCTGAGTGCCCAGTAACTATATGGAGCCAATGGCTGCCATATTGGATAGTAAGATGCAAGGGCCTCTCATCCTCAGCCTACTCCCAACCCCCCTTAGTCCAGGGCTAACACCATGCTTCTTCTCTACCCTGCATTTCAGATATCAATGAATGTGAGCATAGAAACCACACGTGCACTCCACTGCAGACGTGCTACAATTTACAAGGGGGCTTCAAATGTATTGACCCCATCCGCTGTGAGGAGCCTTATCTGCTGATTGGTGATAAGTAAGTCAAGGCTAGTCCTTTGGAAGTGGAAGGGGTGGGGACCTGGCTCAGGAGACAGTCAGTATCTTGTAAAGGAGGTTACTCGAGCCAAGGAGTCAGGAGATCTGGCCTGCTTCTTACTTTATGCAGATGGGTCTATGCCTACGTACAGTGTTCTCTGTTGCTCCTCAATGCATGTCAGAACTATACAAAGATTATCTAGAAAGCCAGCAGAGAGGCAGAATTCATGAATCTGATTCTGTTACCAATGAACATTCTAGATACCTGGGGTCTTTCAGAGATGAGTTTTTTAAATGTGGCACACAGGCCTCCACTGAGGATCTTAGAGTATGTGGGCTCAGATGCAAGAATGTAACCTGGGAGAGAGCTGTGATTTTGCTCTTCTGGCAAGCCTCAGGAGAAATGAAGATTTCCAGTCCAGGGACTGCTCTGTGAGTGGTAAGCTGCTGGAGAATTCTGAAGTTCTAAATACCTAAGGATAACTAGCTTGCCCTAGTCAAGTTTCTGAAGTCCTAAAGACAGATCAATTACTAAATCATCAAATGGCAAATAATATTGTTGAGAAGGTAGCCTCAACAAGATGGCGGCACCACGATGTGTTTCCCAGCCCTGGGGTCCTGTGTCTCTTTTCTTTCCCTTTATCCACCCCCCCTCACCCTCTGCTGGCCCATCTCAGTTCCTCATCCTGCATGCAGAGCATACATGCACAGCATGCAGCACACATAGTGTACACGCATGCTTGTACATGTGCTGTCCTCTCCTCAGTCAGCTATACTCCCTGTCCCCTAGCAACTGCAAACCCTCACAGTGGGGATGAATGACTGGGTCAGCCACACCCATCCCACTCTTCTCTCAAAGGGACTTCAGGGCTTACCAATGTGATTCCTGCTGTGATTAAAAAAAATGGACAAAAGAAAATGACAAAGTCAGATTGGGGGTTCCTTTGGAGCTCTTGTCATGTGTTCCTATGAGCTGTGCTTCCAAGTAGTTCTTCAGAACAGGGACCTTCCAGTTTCCGATTCCAAATCCCCAAGTGGCCCAACAGAGCATTAGGCTACTCTCTATGCATGGGTCTCTGTGGGTTTATCTGGCTGGAAACTGATCCCATCCAACTGGCAGCCTTGAGCAGATGTTACCAGTGAAGTCTCTGCCCTGAAAAAGCTTGGAGACTTCCTCCTTTAAAGTCCCAGGCCCATGTGATGGTCACCCCCTTCCAGCTCCTTGTCTGCTCAGGTGTCTTGTGCTCCTGCCAGCTGGAACAGGATTTGCTCTCACCTTGACTGACACTCAGAGGGCCCAGCCTCCCAGCTTTTGTGCACACACTTCCTGCCAGATGGAAGGCATTTCTTCCATCTCCTTGTGGCTAGACCCAGCCCATCTTTTAGATCTTTTCTCAGTCGGTGCCTCTCTCCCAGCTGTTCACAATCCTCTTCAGCTGGGAGCCATCACACCCTCTTCCAAATTTCTTTTAGGAAACAATTATTTTCTCTCTGACATGTGACATTTTAATGCGATCAGTTTGGCACCAGGGCTGCTTGGACTTGGCTGTTTTGATGCAGCCAGCCTTAACAACATGATACTTTGATGATTCTTTGTAGTCTTTTGCTTGTTAACTGTGAGTTGTGCCCCTGTTCTGGGCTAGGTGTTGTGGATTTGCTCTTGTGGAGCTTAAGCTTGTATGGGAGCAGGTATGATAAAGAAACTGCTGCCACAACTGCTCCATTAGGGGGACCGTTTTTTTTATTGTGAATAACAGAGAGAAAACATCCGGAGACATCTGGAAGAGTCCAGAGCAGAGAGAAAAGAGAAACAGGTTGGATACGGCCAGTTCTAGGGAAGCCAGATAGTGAGAGAGAATAATGGTGATAGCAAGGGTAAGTGAAAGGGCAGGAGAAAGTGTGAGAGAAAGCATGAGCGGCAGGGAGTGGGCAAATCACAGGACAAGGAAGGACTCCTTTGGGGGAGGCAAAACCTGTTCAACAAGTTCCTGAGAAATGCTGGCTTGTTTTTAACCACCAGAAACCTTTCTCTAGTCCAGCCTGAGCTCTTTTCTACATATATGGACTACCTGAGACCTACCAAAAGTCTAGAAAGACATTAAACAAATTGGTGTAAGAGTGGATACATAATGATAGACTGAGTAAGGAGTTTGTAGAAGAAAGAGGAGATTGAACCTGTTCCAGGAATCTAAAGGCCACTGAGAAAATGACCTTTGGGTAGGGCCGGAAGTTGAGTTGACCTTAACTGAACAGAGACTGGAAGAGCAAAGGGAACAGCATGTACACAGGCAGCTAAGGCAAGGGTGGCCTTTAAGCCTACGAGGAATACAAGAAGTTGAGCTCCTGTAGCTAGAGTTTTCCTGCCTGGCCCACAGTCAGGACAAATCTCTCTCACCTGCCAGTCCTACAGCCGCTCAGACCCGACCAAGTAAACACAGAGACTTATATTGCTTACAAACTGTATGGCCATGGCAGGCTTCTTGCTAACTGTTCTTATAGCTTGAATTAATCCATTTCCATAAATCTATACCTTGCCATGTGGCTCATGGCTTACTGGCATCTTCACATGCGGCTTGTCATGGTGGCAGCTGGTAGTGTCTCCCTCACCCAGCTTCCTGTTCTCTCAATTCTCCTCTCTGTTAGTCCTGCCTATACTTCCTGCCTGGCCACTGGCCAATCAGTGATTTATTTATTGACCAATCAGCAACACATTTGACATACAGACCATCCCACAGCACTTCCCCTTTTCTTTTCTTAAAAAGGAAGGTTTTAACCTTTACACATCTCCAAAGTCAGCTTGGTATATTTGGGAATTTGGGCGTAGCTTCTCTTACTACTTCCTGCTGGAGGGGGCGCTGTATCTTATGGGGACACAAAGAATATTTTAGGATTATGGAGTAGTCCATGAGGGTGTATCGTCTGAGCCAGTTGCCTTGAAATGGTTCTGGATGTTGGATCATCTGGGCCATGGTGTCGTCGGAGACCTTTCAGGTGGTCTTGGCTGGTCAAACCTGATGTATCTTAATCTGGAACAAATCCATAGCCTCTGGCTTTCTGTGAAAACAAAAGCAGAGCCTCCTTTCCAAAGCAACATATCCTTACATCCAAATTTTGAAGTCAAGGTACCTTTAAAATATACATTTTGGCATAACTCAACAGCTTTTGTAATCAAATGTTTTTCTTCAGTTATGAATATCAAAGAGAACATAATCCAGATTCTCTGTGTGGTAGCCATCTTTACGTGGCTTATTTTTTTATATTAGCTTGAGCCTATTGCTTTAAACTGCAGCCTTCTAAGCCTGAAATGGCGCTGGTGCTATGGCTGCTGGCTCCGCCCACTTCAGCTTCCCAACATGGCGGTGGTATGTTTTCCGCCAGCTCTGGGAGCCATCAACTCTCAGAAATAGTGGGTCTATGCTTCTATCAAAGCAGCGTGTAGCCCAGAAACCTCTTTTTTTTTTTTTTTTTTTTGTTTTGTATTAGCAAAGGCTAAATCCACCACACAGCTTAATGTGCCACTTGCAGAGGCCTCATTCCCGCCATACTGCAGGTCGAGCATGCACGCCAGGAACCCACAAGTAGCTCAAACCGGCAGCTGCCGCTCATTTGAGAGAGACAATTAGGAAGCTGTTTTTAGCTCCATTTTAGAATCTTTTTTCTCAGGTTTTAGGTGGAAACTCTTGCCAACACGTTGGGCGCCATTTGTAGCTAGAGTTTTCCTGCCTTGCCCACAGTCAGGACAAATTTCTATCACCTGCCAGTCCTACAGCCGCTCAGACCCGACCAAGTAAACACAGAGACTTATATTGCTTACAAACTGTATGGCCGTGGCAGGCTTCTTGCTAACTGTTCTTATAGCTTGAATTAATCCATTTCTATAAATCTATACCTTGCCATGTGGCTCATGGCTTACCGGCGTCTTCACATGCGGCTTGTCATGGTGGCAGCTGGCAGTGTCTCCCTCACCCAGCTTCCTGTTCTCTCAATTCTCCTCTCTGTTAGTCCTGCCTATACTTCCTGCCTGGCCACTGGCCAATCAGTGATTTATTTATTGACCAATCAGCAACACATTTGACATACAGACCATCCCACAGCAGGGAGGTGTGAAAAACAGTGGCCTGAAGATGCTTTAGAGCGGTTGGAAGTGGGGTAGGCAGACCCAGCAGGCTCACAGAGGCCCACAGAGGCTAAAACTTGTGTTCAGTTTTCATTCAAGCATTACTGAAGGGCCACTGAAGAGTGTGCAGGGGACAGATGTAGTCTGACTTAGTTTGACAAAGGGCAGTCTGTTAGGAGGCCATCGCCGAGGTCCCAGTGAGAGAAGGAGATACCTGACCCAGTGGCCAGCACTGAGGTGTCAACATTGTTGATTTTAGGTCATTGTTCCCTAACATCCTTCTACTTGCAAAAACTGTCAGTTCCAATTCCAAACTAAATCCTAAGTCCAGAAGCCTCTTTACATGTGCCTCCTGCTGTGAACTCTGCTCAGTAAGGGGACTGGAGGAAGGATGAGAGGAGAGACAGGTAAGCCAGCAGGAGTCTTCAGCAGGCATTCTTTGGCAACAGATGCCTACGGTTCTGTTAGGTTATGTTATTCCTAGGGTTTGAAACTATCTGCTCCACATTAGAAATATTTGTGTTTAAATATTTGTATTTTTCCTACTGGAAGATAAAAAGCTTGAGGTCATGGTGTTACTTAATATTGAATTTCTGAAGTGTCCAGTGAGTTCTGAGCTCTTGTTGATTGGATAAAAAGATTCAATTATGGTCCATACATACTGGGCTGAGTGTAATAGTGTGAAGGACCCTTGAGAACCATCAGTCTAATATAATTTTCATTTTTAAATATTCTTAAAAGTTTTTAAATGAGTATGGGTATTTTGCCTGAATGTGTGTCTGTCCATCATATGTCTCCCTGGTGCCTGAAGAAGCCAGAAGACAGCATCAGATCACCCTGGGAGTGAAGTTACAGACAGTTGTGAGCTGCTATGTCTGGGAGTGGAGTACAGATAGTTGTGAGCTGCCATGAGGGTGTTGGGAATCGAACCTGGGTTCTCTAGAAGAGCAACCAGTGCTCTTAACTGCTGAGGCATCTCTCCAGCCTCCACTTTAAATATTCTTAATGAGTGTCCTTGATTGGGAAGCAAGGACTAAATGGCCATCAGCACATGTCTAAATATATGACACATGTGAAGTACACTGGAGAATGTCCCAGTGTTCTGATGATCAGAGGCCCAATGAAATCCTTTAGTAGCCAGAATATCTGATGCCAGGGAAGGCTACTGTCTAGGAGACAGATCTATCTCATCTACATTCTAGAGAGCCCTCAGATGAGAACTAGGAGTGGAGATGTTCCCCAGTTGCTCCACTGGGTGGTAAGAATGACATGGCTTTGTTTCCAGGGTTTTAAAGTGAGGGAGTAGGCACAGCTAATGCCTGAAAAGGATTCCCTGAGCACTCACACAATTTCTCTCCTACCAGCCGCTGTATGTGTCCTGCTGAGAATACTGGCTGCAGAGACCAGCCCTTTACCATCTTGTTTCGGGACATGGATGTAGTGTCAGGACGCTCTGTTCCTGCTGACATCTTCCAGATGCAAGCAACAACCCGTTATCCCGGCGCCTATTATATTTTCCAGATCAAATCTGGCAATGAGGGTCGAGAGTTCTACATGCGGGTAAGAGGGAGTGTGAGCCATGCCTGCCATCTTTAACAATGGCCACCATCTTTAACAATGTCTGCCATCTTTAGCAAAGGCCACTCTCTTTTTGTTTGTGGTGTGTGTGTGTGTGTGTGTGTGTGTGTGTGTGTGTGTGTGTGTGCATATCAAGGCCAGAGGTCAATGGTGTCTTCATTCTATTACTCTCTACCTTCTTCCTCTGTCACTTGCTGCCTAGTGGTTTCTGTCTTTAATAACAGCCTTGTGTGGTATAGTCTACAATCATGTTTCAGGGTAAGAATATAGACCAGAGGGGCAAGTGTGGAAAGCAGAAAAGCGATAGGAGTTCAGGGTTCAAGGTGTCTCTTCTATCACTTTCTGCATGGTCTTGTGAAAGGTGCTTTTCCTTCATGTGTCTCAGGAGCCTCCTCTGTGAAATGAGAAGTTAGGCCATGACACTGTATTAGTGTAAAACTATGGAAGAGACTCCACACCTTTGCTTACACATTCATTTACTAACTTGACAAGTATATTATATACATACTATCATGTTTAGAAGCTGAGAATACAGCATTTAAAAAACACCACCACCAACAAAAACCACCCCAGCTAGGCATGATGGTGCATACCTTTAATCTCAGCACTCAAGAGACAGAAGCTGAGTTCGAGGACAGCCTTGTCTACAGAGCAAGTTCCAGGACAACCAGGACTGTTATACAGAGAAACTGTCTTAAAAAAACAAAACCAACCAGCCAAACAAACAAACAAACAAACAAAGATAACACCCCAAACCCTCACTCTCGTAGTACTTACATGCTAGCTAAAAAGTAGAAGAAAGAAGAGGAGGAAGAGGAGGAGGAGGAAGAGAAGAAGAAGAAGAAGAAGAAGAAGAAGAAGAAGAAGAAGAAGAAGAAGAAGAGGAGAAAGAAGAGAAAGAAGAGGAAGAAGAAGAAGAGGAAGAAGAAGAAGGAGAAAAGAATAGTTTTCAGATATGGACTCTACTGGTTTTGCCTACACAGTAGACACTGGTACTTCTAAACTAATTAAAACAAAATAAGAATCCCTTTCCTGGCATTCAACACATGTTTAAGCACCTATAGCTGTGACATGGAATAGTTCAGATATAGAACACTAGAAAGTTTGATTGACTTAATCACACCAGTGGAAAGTATTATAGTACACGTCCTAAAATGTGCTTACATTTTAAAGTAAATTATATACTCTCAATACCATGTTGTGTATATATGTTTAGTACCATGATGTGTACATACCTTTGGTACCATGCCATGTATATTACTGAGCTTCTCATCTCTTCAGTCCCTGGAGTGACATACCTCCTTACGGACCACTGGACTAGAACCATCTTTGTCATATTGTATCATGTATGTAGGCACTTGTCCAGGGGGAAGATTCTAGAGCTTCATCTGTAGATGACCTGTTTCAATGGTGAACCAGAGAAATGTGTGCCTAAGATCCCAGTTCTGGGAGGTGGAGACAGGAGGATCCCTGGGACTTCCAGGCCAGCTAGCCTAGCTGAATTGGCGAACTTCTAGCCCAGTGAGAGACCCTATCTCAAAAAAGAAGTAGAACGAGGCTTGGTGGCAAATATCTTTAATCCCAGAACTCACCATAGTAGAGACAGAGACAGGTGAATCTCTGTGAGTTCAGGCTAGCCTGGTCTGTATAGCAAGTTCCAGGCCAGCCAGAGTTATAGTGAGACCTTGTCTCAAAAAAAAAAAAAAAGCAACTGAAAAAGAGAAAGACATTTGATGTTGACCCCTGATTTTTACATGCATGTACACACATATGCACAACACCTACATGTACATGAATCCATACACACATACAAACATACACACACACACACACACACACACACACACACAGAGCAACCAGAAGGGCCCAAGATATTCCGTTCTGTGGCTGTTGTAGCAATTGACCACAAACCTGGTGGCTTAAGACAACAGAAATCTATTTCTTCACAGTATCTGAAATTATTTGTCTGCATCCACACCAAAGCATTGTAGGGCTGTCCAATGTCTAGAGGAGAAGCATTTCCTGTGTCTTCCAGCTTCTGGTAGCTGCCACATGTCCTGTGTTCCAGTTAGGGTTTCTATTGCTGAGATGAAACACCATGACCAAAGTGAGTTGGGGAGGAAAGGGTTTATTCAGCTTACACTTCCGCATCATAGTCCATCACTGAAGGAAGTCATGGCAGGAACTCAAAATAGGGTAGGAGCCTAAAGGCAGGAGCTGATGCAGAGGCCACAAAGGGGTGCTGCTTACTGGCTTGCGCCTAATGGTTCACTCATCCTGCTTTCTTATAGAACTCAGGACCACCAGCCCAGGGATGGCACCACCCACCCATTATGGGGTTTGGTCCTTCCCCATAAATCACCAATTAAGAAAATACTCTACAAACTTGCCTATAGCCCAATATTATGGAGGCGTCTTTTCAACTGAGGCTCCTTCCTCTCAAGTGATGCTTGCTTGTGTCATGTTGACACATCCTGACTATAGCCACATCACTCCAGTATCACTTACGCATTTCCTTCTTGCCTCCTCTTCTGCATATGGTGGAGTGCCCTCTGCCATGTTCATACGGAGACTCTTGTGATTTGACTTAGGAACACCCATTTCCCTGGGTTCAGACCTTAATCTCATCCTCATCCCCCCTTTATTTATTTATTTTTTTTAATAATATTTACACTTTGTCAGGATTGGGACCTAGCTGTCTTTAGTGTCACAATTTGGCCCACTGAACCCAGGAGCCTGTATGTGACCCTGTAGAGTCACCATAGGGAGTTATACTCAGAAGGATGGGCCAATGGACATCTTACCCCCTTGACCCGAGACCTATGCAAGGGCCTGTGACAGAGCTGTATCTCTGTACTTCATGCCCTTCCCCAACCCCTTGACAGAATCTTTCAGTCCTTGCCTCTGGGGCTATCAATCTCAGGACTATTCTCACTAACATTATCCACTGTCAGTGATATCCTCAGGTCATGTGTGACTACCTGACTTGTGGAACTGGTTTAGAGCTGGCTTAGACCAAAGCAGAAGGATCAAAGGCTTGGAAAGAAGCTGGCATGAGAAGTGAGGGGACCTTCCGAAAGATGAAAAAGATGGTGTGCATGTGCGTGTGCGTGTGTGTGTGCGCGCGCATGTGTGCGTGCGCGTGTGTGTGTGTGTGCGTGTGTGCGTGTGTGCGTGTGTGTGTGTGTGTGTGTGTGTGTGTGTGTGTGTCGTTCTTGAGCTCATAAGCACTGGTGTCTGTCAGAAACTTGCCCTTACCAAGTCTTGGTGGGCTGACTGTCCTCTCAATGACTGCCCAGCCACCAGTGGCCTTCATCTGGAGACACAGCCATCCCAGTTACGGAGTAAAGAGATGGCTCTCCCCTTTAGGGATTTAAGACTCCATCATTGATTCTTCCTGCCTGAGTTTCCCTTCAGCCCTAAGCAGAACAGGAGGCCATCTTGTCTAGGCAACAGTTCAGTCCACTAAACACCACCCAGTCAAATCCCCCAGGCCCCACAGTCACTCTGGTGGTCAGCCTGAGAGGCACCCAGGGATGTGGGAAAAGACTTTTGTCCTGTTGATGGAGTGGACAGGAGGGAGACTCTATTTCTTAGAACTTCCTCTGGGCTCAGACTGTCACAGCAGCTAAGGAACACAGGACACTGAGCTCAAAGTGGCATGTAGCTTGTGTCTCTCTGAGAAAGCTAAGGAAGACCTGAAAGCTTTATAATTTTTATTCAGAAGAGACATAGAAGGGACAAAGGGACATAGGCCTGTCGTAAAAATGACCAAAGAAACTAAAGGATGGAGGAGATAGCCAAAGTCCCCAAGACTGCACCCGGGACCAGAACAGAGGACCCTCCCCAGGGGCCACTCACTGACGTTTATTGTGGGCCGGGCTGAGTACTGTGCCTCGGTGGTTTCCATTTCTCCCAGCCCTGTGATCTTGGGCATGTTGTCAGTCTCAACTCCCTGATCTCTAGAAAAGATCCTAACGTTGACTTTTGGTTAGCTGAAGCCATTCACTTAGCACAGCATCTGGAGCACGGAAGGACTTTTTGTCAAATGTGCAGGGCTGAAGGGTGTGAAACTGTCAAGCACTGTGCCCATTCTCTTCCATGTTGCCTCAAACCTGTGCACTCCTAGGTGACATCTCAGCCTGCTTCTGTAAGACTCGAGGGACATTCCCTGACTACTATCCTACTGTCCCTTTCTCTTTCACCAAAGTCCCTGATGACTTACATGGAAGCCACAACCTCCAGGCTCTTTCAATGTCAGGTTTCTGCCCGCCCCTGGTGTTAGGGTCTCAAAAGAGCATCGTGTAGCAATAGAAAGCATTCAATCAGTGTATAATTATTGTATAGACACTGCTGTTGCCACTGCCACGACCTCCTAGGCCTTGAAAAAGTTGGGAATGCTACCCAGGGGGTTGGAGCATCATGTGGCCATTCAGGTTCTCCTATACTGAGGTTCATTGGTTTTTATTAGAAGCACTTGGGAGCAGCACAGTCTCAGCCAATCACACATGCACATCCACATCCACATGCAAACATATATATACTTGCTCACAGGTACATGCAAACACACATTACACATTTTACAAGTTACATACATAGGTATGCATACATATGCATCTGCACAGGCATAGCCCTTCCACAAACCCTGGGAGCAGTCTGTCTAGAGTGGAGCCCTGCACAGAAGCCTGGATTGGCTTTTATCAGGGGCCTTGGAGGCACAGTTAGAGCTAGAAAAAAGAGAAGGATCATAGAGTTTAGACTGTGACAAATTACGTTTAGTCCATGGTGAGAGGGATCAGGTGGGCTGTGTGAAGCTCATTTTCCTTTGGGCCAATTCTGCCAGCTTTCCTAAGTCATCCACCTGCATCCTTCCTGTACCATCATGCAGATTTGAGCTGGGCACTGAATTCAGACACCAACAGGATATGGCTTCTGCCCAAGCACACACTCTGAGGTAGACATTGGGGTCCAACTAACAAAGCCAAATACATGCCATGCAATGGTAAGAAATGGAGAGACAAAGAACCAAGTGATTGAAAACAAGCCTTTTAGAGTCAGATCTTCTAGCATTATACTAGTCTTATGACCTTATGGTTCATAACGGTCATAACCCTTAACCTGTTTACAGAGATAAATAAGAAATGGGCTAAAGTTATAGCTGAATGCCTAGCCTCATGATCATCATTTTGGGGTATGTGAAATCTTAGGGATCAAACCCACAGCCTCATACATATTAGGCAAGTGTTCCATCTCTGAGATATGTCCCCAGCCTTATCACTGTTGTTTTGAATCAGTAGTTACCAAAACTACTAATGACCAGTATTCTTAGGGCAGGTATTTCAGTAAAGCCTGAAAAGATGAATTTGGCTGTCTTCAGTCCTGGCTGGCACTTGAGTACTCTCAGGTGCTGTGGGCAAACCTTTATCAGGTTTCAAAGGCCCTGGCCCTACCAGAATCTGAACTCAATGACTTCCAAGGTTGCTTCTAGATGAGAGGGTCTAGTACTACCTAAGACATTTAAGACATTGCTCAAAAGAGTAGCCTAGCAGCTTCTCTTTGCTCCACTCCCCCATTCAGACATGCATCTCTGCAAATTGCTCTCCTCACAGCCACCTACAGGTTAAGGTCCTTAACACCCTTAGCCTTTGTTTAAGCAAATGGACAAAATGAATGAATATGTCGATACTGTGGCCATTTCCCTGCATGGCTGGCCCTGCTGAAGTCCTGGCCCTGGGCGCTGGTGGTTTGAAAGGGCCGAGAAGGAAGTCTGAGAGATCCTCTGCACACAGAGGTACCAATTAGGTGGGTGCTGACTCGAATACAGAGAGACAGTGCCAGGAGGAAATTGCATGGCTGTAATTGCTGATAATCTGATGGACAAGGCAGGTCTAATGCTTAGCCCATACCTGTCTGCCAGCCTCACCTCTGTCGTACCAGTGGCCATTCTTAGAGGAGGTGCCAAACTTTATGGGGAGCCTTCCCTTTATGGAGGCAAAGTAAATGCCTGGTATGACTTTATCCGGGCCAAGTTCCTTGATTTCGTGGAGGCTGTTCCTTTTATTTTTCTGGGTACTGTAGCTTCTGGGAAGTTATTTTCCAGCCTATCCATATTCTCTCCTGTGCTATTTCCTCTGCAGACATCCTGTATCTGTGTGTTTCACTGGCCCTGGGAACTTCTATTTAGGGCATCACTAGGGAGAACACTCAAAGCCCATAGTCTCTTCTGATAATTGTTGAATAATGAAAAGAGGGGCTGAAGTTTGCACCCAGGCAGAAAATCCAAATGAAAGTCCCTAGCTCTACCCCTGGATGACCCCAAGTGATTATTTAACCCAGTAGGCCCCAGTTTGCTTGTTTACAGAATGGAATAATGAGACATATCTTTAGGATAGTCTTTATGTAAGGGCAGCTGTCTCCCAATCCCCAGGATCCGGTGCTTTTATATCAGCACCTTTCAATTGTTCATGTGTCCACCAATCACCTGGGACCCTGTTAAGCTACAGATTCTGGCTCAATAGAGCTTGGGTGGAGCCCAGGAGTCCACATTTCTGACTGTATCTGTAGACACTGATGCTGCTAATCCAAGGCCCTTGAGGGTTTTATGAGAACTGAATAAGTAGACATATATAAAAGAGAACAGGAGCATGTCCCCACTTGGTACCCAATTGATGCTAGCACCCTCTCTTGGGTGCCACTTTGGAAGTCCTAGGAAGGTTCTGTGCTAGAGAAAAGTTCACATGACTTCAATAGGATCTCATTGATAGAGTCACAGAAGGGTGACTTTGGAGGAGACTATGGAGTGCCCAGAGGTTTGCTTTTAACAGATTTCACTTTTCCTAAAAATGTTCTTATCTTAGTTTTTCTTTTTAATTGTTGGGATAAGACATCATAACCAAGACAACTTATTAAAAAAGCATTTAATTTGGGGCTCACAGTTGCAGACAGAGTGCATGATGATCATAGTGGTGAGCATGACAGCAGGCAGGCAAGCACGATGCTGGAGCAGTAGCTGAGAACTCACATCTTGATCCACAAATATGAGGAAGAGAGAGCTAACTGGGAACGGAGTAGCTTTTGAACTCTCCAAGCCCACACCCAGCAACACACCTCCTCCTACGAGGCCACACCTGCTAATCCTTCCCAGACAGTTCCACCAAATGAGGACCAAGCATTCAAATATATGAGCTTATGGGGACTAGTCTCATTTAAACTTCCACAATAACTAGAAAATCCTGAAATGGCTCTTGGAATTATTTATCATCATCATCAGTGTTGTTTTAGTAGCTCAGGTGATTTTTGATGTCATTTGTTTAGAAATTACTAATGTTATTGCTATGCAAGTAGTTGTTAGACTGTTTCGCTTAGGGAACACTGACAAGGAAAGTGTCTGTACATACTCAGTAAAGGTACAGGATTTTTTTCCCTGAATATTTTAAATCTGTATTTGGTTGAATCTCAGGATGTAGAACCCATCTGAATGGGCAAAGCTGGGAAAGAGCTCAGCACCACTGAGGAGCATGGATAACACCATGGTCATGGTGACACTGAAGTAGGCTAGACTGAGCATCCTGGCTCAGGCTGCTGTCCCCTAGCCATCCCTTTTGTTAACACCATATCTTTTCTAACTAGTGCCCCCACTCCCGTTCTGTCCACAGCAAACAGGGCCTATCAGTGCTACCCTGGTGATGACACGCCCCATCAAAGGACCTCGGGACATCCAGCTGGACTTGGAGATGATCACTGTCAACACTGTCATCAACTTCAGAGGCAGCTCCGTGATCCGACTGCGGATATATGTGTCACAGTACCCGTTCTGAGCCTTGGGCTAAGGCCTCTGACACTGCCTTTCACTAGCACCAAAGGATAGGAGGAGGAAACCAGCAAGAATGAGAGCAAGACGGACATTGCACCTTTCCTGCTGAACATCTCCCTGGGGCATCAGCCCAGTGTCCTGACCCCTACCTGTACTATTGCCGACTGTCACTCTGAAGGACACCCTGCCCCCAGTTCCCATGATGCAGTTATCCAAAAGTATTCTCCTTGGCCCCCCGAGGTGAGGTTGCCAGTGACTCTTCAAGGCCTTCCATTTATTTCCATCTTCTTTCAAAGACGACAGATTAGGTTTGCTGGGGTTTGAGTCTGTGTTCAAAGACTGATCAGCCTGCTCTCGCCTCTTCTGCTCCTTCCTCCAGCTCTTACTGCAGTGCTGCTTTGCAAAAGCCCCCATGGGCTCATGGGAAAGGCTGGATATAGCTAGTTTGCTTCTTGCGTGTGCACAGAAGGCTATGTGGAAACACACTACAGCAGGATCTAAGGTTTTTAAAGAGTCTATTTTAAAACCACATCTGGTATGTTCAGCATAAAAGAAGTTTTTAATTGTTCTTAAAATTTGTAAGACTGTTTAACCTTTTCTTGTGCATTTTGAGTTTTTAAAGTGGTAGAGTTCCTTCAAAAAGGCCTCAGACACATGTTATGATCTGTCTTCCCTACCCCAGCCTTCCCTCCATCTTAGCCCGGTTTTTATGACGACCCCTTATTCATGCTTTCTTAAGAATTTTTACCCAACTGGGTTGGAAGACAGAGGTATCCAGACTGATTAAATATTTGAAGAAATCTTGCGTTTGGTTAATTTTGACATCATGGATAATTTAGTGCTTGGGGTTGGTTTTAATTCTGTGCAGTGGTTTGGAAAGGTCTCCACAACTGGGCCAAAGGTTGGGTAAAAGGTGGGGGACTGTGAAATGGGGGTAGTGGAAGAGCGAAGGTCAGCATCAACCCCAAGTTTTCTTATGGTTGCTCTTTCTTGTGGTCTGTTGTGGGTACTCTTCAAGGGTGGAGCAGAGGGCAGAGGGCAAAGGGCAAAGGGCAGAGAGCAGAGGCAAACTGTATTCAAATCCCTGTAAACCAGTGAGTGGCCCTTGGCTCCGTGTAGAACAAAAACTGATTAGGTAGGACCCATCTCTAGAGACGGATGCTCTTAGTCCTGGGCAGGACCTGGGCATCAGAATTTGTTAAATCAATAAATAGCAGAGTTGAAGATGCATTGTTAGAGAGAGGTGGGCTAGTGAGGCCCAAGTGCTGGCCACTTTGCCTTCAGCACCTATGCGGTTTCTTCCAGAACGTTCATCTTGTCATCCCTTCCCTGATCAGGAGCTCTGGGTTTTCACCAGGCAGAGGTAAAGAGCACAAGCTCCAGAAAAGAGACCGAGTAGACAGCTGCCCCGATGATCAGTTCCGGGAATGGATAGGAGGCTACAGTAGAAGGAGAAAATGGCCTCCCTGAGACCCAAAGACACATCTGTAGGATCAGCCTATGGAGGCTCCTATCCCACCCCTTAGTGATGTACTTAAATGCCTCTAAGGTGCTCAGCTGTACCCTGGACCCAGGTTAGTGGGAAATTCATAGATTTTTTGGTATGTTTTGTTTGTTTATTTGTTTTTTTGAAACAGAATCTTGCTATGTAGCCCTGGTTGGCCTCAAACTCATTATGTAGACTAGGTTGGCCTCGGGCTTACAGAGATTTGATTGCCTCTGCCTCCTAGTCCTGAGATTAAAGGCATATACCACCACCTAATTCATAGGTTTTCAGATTCTTCAGCAGAGGCAAAAGGCCTGACCACTCACATATGAGCAGCCCTGGCCTATCTTCTTACCCACAGAATGTGTCTCACTCACACAACACAGCTCTGGTTCATTGTTTTCTCTAACTAAAATTAAGTTCATCCAAACCATGTCCAATAGTGAGCCTTCTGACAGGTTCAGGTAGCATTAATAACACCCACCCAAGTGGCATAGAGGCTTCAGTTTGGAAGCTTGGAGAAAGGGACAAATTCCTTCCGTGAGACTCTCTGCAGAGCAAAGGCCAGAAGGCACCATCTGGTGCAGGTATTCTGCTTGTGAGGAGGCTTAGGAGTCGGAGACAGGGCAGGGTTAGAGATGCATGCGGAGCGTGGGCACTGATGCAGCAGCCAGAACCATTGACCCAGGCTCAGCACAGCACGGGCTCAACTTTCCTCATGACTCAGAAGACTGAGACAATTTGGCCTGTGGTTTTTGAACCCACTGGTTTCCAAGGTGCCACATTTGGAACCAGACCCAAGTCCCTCGGGTTTACATTTTAGTTGTCATTGTCTAAATGTAGTTTCCTGCTTCTAAGAAAAAAGGCACCTAGAGGCTTTACAAAAGCAGGTTCAGAGGGCCTTTTGGCCTTTGGGTCACTCTTTCAAAACATCACTGATGAGTTCAGTTTAAATGAATAAGAAGCATGTGGGATCAATTTATCTTAAAATACACCAGGGCCTCAAAGTTCAAGGGAAGAACGGCCTGGGGCAGAGTGTGTGCTGTAGGACCAAACCCAAAACATTCGGAATGGTTCTAGAGGCTCCTAGAACTCAAAAGACTGGTTGCTTCACCCATTTGCTGGGAATAGGTGGGTATTATTTTTTTTCTCCCATGGCTGGGGTTGTTGGCCTGCTAGCAGGATTCCAGCATTTGGGAAGCCCAGTGGAATGGCTGTTGTGGAGACCCTAATATATCTGGGCTCCCCAGGCTTATCTCTTGTCAGGGTGGCCCAATCCTGGAGCTGGGGTTGAGTTTGTCAAGTGAACCCTGGTTCCATCATACGCTGCAACATGAAGGAGCCTGTGAAAAGAGGGCACCAGATTAAGGTTCAAGACACCAGCCAAAATCCTCATGTTACCTACCACCTGACCATCTGAGTTCCTCACAGACGAATACTTCCATTCAGTTGCTTCTAATTCTGAAGTTCTAAGAGGCCTCACAATGTACTTTGGGGATGGCAGCCAGCATTTCCATTAAAGAGCAGTTTTTAGAGTTTCCCAGAAGCATGCCAATCATAACACTTTCTAATTGGCACAAAATCCACCTACCTGTTGCCTTGCAGTCTCCGGTAACACACTCAAAAATTTTCTTAGGTAACAGTCTTGGCCCTGGGAGTGTTATTTGCCCAGATGGTGAAATGTTTAAGGGGGTCCGATTGCTTCATTTTCAATGGTTTAAATGTATTTTTGTGGCCTGGGTGTTAACTGTAACATGCACAAATTGTTCATCCCTAGCCAAAAAGGTCACCCAGAAAGAGACAGCATGACAAACACAACTAAACAAACAAACAAACAAAAGTTTCCTCTCATCTTGCCAGATGAAATCTGAATGGTAAAAGGTCTTCATTTAAGAGAATATCATACTTTATTTTATTGTTTAAAAATATTTTTCCTTATTCTTGAGAATTTAATATATGTATACAATGAACTAGAACCATATTCCCCCTATCTCCTCCTCTGCTCCCCCTTATTTCTCCTCCTCCCAGCTTTGTGTCTTTTTAAAATTTTTATTGTTTTGATAACCCACAAAGTCCAATTAGTATTGCCCATGTGTGCACAGTGTGGGACCATCCACTGGAACATGGGAAACCTACCAGTAGCCACACCCTCCAAAAAAAGAATGCATCTCCTTCTCCCTCCCCAAGTGGCTATTAACTGCCAATAGCTCCTCAGTAAAGGTGGGTGTTGGGGAGCTCTGCTGGACTAAGGTTGCAGTCCACCAAGTCTGGACAGCTCTCTCCAAGCCCTGTGCAAGATGGGAGGACTCCCTTCCCCCAGCACAGGCTTCCTACTCTCTGCCTGACATTATTTGGATGCTGACCATGAGCATGGATGCCTGACTTATCTCAGGCATGACTCTTGACACAGTTCCCTGCAGACACTTTCCTGCTGCTGCCACACATGGTAATTAGGCTTTGTGATTTGGTTGTTTTGATAGGAGCGTGCTACTGTATGATAACTAGGCATTGTGTCCCAGCCTTATGATAGGAGTTTGCTGTTTAATGCAAATGAGGCGATTCCCCAGCCTCTGTCCCCATCCTTTATATCTCCCCTCACTCTGGAATAAAGTTGAACTGTAACACTGAAGCTGCCTCCTGGAAAGCTATTTCCACCATACTTACAGGCCATATAAAGCCCTGTACGATGCCTCTGCTCCCACAAAGGGAAGACAAACCCTGGTGTCATAGCCTGGTGGCCAATAAACCACAAGAAAGAGGGAGACGCCATGGGTGGGGGCTGGAGAGCACCTCCCCTATCCACACTGGAATTTTGACTGGCTTGACCTCGTACAAGCCTTGTGAGGATAACATCAGCTACCCTGAGTTCATGAGCATGATAGCCACGTCCTGTCCATAAGACAGCATTTCAGAGCAGCCCCCCTTCATCCTCTGCCTCTTATACTTTTTCCACCTCTATTCCACAGGGAAAGAACTGTAGTTGAGCTTATTGCTGGCTTCAGAGAGATGAACATGGTACACGGTTCACTGGTGACACATTTATCTGAGGATCTATGAATCACCAGACAAACCTAGAACTTAACCTATTTTAGTTTGATTTTAATAGTTACTAAGCCGAATCTTTTTTTTTTTTTTTTGGTTTTTCGAGACAGGGTTTCTCTGTGTAGCTTTGCGTCTTTCCTGGAACTCGCTTTGTAGACCAAGCTAGCCTTGAACTCACAGAGATCTGCCTGCCTCTGCCTCACGAGTGCTGGGATTAAAGGCGTGCGCCACCACTGCCTGGCGAAGCTGAATCTATTTTATACAACCAAAACTCGTATGAGCACTCATGGATATGTGTCCGAAATTTGGAATAACCACCTTCTGTTTGTAAATATTAAATGCATTTAATAGAAACACAAAATACATGTCAGGTAAAGAAATTTCTTTCAGGCCAGTGGGATGGCTCAGTGGGTAAAGGTGCTTGCCTCCAACTCTGACCACCGGAGTCCAATCTCTGGACTCTACATGATGGAAGAAGAGAATTGACCCTGGGGGTCTCTTTCAGTCCTCCCCAGGTATACCCATACATGCACGTTTATACAGGTGCCACACACATGCGCTCACATCGACAAATAAAGGTTAAAAAACATTAAAGGGTAATTTATTTTTTATTTGGCCTGTGTGTATGCATTTGATATTTCTTTCCTGCTCTAAAGTGAACAGTTAGCAAAACTCATTAGTTCCAAACCTGTTCATACTCATCAACCACAAGCAAATGCACACTTTGTTCTTTACATGGGGAGTTTTGTGCTGAAATTTCTTAGTCATTTTATTTAGCAGATGGTTGGAGTCCCTGAAGATAACTAAAAGATGCTTGCAAAAAAAAAAAAAAATCAAGAAAACAACCAGAACAAATCGATGCACAGAGGCAAGATCCGTCATTCAAGTGGATTTTCTGGACATGACTGCATCAGCATCTCTGACTTGCTAATGGGTCTTTATTGTGACTCTTAGCCAGCATCTAACGGAGAAATAAACTGTAACATAAGAAGGTAAGTGTCAACCCACAAAGGAGCATTACTGGTGTCTTACAGTCGGGAACAGTGTCTTAGCAGGCAGAGACTAACAGCACCCCCTAAAATATTTTTGTTTTGCCTGCATGTATGTCTGTGTGATGGCATTGGATTCCCTGGAACTGGAGTTACAGACAGCTGTGAGCTGCCATGTGGGTGCTGGGAATTGAACCTGGGTCCTCTGGAAGAGCAACCAACTGCAGCCAGTGCTCTTAACCACCTAGCCATCTCTCCACCTCACCCCCATCTTGATGAATAATGTGAAAATGAAGGCAGGGGTAAGCTATACATGGATGCAAATACAAACACTACTCTGACAACCACTGACAAAAATTTGAACAAGTTATTAACATTGATCTGGGCCAGCGAGCTATCAGATAGGTTGACTGCACTTCAAAGTCGTTTTGGTTTGGGAAGGAGTGTTTTGGTTTGAACCTAGACCTTTTTCTAATTCTTACTTTTCAATTTTTTCCTTTATTATTGTGTGTGTGCATAAAGTATGTGTGTGGGCGCATATACACTATGTCATGTGTTCAGAGGTCAGAGGACAACTTTGTGGAGTTGGTACTCTCCTTCTGCATTTTTATTCATTCAGGGGATAAAACTCAGGTGTCTAAACTTGCACAGCAAGTATCTTTACCCACTGAACCCCTTATGCCCCTGCCCTGGAGAAATATAATGTTATAAAACAAACGTGTGTCCCAGAGAGCTGCTATACTTTAACATGGGTGCTTGGTGTTCTTCTGATTTTTAATATACAAACAATTCAGAACTTATCTTTTAAAGGAAGGTGTCTGGATTCCTGTTATATTTTCAAATGCTCTGCCATCCTGCTCTTAAAACTTTTACCAAAAGCGACATGATTAAATCCAAGCTATGGTACATGCAAAGACTTCAACTCTAATTCCAGACTTCAAGCTGGCATTTCCACATAGCACTTTGCCAATCTTCCTAAGAAGCAGTCCTATGGACCATAACAGGGCTGTGTTTTTCTTGGGCAAAGGCACTATTGAAATCATGGCTGGGTACAGTAGCATAAACCTTTAATCCCAATGCTGAGGAGGCAGAGGCAGGTGGATCTCTTTGAGTTCAAGGCCAGTCTGATTTACATAGTGAGTTCCAGGAAAGCCAAGGCTACTTAGAGAGACCTTGTTTCCAAAAGCCAAACCAAATAAAACACAAACAAACAAACACCTCTAATCTTTTTGGGGCTGGAAATGTAGTTTAGTTGGTAGAGTGCTTGCCTAGCCTGCACAAAGTCCTAGGTTTGATCCCCAGCACCACGGAATCTGAGAGTGGTGGTCCAACCTTGTAATCCCAGTCCTCAGGTGGTGGAGGCAGCAGGATCAGACAGACATTCAGGGCCATCTTCAGCTGCAAAGCAAGTGTTGTTGAGACAGGGACTCATGTATCTTACCTTAAACACACTTCCTTCCTTCTTTCTTTGTTGTTGTTTGCTGTGGGATGGTCTGTATGTCAAATGTGTTGCTGATTGGTCAATAAATAAATCACTGATTGGCCAGTGGCCAGGCAGGAAGTATAGGCGGGACTAACAGAGAGGAGAATTGAGAGAACAGGAAGCTGGGTGAGGGAGACACTGCCAGCCACCACCATGACAAGCCGTATGTGAAGATCCCGGTAAGCCTTGAGCCATGTGGCAAGGTATAGATTTATGGAAATGGATTAATTTAAGCTGTAAGAACAGTTAGCAAGAAGCCTGCCACGGCCATACAGTTTGTAACCAATATAAGTCTCTGTTACTTGGTTGGGTCTGAGCGACTGTGGGACTGGCGGGTGACAAAGATTTGTCCTGATTGTGGGCAAGGCAGGAAAACTCAAGCTACAGTTGTTAAAATAAAACGTACACAGAATAGAATACACGAAGCTTGACAATGCCGTTGGACAAGATAAATAAAAACATTCAGCATGAACCCCAGGTGGAGGTGTTAAAGATTCAGCAGTGTGCCCTGGGGACTGGAGGGCAGCTTGCTGGGGGACACAGGTGGCAGCAGCCTTGGAGAAGGGGACTGGGTGCAGATAAGCAGTTAAGGCCCATGATGTTTGGACATCTGGACCCTCTCTCAGGGCGGCCAGAATATTTCCTTCCACGTTTGGCTGGTTTGGACTTTTTACTGTTTAGAATGTGAACCGGTTGGAGAGTGTGTAGGAGTTGGGAGGGGAATGGAGATGGAGATGCTCAGAGTTCACCAGGACCATTCTTTGATCTACTAAGCCATAGACTCTTATGAAAGCAGGGTTTCTTCATCTTCTCACAGCTGGGCAGGCAATGGCTTCCAGAGTAAGTAGTGAGGCTCCTATCCCTAGGGACTTTAGTTACTACAGCCCCTACACAAAGAAAGAATTCTGAAATTAGCAACCAAATATGAAAACTGAAAATTGTGTTAACCCTGCTACCTCCTAGCTTCCTGAAGCATCACTAGCTAGCAAGTTAGGGAAATAAATGTTCTTCAGCCATGTTCTCCTGGAAACATACTGCATTCGTTTAAATACCTTGGCCAGAGGAGTTGTAGCATGATGGGAAGGAAGATGCCTAGTTGGAAAGTTTTAGAAAGCTTTAGATTTTAAGCTTTTTCATTACAGGCTACAGAAATGACTAAGCAGTTAAGGGTTTGTACTGCTCCTGCAGTATAAGCAGAAGACCCGAGCTTGATTCCTTGATTCCCACATCCCCACTGGGTGGCAAATAAGCACCTGTAATACATAATTAAAAATAAATCTTTAAAATTTTTATCACATGTATGTGTGTGTGTGTGTGTGTGTGTGTGTGTATGTGTGTGTGCATGCACATGCTCTATGCCATGCAGTTAGATGTTGGAGGACAGTTTTCTGGAGTTAGTTCTAGTTTTCTACCATATTGCTTCTGGGACTGAACTCAGGGTCATCAAGTTTGGTGGTAAGTGCCTTTACCTGCTGAGTCAATGCATTCACTCTCTTTCTCTTTCTCTCTCCTTTTTGAAATAGATTTTTTTCTGGTTCTTTCCTATCTGTGACCTAAAGCAAGTCCTTTGGCCTCTCTGAGCCTTAAGTCAGAAAAGCTAAACCTGAGCCATGTATTCACCTAACTTCTTAACTTCCACTCTATGCCTGAAACTGGCTTATTTAAAGATTCTTGCTATTGTGGCGAGAGAGAGAGAGAGAGAGAGAGAGAGAGAGAGAGAGAGAGAGAGAGAGAGAGAGAGAGAGTCAATGTTAAGAGTGTGTTCTGTGCAAGCATGACCACTTGAGGTATAGCCAGGTGTATATCCGCAACCCCAATACTGGGTAGCAGAAATAGGTGACTATCCACACCTCATGAGCCAGACAATCTAGCCAAAATTGTGAATTTCCAGTTCAGTGAGAGACCCTGTTTCAAGGCAGTAAGTTGAATTATGATAGAAGAGGATATTCAATGTCTTGCCCTGGCCTCTGCATGCATACATCCATGCCTGCACACCCGTATACTCATATGCATATGCCATATACACAAAGGAAAAAAAAACACTGATCTAACACTTCTTTCCATCAGCCACCATTCTTGTTTTGACAGTATCACTTTGTAGCTTAGACTAGCCTGGAACTACTGCTTTAGCCTCCCAAGAGCTGGGATTGCATATGTGAATCACCATGCCCAGCAATCAGTCTTATTTCAAAAGCACACCTGTGTCCTTGTTTTATTTTGTTTCATAGTTGGTGCCAAGGGACGCGAACATGTGCTGATAACTATCCATGGTCTTTAGAAGAGCTATGTTCTAGTCCAGGTGACCAGCCTCAGGATAGGGATATGCCAGTGCGATTTATGAGATGTCAGGATTAGCCTTGACTAGACCTGAACTGGAGTCTCAACTTTACCCATTAGTAATTGTCAACTGGACTGGTTACCCAGCCTATTAGTTATTCTTCTTTTTGGTGCGACAGAACACTTAACAGAAGCAACTGAAAGAAGGAAGGTTTTATTTTAGTTTGGAGTTGGAGGGTAGAAACTGTCAAGTAAGGGAAGTCATGGCAGCATAAACATGAGGCAATTGGTCATATTGCTTGTGTAGTCCAGAAACAGGTGAATGCTAGTGCTCAGCTGGCTGTCTCCTTTTTATTCATTCTGGACCTCATTTGGAGGAATGAGGGAGGTTCATAAGACTGAGGAAGATCAGACAATGACAAGATTCACAAGATGCCCCCTCCCCAAGACTATAAAAGGAGGAAACAGTTGCTGAGAAGAAATTTAACAGTCGAGATGCCTACAAGCTGGGCAGGGGAGCAGCTTCTGTGAATTGTCACCTACGCTGAGATGGGGTTTTTGGTGACACAGCCTTGAAGTCACCCACGCTCCTGTAAGTAACATCAAGAAACAAATTAGTTCCCAGAGCTAGATGGGTGGAGCTGTTTCTTTCCTCTGTCATCAATGTCTCATCTGGGGTGAATAGATGCTTTTTTCACGTCTCCCCAGCAATAGTCACACAACAGGGAGTGACACATTGGCAATGAACTTCTTGCTGTTGCTTTTGGTCTAGTATCCTTCCCCTAGCCCACAGCATGTCTCCAGTCTAAAGTCATTTGCTAGCTTGTATTTCAAGGGATAGAATAGTCACTTGCTCAATCTGTAGGGCAGGGCAAGGAGAGGTGTAGTCATTCATTTAGACACATTAGAGACTTTTCATGAGGATTCAGTGAGTTAATGGACATTGTCAGAGACCGATGAACCACAGAGTGGCTAGAAATGAGTGGCAATTCAACTCAGCTCAGACAGAACATGCATCATGGGCCAAGGACCAGAGGGTTCCAAAACCATTTGGTGTGAAATAATGGCTGCTTCTTCAGATACAGATTAGTGATGCCCAGAGCACTTTAGGAGACACTCTGGGTGCTAAAGTTCATTAGGACTATGACCACAGTATAAGTGTGGGTAGCTCTAGGGGCCACCAGAACAATTGTTGGTGATACCACATGTACATCCCCCAACCCCTTGACTTCTCTGCATTTCTTTCTTTCCCAAACTTTTATTACGCACCCGAACCAGGACTGTGCTAAGTGTTTAACTGTGACCCAAAGGGCTGGTGCTATTTTTGTTCTTGGTCTCCCTTTAAAACCTCACCAGGTCACTGCCCACCTTTCGTCCTGTCCTCTCCTTCACCTCTTGGTTTACCTTCCTTCATGTCTCCATTTCTTGTAACTCAGATCCTGTGAGATCTGGAGAATGTTGCTGTGATATCTTTGTCACATGTGGAAGTGGAGACCTTTCACAGTTCCAAAGCCCCTGTTGGGGATGCAGGGAGTCTATAATTTCCATAGTCATTTCTGACCCCCAATTCTCAACTTTTCTCCAATCTCTTTGTTTCACAAGCCCATCACCTACTAGAGACCCTTACCTGTGGACCCTGATATGACATGATACTTCTTGCTTGACTTCTACAAAGACAACATGAATAGTGTCCACCCACAATTCATGTCTACTTGGAACATGGGGATGTGACCCTATTAGAAATGGGGTATTTGCACACATGGTTAGTCAAATGAAGATAAATTTCTAATGGGGTAGGATGAACCAACAACCCAGTCCTGAAGTTCTTACAAGAAGACATCCTGAGGAATTCAGAGAGGAAGGGGGCAGCGTGAAGACTGGGCAGAGCTGGAGTGACAGCTATATGCCAAGAATATCAAGGATTTCTGGGAGTCACCAGAAGCTAGGAAGAGGCAAGGAAGGATCATCAAGCCTTCAGAGGAGAGTTGCCCCACAAACATCTTGACTAGGGGACTTATAGCCCTCTGAACTGTAAGAGATTAAATTTTTGTTGTTTTAAGCTGCCCAGTTTGTGACACTGTCATGACAACCTCAGGAAACAAACACACGCCATGCTCATCTGGGTGTGTGGCCAGCTTCCCTGAGGAGTTGAGAGTGGAGAGTGGGAGGGAAGGCAGGGGGGACATTTGAGCTTTCCACTCCTGTTTTCTACTGGCTTCCTCTTCCACCACCCATCCTTCCTCTCCCACATCCAACGTGCCTTTTAATTCCTCCTCCCCCTGAGGTCCCCAGGCTTCAGATTCACTTGACTCTACTCTGAAGGACTCAAGGTCTCAAACTGCTATTAGGTCAAAGACCCCCAAGATGCTAGGCTGCACCAAGGTCTTTTACAAAGAATTACAGCCCCTTCTTGAAAGTGAGACAAGGGCTTTAAGAGCTGTTCATATCATCTCTCCCCTTGTGGAAAATATAACCATTCTCTATTTCCTGTTCTTCAGCTCTGCAGAGGCAATGGGGTAGCCTTAACCTACCTCATCGAGGGTTCAAGTTACACAGAGTAGAAGTCAAGAGGGAAGTGTCTGTTAGTCAAGGCTGACTGGACTGTTTCCTGTTTCTAGATGCCACCCTGGGCTCTTCAGGAAGGTATTAAAGCAGTGGTTCTCAACCTCTGGGTCATAACCCCTTGGCAGGAGTGGAATAATTCTTTCACAGGGGTTTCATATCAGATACTTACATTATGATTCATAACAGTAGTAAAATTATAGCTGTGACATAGCAAAAAAAAAAATTTTATGGTTGGGGGTCACCACAGCAAGATGAACTGTATTAAAGGGTCATTGTACTAAAGGAATTTAAGAGGTGAGGTTGCCCTCCCTGGGAAGAACACCCTAGAAGACTATCCTTAGCTTTTTTCTTTAAACCTTTTCAGTTAGCTTATTTTTCCCCACTGTTGAATGAGTCTTTTAAGTTCTACTTTCTCCTTTGTGTCCTCTGTATTGATCTCATCTGTGTTTACATGTATAGAGATTTCTTTTTAAATTTGACTGTATTTGTTATTCTATTTTCTCAATGCATGCTCATATCTAAGACCTGTGGGGCAGTATTTTTCTTTTAAAAAAAATTTTTTTTAAATAAGACTTAAGGAAAATGAAGCCCAGTAGTAAATTAAGTTGCCCAACATCATAACATGATCTGCATTTACATGGCCGAGTTGGCCTTAACCCGGGCATGTTTTCTTCCTGCAAAATCCATGGTTTTCTCAGAGGAGAGCTGCTGGCTTTAGCCTGGAACAGCCGTGTCCTTTAGGCCAGCCCTTTCCTAGTTTGAACTAGAGCTCTGAGTGTGCAAGCTTGACTCGGTTTTGAAATCACATTGTGTTCAACTAGATTTCTAGCCCTATTTTAAAAAGCAACATTATTAATCAGTTTGGAGAACTCTGCATCATGACTCTGGCTTCAGAAAAAAATAGTCTTAGTAGGTTACATGAGTATTTTGAAACTCTGTCTTTATTTTTTTTAATTCAATAAAAGTTTGCACAAACAATGCATCCCACAGGAAAAACTTATGCCAGATTCCAGATGTCTAACACATTTGCTTGAGATATTAGAGTTCATGGCCTCTTGTGCTTATTAAACCAAAATATGTGAGTCCTTAGAGATGATTTTTAAGAAGCGGGAGTGCTGTAGGGTCAGGCTGAATTCTGGGCAACTACAGCATTTCAACAAACATTCTCATCCCAGATTTTTTTTTTTTTTTTTTTGTGTGTGTGTGTGTGTGTGTGTGTGTGTGTGTGTGCGCGCGCGCGCGTATTTAATTTTTTAAAACAGCTAAAGCAGAGAGTATAATGGGAGAAAATATAAGATTTCTAGTTTTGATCCAGTTCCACCTTAATTCAATATACAGAAGTGTTAAAAAAAAATTCATGTTCTAGTCCAGTGTCTAGTGTTAGATTCAGAATGCTGTGATAATAGTGACCATCTACTGGGAATTAACTGCAACCATTACAGTGTTTTGTCCATGGTATACCTTTATTCCTCATACCTGTCATTTTCATTGTTTCCACTGCCATCCTGAACATCTTCCTCTTTCTCCTGGATGAAGGTCGGTCAGACACATGGTCTGTCTGCTTCTCTTTCTGTCCTCTGCCCCTTGCAGTCTCTTATCACCCAAGAGCTGGAATGATCTGCATACACGACAAATCACTTCGTGTTATGCTTCCTCTCCAAACTCTCCAGTGACTTCTCAGCCTGATCAAATAAAGGCAAATGGTTTTGAACCAGCTCATGCTGTGCCCTTTGCAACAAACACCAGCTCATGATCCTTTGGCGTCAGTGTTTATCTTTCTTCCTGCCTTTCTCTTGTTATACTTCTTAAACATGCCAGGCAAGTTCCTTTGGCATGGTTCACTGGTCAGGCAAAGGCTAAAGCACACCTGCTCTCTCTCCAGGTAAGAAAGGAGGATTCCTTTTGTTTCAAATAACTAGCAACAACACACCCCGAAAGTACATGATATTCTATTTTCCCCTAGTAATCTTTGCTGTAGCAAAATTGGCCAAAACCGACTTATAAATTGAAAGTGGAAATGCCTATTGTTATGAAGTTGTTTGTTTTTTTTATCTACTGTGTGATCTTGACTTTGTGGTCATCTAATGACTGTGATCAACTTGTCCCACTGAGTGAGCAAATGATACCTGAAAACCAAAGCTGTCTTGCATGGCTGGAAAAGGACTCATTTAGGGAACTATGTTTCAGGTAATTCAGAAAAATTAATTTATATATTGAGACAGAGTCTCACTATGTAGTTCTCACTAGCCTGGAACTCATAGAGATCCTCCTGTCCCTGCTTCACAAGTGCTGGGATCAAAGGTGTGCACCACCACACCCAGCTTAGAAAGTATTTTTAAAGTCATAAAATCTTTAAAATAATTTTTCAATTTAATGGGTATTGGAAATAAAACATAGAGTAGGGGGATACTTCTATCAGTAAAGTGTTTGCCACACAAACATGAAGACCTGAGTTTAATCAGTAGCACACACACACACACACACACACACACACACACACACACACACACACGCCAGGCACAATGGTGTGTATTTGTAATCCCAGCTCTGTGGAAACAGACAGATGGCTATCTGGGGCTCATGGGCCAGCCCATTAAGCCTAATTGTTGAATTCCAGGCCCCAGTGAGAACCTATTTCAAAAACCAAGGTGGATAGCGCCTGATGAATGACATCCAAGATTATCTCTGGCCTCACTCATGAGCACACACATCCACATATATGCATGCATGCACATGCATGGCCACATAGTATTGATGACTTTTTGTCTTAGTAGTCACAGTATACTATGTGTAAAATCAGGATTATCATTATAAATATCCGTGGCTGTCCCTGTCATATCACAGTGTTGAGTAGTAATAGATGTATTTTCTGCTACACTGCAGACTACCACACTTCATGAGTCCTTTGCATAAATTTACATCGGAATCAGGAGCCACAAATAGGCATTTTGTATTTCTGGAGTTGTCTAGACTCCTTAGCGTGGCAATACTTTAAAAGGAGAGGCCAGGGGACTGGAGAGATGGCTCATTAGTTGAGAGCACTGGCTGTTCTTCCAGAGGACCTGGGTTTGATTTCCAGCACCCGCATAGTGGCTCACAATCATCTAACTCCTATTCCAGGGATCCAGTGCTCTCTTTTGGTCTCTATGGGTACCAGGCAGGCATGTGGTTCACAGGCATACATGCAGGCAAAACACCCCTGTAGATGTAACCAACCGTCTTATTAAATAAGAAACACAGAGCCGATTCAGAGAAGAAAGCCAAGAGGTCAGAACTAAGAGCCTTACCCTTCCTGCTTCAGCTATCCTGCTTCAGCCAAGAGAGCTCTCCGAAAAAGAGACCTACTTCCTGTGTGTATGTCTTTAAATAGTCTAGATGTTCTGCCTTCTCATTGGTTGTAAACTAAACACGTGACTGCCTTGTCATTGCCTGTATGTACCGCCCTCCAGGTCCTTAAAGGCGTGCGCCACCACCGCCATGCACTTGCTATGGCTCTATAACTCTGACCCCCAGGCAACTTTATTTATTAACATACAATTAAAATCACATTTCAGTACAAGTAAAATACCACCACACACCCCTACACATAAAATAAAATAAAATAAAATAAAATAAAATAAAATAAAATAAAATAAAATATTTTAAAAGGAGAAATGTTTGTCAGTGAAAGGATCATAGATGAGTTTTAAAAGCCCTTTTCCCCCACTCTGATGCTTCCACAAGAGCATCTTCAGGTCTGGAGAATTGGCCACTTGAAGAACTTGGGGCCAGAGGCACTTTATCACAGAGTTTGGACCAAACAGGGAGAGGACCAACAATAAGATAAAGAGCCATGGAACACAAATTGTTTTCTCTTATAGTTTGTTTCTAGGAAGTTCTGTTCATGACATTGACACTGTTATTCAGCCCAAGACAGACAAGTCTTGCCATCATAAGCCTTTATACACACACTCATCTATCATAAAACAGTCTTATAATAGAGCCACATTTAAATAGGGCTTCTGTGTTTCTTTCTCTTATGTTCGTTCAATGTTTGTTCAATGTCTCCATGACTGTGCCATGCCTGATGGTAAACTTTAGAAATGCAGATTTGGACAAAGTTCCATCTCTCCCATTTTCTTATTTTGGTCATTACAATGATCCCAAGTAGATGCTAGGACACAGCTTACTTATTTCCTACATCTCAGAGGTAAGAAACTGAGGTCCAGGAAGTCTGTTACACTGTCCGTACTGGATGGTCTTGTGTGTTAACTTGACACAAGCTAGAGTTATCAGAGGAAGGAGTCTCAGCTGAGGAAATGCCTCCTTGAGATCCAGCTATAAGGCGTTTTCTCATTTAGTGAGTGGTTGATGGGAGAGGGCCCAGCCCATGGTGGGTGGTGCCATCCCTATGTTCTATAAGAAGGTGGGCTGAGGAAACCAGGGGACACAAGCTCTCTTACATGAAATCTGCATCAACTCTTGCTTCTGGGATCCTGCCCCGTTTTAAGTTCCTGTCCTGACTTCCTTCAGTGATGAACAGCAATGCTGAAATGTAAGCCTAATAAACACTTTCCTCCCTAACTTGCTCTTTGGTTATGGTGTTTCTTTGCAGTAATAGAAACCCTAACTAAGACACTCTCACATATAAAAAAATATTCAAGCAAGAGCTTAACCTCAGGATTTCTTTCTGCCTCTAAATCCCACTCCTTTCCAGTGTTCTATGCCACAAAAAATATGAAGTACCAGGCATTTAAAGCAAATAAAAATGCATGCAAATTACAATAAAATGAAAACATTAAAATCCCAGTTCTGAAGCATCTCTTAGGGACACACTATTCAAAACTCATGCCAATCTCTTACATTTAAGTATCAGAAACTGTGTTCTAACTCAAGGAAAAGGAGAAATTTAGAATTGTAAATGATTTGGCTTCTATGCTAATACCATATGCAGCTAACTGTCCCAACTGTTGAATGCAGTCATGAAACCGGATACCTTTAGAGCCTCTTATACTATTTTAGCACTGCTTTTCTTAGAATATCAACTTCATTCATCCTGATGATAGATTGGCTTCTACCTAGGAAATGTGAACCCTAATGTGCCTTCTATCACTAAAGACAGGATTGGCTGATTTTTGCCTAGTCACAGTTTGAAAAAAAAAAAAAAAACTCTAGGGCAAGATTTTGATTGACCCATCCTGAGTTGGATACATATAGCATGAATCTTAAAGAGTCTTATTAATAAAAACAAACCTGAGGCCAGTTATTGGGGTGAATGCTGGAAGATCAGAGAAGCAGCAACAAGTCACAGCAACCTCACCTCGCCAATTCCTCAGCTGATCCTGTTTCCTCAGACTGGAAGCCTCTGAGTCCTTATCCAAATGAATCTCAGCTGAACTGCTTCTCGAAAGCCTGAACGCTTAACCAGGCTAAAAGTTTCTAGTTTCTGGTCTTCACGCCTTATATACCTTTCTGCTTTCTGCCATCACTCCCTGGGATTAAAGGCGTGAGTCACCATGCTTGGCTGTATCCTTGAACACACAGAGATCCAGGTAGATCTCTACCTCTGGAATGCCAGGATTAAAGGTGTGAGTGCCACCATTTTCTAGCCTTTGTATCTAGTGGCTGTTCTGTTCTCTAACCCCAGATAAATTTATTAGGGTGCACAATATTTTGGGGAACACAATACTACCACAGACACACTTTCAAGAAATAATAGCTTCTGTCTCTGTTGCTGAGATGAAACACCATGACCAAAGAGCAAGTTGGAGAAGCATTTGATCCCCAGGACCATAAAAAACAAAACAAGACAAAATAAAAAATCAGGAGTCAGCCCATTGTTAAAAAGTTGAAAAATAGGAAAAACCGCTTGGGGAAGGGATCCTCATTGCTTTTCATGGTGGCAAGCCCAAGAGGTGAAGAGGGAAGACAGAAGGTCTTCCAGAGCAGTGTGATCAATCTCCTGAGAGATGTGATCTTGAAACTGTGTGGGAATAGCTAAGCATGTAGCAGAGCTATAGCAGTGGTTTTATCAGAGAAGCTAGAAGGAACAGCTGAGAAACTTCTGGAGCTAGGAAGCTTATTAGCCCATTCTATTACTTTCATTTTTCCTGTGACTAGATATCCAGGGATGGAAAATAACCTACCTCAGACTATGATAGTTATTTCATTGGCAAAAACTAAAGGAAATATTGGTATCTTCCCTTGCATATGTCATGAGGTTTTTCTTCAGCAGGTAGTACACATCTGTATCAGAATGTGAATAGTGCATTTCCCCCACTAGGATAATCATTGCAAGAGAGCAAGTATAAATAAATACTCAGGAGGCTCATGGAGGTGGAACTGATGATAAAAGGAAAATTTCAGAAAAGGGAAGAATTGAGGCAACAGGGTTTAAAAACAGACTTTAGAAGTCTTTGGCAGTAGATCGCCTGCACACAGCAGATTCCATTGGCTTTCTCAGGGTGGCTCAAATCCTGTGAGTTTTCTCCCAGCTATTGTGCCTGTGGGATGGCTACTCTTGAGGGTCTCTCATTTATTAGACCCCCTCTCTCTGGTGTCTTTGATTGGTGAAGGGCTTTGCTGGCACTCATCTTATAAAGTAGCAGCAGTATAGAACTGGGGAATTGATCTTAATTTAGTAGTAAGGCTGATCAATTAAAATGTTGTTTCATTTTTGTGGAGAAGGCATGTATCAGCTCCACAAGGTGCCATAGGGCAGTTCAACTAGAGCCTAGAGGACTCAATTCAATTAAAGTCTACTCATATAGATGGACAGACTGGAGAGTCATCAGCCATATTCTTTTTCACATGGACTTTCCCATATGGGTCTCTCTACAGACTGCTATGGCTTCCTGAAAGCGTGGTAGCTGCTTTCCAAACATAAGACCCAAAGAGGACTAAATATCCAGAAAGTGTGTCTTTTTGTGCCACCTGTCTTGGCTGTCCTATGTTATCATTTCTGTTTTACTACCCTGTTGGGCAGTTGCTGTGATCAGCCTAGACAAAGTTAAGAGGCCCTAAAGTCCAACTTTCATTGATAGGCATTTTAAAAAAAAATGTGGACATAAACTGAGTAGCAACATTCCCTTACTCTCATGACCATTTGTCTTTGGCCTTCCATTATTTTTAACTGAAAGCATCATTATTAACATAGTTATTGTCATCCCAGTCATGGCCAGCAGAATGTCCCAAATAAGTGGCTCTCAATTACAAAATCAATTTTCACAGTTACCAAAATTTAACAGTAAGGTTTTGGAATTACTTACTTTTTATTTACCTTTAAATTACAGCAGAATTAAGCCTACCTCCTACAATATCTTATCATTCAATTCTGGTAAGAAATAAAAGAAAATAGAAACAATTTTATTGAGATAGAATTTACACAGCAGCAATCCACCCACTTAAACTATCCAATCTAGTGTGTTTACAGAATTCTCTAAGCATCATCTCATTGACTTTTGGAACATTTAGTCACCCAAGAAAGGAGCTCTTTAAATATTAACAATAATTTCCATTTTTCTTCTCACGTCCTTTCTCCTCACCCCAAGTCTTAGACAACCACTGATCTCTATATATTTGCCTGTTCTGGACCTTCCCCTTCTCCTATATAACTGTACTTTTATATATGTTGACTAACCTGCCTGCCTCCACCAATCCCTCAAGCTCCTGATAACTGTGATTCTGCTCTGTCTTAAGACATCAGCTTTTAAAGATTCCATATATGATTGAGATCATGGAATTCTTGTCTTTTTGCATCTGGGATATTTTGCTTAATATAATTTTCTCTGGGTTCATATTTGCTGTTGCAAATGATTAGGTTTTTTAAATATAGCAGAAGAGCATTATATTGTGTGTATATATATATGTATACACACACACACACACACACACACACACATATATATCACATTTTCTTTAATTCATTCACCCATTGAAGAAGACCTAGGTTGATTTTGTCTTCACAATTGTAGATAGTGATATAATAAACATGAGAACACAGATGTTTCTCTAACATTCTAATTTTTATATAACTCATAGTGAGATTTCTAGATCATGTGATAGTTCTATTTTAAATATTTTGAGAAACCTTTATATTATTTTCCATATTGGCTGTACTAATTTACATTGCCAGAATATTTCTTATAGAATTCTCTGAACAGAAAGAAAAAATATGGACTTAAAACAAGGAGTCCAATATGGAGTCTAGGAGCTGGGCTGTTGGCTTCGATACCTTTTTTGGTAAGAGAATAAAAGGTTCTTTAGAGTTTTTTGGCTCAGGGCAAATTTTTTTCCTTCCCAACATGTATTCTATTTAAGTAACCAAGACTGTAGACTTTTCCTATTCTCTTTCTAGTTCTGATGATCTGCCCAGTTATGTACACAAGGGCAAGAATAAATAATTTTGTCTTGATTTTCACATTGTCCTGCCCCTCAATAAACTCTATCTAAAACAAGAAATTGTTTGGAATTGTCTGCTGTCTTCTTGGCACTCTGCTAGGCAGCATAGATACATCAATAAGATGTGGGTCTGCAACAACCTTCAAAACAGAGGACAATTGAAGAGCAATAAGAAGTTCATTAAAATTTAAATGTGAAACCAAGTGTTGCAGCCTGTAAAATGAAAGGGGAGCAAAGGAGAGCTAAGTGTATCTTAAATTTCAGAGTAACTCTCGACTTAGAAGGTACAGCAGTAGAATGCTTGATGATTGGACCAGAGTGAACATTTGGCCCAGGGATATCTGACACTAGAGCATCTATAACCCACACTTTGGGTATCACCTGGATGGGAAACAGAGACAATCAGATTCCTTCCCTATGTATCCGAACATGGAGAAGCAGTCATGTTTTAAGTGGTGGGTTCTGAGCCTAGGGTCTGCTGGTTCCAATGGATTAGAGACTCAAAGATGTTTGCTGGAATGTTCAGGTACACAGATGGCCCACTTTTCATGAGATGGGGTGAGCGTTTTTGAGCACCACTTGGTCAGATTCCTGAATATGTCCCCATCATTCTTACCCAAGTTGGGGCTAGGATTAGAAGCCCATTCTCTGTCTTTTATGAGAGCTAATTTGAGGGAGTTTTTGCTTATTGTAGCATCAAAACTCTCTTTAGAACAGTCACAGATCAGAAGATGAACAAGATGATGGTTCTTGTGGGCTTTAAGTGATGAACTGGGTTTATGTAAAGACAGCTTTATGGTTTCCAAACCAAGTCTGTGATTTGGGAAAAGAATTTTTTACTTGCTATGAAGGTAAGGCTGGCCTCAAATTCACAGACTTGTCTTGTTTCTTCCTACTGAGTGCTAGAATTATAGGTATATCCCACTACTCTGCAAGGGAAAAAGATCTTTAGCCTTTGTCACACACATACTTTGGTTCAAATTTTGGCTCCCTGATCAATCTTTGTGACCTTGGAAAAGTTTTTTATCCATAAAGTCTAGACAGTAATACCCACTAATTCTTTCAGGGTGGTTGCAAGACTAAAAGCACACTGTTTGGCATGTTGCAGATATTGTCATTCCAATGTATGCTTATGTATACATTTGGATTGGAGAAGGGAAGTCATTTTCTACTTGGTTCCTGGTTTACAGAAGGTATTTTTGGTAGAAGCATTTATACTTCCCACTGTTTCAAGAGTTGTGTATGAGTGTGTGTACATGCATGTTTGTTTGGCAAGGGTGTTGTTTTGCTCCCCTTACCCCACTTGCTATGGGAGTTGTAGTCACTATATTCCCAGAAGAGCTATTGTTGCTAATCAGGCAGGTGCTATAAGATGGACGGGGTGATGAACTGCTTGTGCAACTAAGCAGGTTCATGTTTTGCAGGCAGCATCAAATTGTTTCCTGAGGACACGTTTTTTTCAGGAATGGAAGGACATGCTTCACTGGTCCTCAAAGATCTTGCCCCATCCCTTGAGCACTGTCACATAATAGGGCAATATGATAGCTCATTAGAAGTAACTTTATGGCTGGGTGGCAGTGTCACACAACTTTAATCCCAGCACTCGGGAGGCAGAGACAGGTGGATCTCAGTGAGTTCGAGGCCAGCCTGGTCTACAGAGTGAGATCCAGGAAAGGCACCACCAAAACTACACAGAGAAACCCTGTCTTGAAAAAACAAAAAAAACAAAACAAACAAACAAACAAACAAAAAAAAGAAGTAACTTTATGGAGCTGCTATCCAGTTGTGCTAGAAATGCATTTCATTGTTTATTTTTTCTGGTAAATGAAATCTGCATCAGCTAGGAGACGGATTACAGACCTCCCACACTTCCTCAAAAAGTACACCAATTCTTTTATAAGCTGGAAGAACAGAAGCCAGTGAAAAGCTGGGAGTTCTAAAGGAAGAAGGAATGTCTGAAAAAGCAGGATTATAAAGTGTTTTGATGACCCTCTCCATGCTCCCAGTTCATTCAGAAACCAATGTGTACTTTAAATGAACAAACTAAACACACAAGTGTCTGAAAAAAATGTCTGTGGATTGTTGGTTAATGTGTCAACCACATTTATTCATGAATTTTCCTTATGGCCTTGGAATAGATTTAAAGTAAGAGGAAGAAAGCCTTGGCATTCTAAACTGCCTAAGGATTTTGCTTGGCAGTCCTAACTGCTGAAAGTAAAAATTACAAACAATAGGTTTCAAATTTTATTTCAGATAGTAATTAAACATTTTTAAATAATATTTTAATTAATTATTTGAGAATTCCATTTAATATATTTTGATGATGTTCATTTCTTCCCCAACTCCTCCCAGATCCAACCTTCTTACCCGCCCTACCTCATACTATGTGTTCTTTCTCTCTCTCTCTCTCTCTCTCTCTCTCTCTCTCTCTCTCTCTCTCTCTCTTTCTCTTTCTCTCTCTCTCTCTCTCAAAACCCACTGAGTTCAATTTATGTTGCCCATACTTCTGGGTGTGGGGCCTTCCCTGGATTGTGGTCAGCCTACCAGGGGCCACACCCTTAAAGAAAACTGACTCTCCCTCTCCCAGCAGCTATCAAATGCTAATAGTTCCTCAGCCAGGGGTGGGACTTTGTCCCATATCTCCACCCCCTCCACTCCCCTCCCCACGTTAGGATTTTGTCTGGTTTGAGCCTTTGTCTGCTGTGAGTTCATGTTGTGTAACTGCCCTATTGTGTCTGGAGAACACTGCTTCCCTGTAGTCATCTGCCACTTCTGGCTCCTACAATCTTTCTGTTTACACTTTCGTGAAGATCCCTGAGCTTTGTGAGGAGGGGTGTTACACAGACTTCCCATTTAGGGCTGAGGAACCTGCAGTCTCTTGTTCTCTACATGTTGATCACATGGGTCTCTGTGTTAATTGCCATCTACTGAAAGAAGTGTTTCTGATGAAGACTGAAAGATACATTAATCCATGAGCATAGCAATAAGTTATTAGGAGTCATTTTAATACTATGTCCATTATTATTAGTGGAATAATGGTAGTATATCCTTTTCTTGGGCCTATGACCTACCTAGTCACAGATTCTTGACCCCAGTAATTGTGCCAGACATCATGTGGAGTGGGACTTATATCCAGAGAGTGATTGGTTATAACATATAATAACATTTGTACCACTATTGTACCAGTGGGCATATCTTACCAGGACAGCCATTATTGTAGCTAGTAGGATTCATAGCTGTGTAAGATTGAGGATTACCTTTTCTTGTAGTGTGCATAGGTACCTTCCAGCACTATGAAAGCTATCCTGTAGAGACGACACTTGCGAGTTAGCACCACTGATTCCTCTGTGTTTTATGATAATGAGTGTAAAGGTGATTACAATTACTAATATTTTGAAGTTGGCTTCTGAAGAGTTTTCAAATCTTTCTTCTACTGTGATGAATATATAGATTTATATATTAAACCCAAATATCAAAATGGAATTTTACTGAGGGTGAGAAGTTAAATTCCTTAAATTGCCATTGGCTCGACAGATACTCCCTAGTGACTCGCATGTTCTGGGTATACCAGTCTGGATACTGGCACATGTCTATTACCCTATAACAGAAAAACCATGGTTGAAGGATATGTCAAGGAATTATTTAGTATAAGATTAGTTTCCAGTTGCTCTGTTATAAAAGAACAGTCATCTATTTCTTTTTTCATTTTATTACATTTTTAAATTTATTTTACATACCAACTACAGTTTGTCCTCCTTCCTTTCTTCCTGTTCCCTCTCTCCACTTCCCTTTTGCCTCCCTCCCCACCCCCGCCATCTACTCCTCCTCCATCTCCATTCAGAAAGGGTAAGATCTCCCATGGGAGTCAACAAAGCATGGCATATCAAGTTGAGGCAGGACCAAGTTCCTCCCCCCTTCATCAAGGCTGAGTGAGGCATCCCACCATAGAAAATAGGTTTCAAAAAACCAGCTTATGTGCCAGGGACAGGTCCTTGTCCCAATGATAGGGGACCCACAAACAGACCAAGCTACACAACTGTCACCCACATGCAGAGGGCTTAGGTCGGTCCCATGCAAGCTCCCTAGAGGTTGGTCCATGAGCTTTCATGAGCTCGGATCAGCTGTCTCTGTGGGTTCCCCATCATGATCCTGACCTCCCTTGCTCATATAATCCCTCTTTCCTCTCTTCAACTGGACTCATGGAGTTCAGCCCAGTGCTTGGCTGTGGATCTCTGCATCTGCTCCCATCAGTTACTGGATGAAGGTTCTATGATGACAATTAGGGTAGTCACCAATCTGATTACAGGAGAAGGCCGATTCAGACACCCTCTCAACTATTGCTAGGAGTCTCCTCTTTCCCTCTCCTATAACCCCAACCCCCAGTTTACCCAGGAGATCTCATCTATTTCCCCTTCCCAGGGTGATCCATGAATCTTTCTTAGGGTCCTCCTTGTTACTTAGCTTCTCTGGAGCTGTGGATTGTAGCCTGGTTATCCTTTGCTTTGCATCTAATATCCACTTATGAGTGAGTACATACCATGTTTGTCTTTCTGGGTTTGGGTTACCTCACTTAGATTTTTTCTAGTTCCATCCATTTGCCTGCAAATTTCATAATGCCATTGTTTTTTACTGCTGAGTAAATTATGTAAATGTACCACATTTTCTTCATTCATTCCTCTGTTAAGGGACATCTAGGTTGTTTCCAGGTTCTGGTTATTACAAAATAATGCTGCTATGAATATAGTTGAGCAAACACAGGGATCAATGGAATCAAGTTGAAGACACTGACATTCATCCACATACCTGTGAACACTTGATTTTTGACGAAGTCAAAAATATACAACAGAAAAAAAGAAAGCATCTTCAACAAATGGTGCTGGCATAACTGGATGGCAGTATGTAGAAGAATATAAATCGATCTATATATATATTGCCCTGCACAAAACTCAAGTCCAAGTGGATCAAAGACCTAATATAAAACCAGTTACACTGACCTTGACAGAGGAGAAAGTGAAAGTAGCCTTGAACACATTGGCACAGGAGACTACTTCCTGAATATAACACCAGTAGCACAGACACTGAGATAGACAATAAATAAATGGGATCTCCTAAAACTGAAAAGCTTCTGTAAGGTAAAGGACACTGTCAATAAGACAAAACAGCAGCCTACAGAATGGGAAAAGATCTTCACCAACCCCATATTTGACAGAGGGTTGACATGCAAAATACATACGGAAGCTGGACATCAAAATACCAAAATAATCCAATTAAAAATTGGGGTATGGACTTAAACAGAGAATTCTCAACAGAAAAAATCTCAAATGGCCAAGAAACACTTAAAGAAGTGTTCAACATCCTTAGCTATTAGGGAAATGCCAATAAAAATGACTCTGAGATACCATTTTAAACCTGTCAGAATTTGTAAAGTGACAGGCTAAGATCAAAAATGGTAAAGACAGCCTATGTTGGAGAGGATGTGGAGTAAGGGGAACACTCCTCCATTGCTGTTGGGAGTGCAAACTTGTACAGTCACTTTGGAAATCAGTATGGTGGTTTCTCAGAAAATTGGGAATCAATCTACCTCAAGACCCAGCAATACCAATCTTGGGCACATATCCAAAGGATGCTCAATTATACCTCTATTATTTCTTATGTGTCTGTTGGTTGTCTGGGCAGGAGCTGGTCCAGGCTGGGTCTCTGGTGTGACCTGGGCAAATCTGGTTAAGGAGCACAAGAGCCAGAAAACATAGTTACTTAAGGCTCAAGCTCAGAACTTTTACTTCCCCTTCATTCTCTTGAGAAAAACAAAGTACATAACTGAACCCAAGTATCCAGGGTAGGAAAATGCACCCCACTCTTACAAAAGGAACTTGAAATTCATTGCAAAGGGCATGGATGTAGTACAGGATGAAGTCCTGTGCTAATTCTGGGATCTCCTTCAGAGGAGAAGGCTTAAGTTTAGGACTTGTTCCTCCAGAGAGTGGGTCCATACAACTTGTCTGCAATTGTGGGAGGTGAGTCCCTTCTTTGGAATTGGTGATGTGGATTATGACTTGAAGCTACTAAGCACTGGTTTTCTTCCTAACTCCCTGAGTTTGGGTTCTAAGCCCTTCTCCAGGCAATGCTCTGATGGTTTTTGGCATAGTATTTGAGCCATAAGATGCAAATATTTGAGCACAGTAATAATTCTATTCCTTGGTATGTATTATTAGATAAGCACATTGTCAACTACTCATAGCAAGCTGGACAGAGCTTTCTTCACAACAGATACTTAACCTGCTGACAGGGGAAAACAACTTTCTCAGTTTGAAAAGCTGAAAGTCTGTTCTCTGATGATAAACTCACAATTTAAAAGCAGTATATAGCCACCACTCTTTTAATGAGCCCACTATCATGATATGATTTTTTTAACCCAAATTCCTATAGTTCCTATATAGCCCCAGAACTTTGTAGTCAATAGGGGTAAGGAAAGGTGGTAGAAGACATATAATTTTAAAGTTGGGCAGCTAATCACATGTATTGTGCCTCAGAAGGGCTCACAGGGAAACAATGGGGTTTTACTGATGTATAATGTTTGAATAACATCTTTAAAAATATAGCATTGGTGTGTTATGTGTGTGTGTGTGTGTGTGTGTGTGTGTACAGTGTGTGCATGTGCACACATGCACATGTGTTTGAGCATCAGAGCACAACTTTCAGAGTTGTTTTTCTCTTTCTACCATGTAAGGCCTGGAAATCAGATTTATAACATCAAGAATAATGGCAAATGCCCTCATCCACTGTCCTGGCTGGTTTTGTGTATCAACATGATGCAAGCTAGAGTCATCAAAGAGGAAGAAGCCTCAATTGAGGAAATGTCTCCATGAGATCCAGCTGTAAGGCATTTTTCTCAGTTAGTGATCAATGGAGGAGGGCCCAGCCCATTGAGGGTGGTGCCATTCCTGGGCTAGTTGTCCTGGGTTCTATAAGAAAGCAGGCTGAGCAGGCCAGGGGAAGGAAGCCAGTAAGCAGCATCCCTCCATGGCCTCTGCATCAGCTCCTGCCTCCAGGTTCCTACTCTTTTGAATTCCTGTCCTGACTTCCTTCAGTGATGAACAGTGATGTGGAAGTGTAAGCCAAATAAACACTTTCCTCCTCAACTTGCTTTTCGGTCATGGTGTTTCATCATGGCTATAGAAACTCTAACTAAGACTCCCACTAATCCATTTCACCAGCCCAATGAGTAATATCTTACAGAATTATGAGAAGAACCGGCCATGTATGGAAGTGGGATTGACATACTAGAAGAAAGCCACTAGAAAGCCTTTCTGATGCTCTGGTACAGGGTGAATTTGATAGATCAGAATTTGCAATGAATCTAGAAAACCATAGACATCTAATTGCTGGAACGGTATCTTTAAAGAAAGGTCTGTGGGTCACTGTCACTTCTAAGGGGCTTCCATCAAGCTCTTCAGACAGACCTAGGCCCTCTGGTGGTCAAACGCACCAAAAGTTGGGAAGAAGAGTGATTGGAATCAAGGACAAGGTAGACCCTGCAGGCCTCTTTGTAGATGTCTACTGCTGTCTAAATATGGTGGTTGTCAGGGATTAGAAGCTCCATCCAAAATTTGGCCAAATTCCTCTTTCTGACACTGCCTCCCCTTTTTGAGACAGTGATCTCTATATAGCTGTCCTAGAAATTGCTATGTAGACCAGGCTGGCCTTGAACTGACAGAGACCTGAATGCCTCTGTCTCATGAGTGTTTGAATTAAAGGCATGTACTACCACACCCAGCTTCATTTTGACCAATTTAACTGAACTATAAGATACAAGATAAAAGTCTTGGGTGAATGTAAGTTTATCTTAGGCAAGTCCACATGGATTCTAGAGAATGGGACTTGGGTTGAGTCATTTTGTTTTTGTAATTCACATAGAATTTACTTGAAGTAGGGCCTTACAGTTTTCTCTGCTGTACTCAGGAGGCCTGAACTTTGCTCTGGAATCCTGGGAAGTTTCATATGGCCCGCTCCATGTTCTTGCACCCTATTTGACCAGCTGCTCATCCTCATGAAGTGATCATGGTACTGGTAGGCAGCCCTCTTTTATTTGGGATCACATACTTCATCTGATCCTGTCAGCACTCTTTCATCTTACCTTAAATACTGAATATTTTCTTATTAGGCCTTCAGTGAAACTACCAGCTTCATAGTACTCCAAGTTTCATTGACTTGTGGGTTTGGAGGAGGGTGATGTGATATTAGAGAGGAAGGTCGTTTTGTTGAAAGGGCACGCACTGATATTAGAGGCCTCATCATAAATAGATCTCATAGTGAAACACTGATGATCCTCCATTTTCCCATGGTAACATTAGTTCAGGAATGCAAGAAAGATGACAGGAGAAAGAAGGAAGAAAGAAACTCAGTTGCTGTCAGTAGTCCCTCATTTATTCAATTATGTGTCCTGCTGATGAATATGCAAAGCATTTAATAAGACCTTTAAGAGCCTTCAAAGCCTACTACCTAATTCCTATCTTTTCTTATTTCCCAGGATATACTTGACATTGTGTAACACTTGAGTCCCTGAAGACCACCTAGGGAAATATTTCAACATGCTTGAGAAAGTCTGAGAAAGACTGACAGAGATGATGGGGTAGTGACACTTTGCTTGCTTTCAGATTAAGATGGCAGTATTATGATCATGTGACCATCTGAGAAAAAACAGAAAGCCTTCTGTATCCACAAAGACTTTTCTTTACATACTTGGGACAAACCTTAATGCTTTCTTTGATACATGCCCATATTTCATCTTTTCTCTACAATGTCTAGAGCAGGAGGTAAGTCTTCTGATGTTCTATGTAGTCTACATATCATCATTCTTGATCATGCTAATCAGAGTAAGTAATGCTAGCTACTAGAAAAAAAATCTGCAGATAGTGGGTCAGCACAGCTAGGTTTAGTTTTCATTCACATAATAGCCAAATTAAAAGTTAGTGGGTGGTAGGAATAGCCTAGTTCCATGAAGTCAGTCTAGGATTTAACCCTCTCTCATGTTGTTAATTGCACTGTCAGTGTCAGTGTGCTCAGTAATATTGCAAGGTTGCCAGGAGTAGGAAAGAGTAGAGTTGAGGCTTACTTGGTTTTAGTTGTCCTGATCTAGAATGGAAATTACTTTGGCTAAAATGTCATTGAACTAGTCACCTAATGTTACCTAGATACAAGGAGAATGGACAGAACAGTTTAGTTTTGTGCCCAGGAAGGGAACTTGACATTTGGTAAGCAATTGCAACACTGTTGAAATGTCCAGGATGCACCTGTTACACCGTAAGCACTTAAAAATGTTCACTGAACAAGTAAATGAATGGTGTGTCTGTAGGCTTCTACTGTTGTGTTTTTCATAGAGGGTGAATGGGAAGGAAATAATTCTAGGGGAATGCAGATATTTATCTGCCATACCTATTATAGTCACATGACAATTTGTATTTGTGAAGTTATTTCACAAGGACCATGGTCTCTTGAAGACACATTTTAGTTTATTCAACAAATATTCCAGTGCCTTCTATGTGTCAGGTGCTATGGTATGTTGCACAGAAGATAGAGTAAAATTCATAATTTCTGCCAACTAGTAGTTAACCTAGAATAATTTTTGTGGGAAGAGAGAAAAGAAGTCAATGATTACTAATTTTGTGGGTGCCATGATAGGAAAATGGATGAACTGTTGTGGGAATGTTGAAAAAGGACATGTGATTCAGTCAGAGATGGGCATTATAGGGGTTCATTGGCCAGATTAGAAATACTTGAGTGTAATGGTCATGATACCCATAAGAGAGAGGTAAAGGGAAGGGTATATGCAAATCTGACAATTTAGGGAACTCTTGGAGGCAGTGATGATAAGGGATGAGGCTGCAGGGATAGGTCTAGACTGAGTTATGAAATACTTACCAACTGCATTAGATGAGAAAGGAATGAATAGAGATTAGGAATAGGGATGATGAGGCAAACCTTTATTGAATGAAATAATTGACACACAATAAAATCTAAACAGAAGTTGTACCATCTACATCTATCCAAATCTATTTTTCATCCAAAGATCTGCTTCAGATAAATGACTGATAATATTGAAGAAGCAAACACAATGCCTTCTCAGTGTCATAATAACAACTCTTTCATGGGAAGAAGTTAAACACAAGAGACCACCCAAAAGTGCAATAACCTCCGTCTCCACACAATTTTGCCTTTGAGAGTGGAAAAGCAAAGAGTTCCTTTTGAAATAAAACAAGAGAAGTGATTCATGATTTTGCAAGAATTCTATTTATCCACGGAGTGGACACTTCTAAGAATGTGTTTTCAGATGGACCATGGGGAACAAAACCCTAGAAACAATTCCAGGAGCAAGTTCTGCATCATTGAAGATGTTAAAATTGTTCAGTCAGGGGACCAGGTATTCATCCCAGTACAATTGATAGCTGTTGAGCATTCATGCATGCATTAAGTACGTGTGAATCACACATTTGTATCCTGAATTATATCAAGTGTTTCAGGAAGGTAAAAGATAGGTAAGGATATGCCCTTGTCCTTAAGAAGTTACAGCTATCACATGGATCTGGAAGTTTCTAACAAAGGATGTACTCTATTTAAGGATTAAAATAGATATACATAATATGTATACACTCATGTACATACATATGTATTAGCCTTCAAGTACAAAGTCCAGCTTAACTATCTATACTTGGGCAACTAGTAACTGGTTGACCTGTAATTTTCACTTTAAAATGAAAATACTTTCAGCTACACTACAATTACCAGGACTAGATAAGATGACTCTCTAAAGAACTGCACATTGGTTTAAATTGTTGAAGGTAAGTGCTCTAGTACTCTCTAGCAGTGTTTAGCAAAGTGTGTGGGGCAAAAACACTTATGTCCAAGGATGGTAATATATATTTCTCAAAGAGAGAGTTCTGTGATTAAATTTGAAAAAAATAAAACATGGTTCTTAGGTTGTTAAGATGCTATTATGTACTGTGGATCTCAAGGAAAGCAATTGTACTGTCTCTTTTCTTAAATTACACTGCTCTTGGAACAATTGAACCTCTCTGGGGCCAGCATCTCCAGGGTTGTGAGATTCACAAGTCTCACTTTGAAAAAGATAAGTATAATTTTTGGTAACCTGGAAGCCTTATCAAAAATTCTGTAAATTTATGTGATAATTTCCCCAGCACTGAGATACTTAAAAGGAAAGGGCCAGCAACTCTTTGACAAAGTTAGAGAGGACTCCTCCATAAAATTGGGGGACATATGGTGTTGTAGTGGACACATTTAATATTAATATTGATGTTAAGATTGGTATTAATATTAGCAGGGCAGTAGGACATACAAAGCAACAAAAGTGAAGAGACTTGAACTGAATCTGAAAGATTTTTATATAATTAGACTTAAAGTTTATTTTTATTATTTTATATCTATGGGTGTCTTGCCTGCATACACATATATCTGCCTGCAGCGGTCAGAGAGGGTGCTGGATCCCCTGGAACTGGAGTTACAGATGGCTGTGAGCTGCCGCCTGGGTGCTGGGAATCAAACCCCGGTCCTCTGTAAGAGAGCCACTGAAACTGTTTTTCTACTTATAATTAAACTTTCTATAAAACATTAAAAGTCATAAGAACCAACTCCGTTTGGAACAATAGGGGTACAGAAACACCTCCAGCAAGAAAAGACTTGTTCAGAGTTCACCGGGACGGTATCTTTCCCTCTTTTTCTCACTCAGCACACTTCAGGCTCTGCCTGGCTGGGTTAGATCTTTCTGGAATAAGCAGGCAATGACATTCAGCATGGCGCTGAGAAGCCCAGAAAGCAGGAGAACCACCACTCATTTAGGTGAGGGGTGAGGGTGGTGTGTGTGTGTGTGTGTGTGTGTGTGTGTGTGTGTGTGTGTGTGTGTGTGCTGAGAAGCCGAGAAAGCAGGAGAACCACCACTCATTTAGGTGCGGGGTGAGGGTAGTGTGTGTGTGTGTGTGTGTGTGTGTGTGTGTGTTCTCCGAGGGTGCGGGGTGAGGGTAGTGTGTGTGTGTGTGTGTGTGTGTGTGTGTGTTCTCCGAGGGGGCGGGGAGGTGGGGACGCCTGAGGGTGTGGGGGGGGAAACAGTAATTGAAGAGCAGGGGCGGGGCTTCCTTAAGAAGGAGCCTGGCTGTCCTGGGGGAGGGGCCCCTGAAGTGGGTGGAGCGGCTCTGTGGGCCAGGAGCGGCCATGGGCTGACAGGGTGCGAGGGGCGGGGCTCAGGGCGTGGCTTGGCGAGGTGCTGGGCGGAGCCGAGCGCTGAGGAGACCGAGCGCCGGGCGTCCGTTACAGGTGCCCGGGAGGAGTGACGGGGGCGCCTCCTCAGCGCTGGGTGCGGCGAGGGCGCCGGCGCCTCGGGAGCCTTAGGTGAAGACGCCAAAGAGAGCGCGAGACGTCGGCGGGGAGCTGCCTCGGCTCAGGTGCGCTTCTCCTTCCGGACGGGTCTCCGTCTCTTGAGTCCTTTACTTTCTGTCAAGGGTCGCGGTGGCCTAGGTGCGCCCGGCTGTTCCCAAGTCTCCTCAGGACGCCTGCGGGGTAGGGTGAGGGGTGGCGTGGGGGTGAGGCCGGACCCGCCCGGCGTGGCCCGTGGTCTCGGGGAAGACGCCTGAGCCCAGGCGAGTGCGGCCTCAAGCCTGCCCCGGCCCGCGCTGGTTCGCGAGCCCCAGGTGCTCTCCGGGCGGGCGGGCGGGCGGGCGGGCGGGCGGGCGGGCGAGGTGAGCAGCCTAGAGTTTACCTGGGAAACTTCCCAGACTCCTTGAATGGAGGAAAGGGGGTGAAAAAGTCCTATTCCCGCGTTTTGCACATTGCAATGGGATTTCTACCTCTTCTGTGCTTTTTCTCTCTTCCGTGATTCTCCTTTAATACAGGGAGATAGAATAGTTAAGTTGTGGGACAGATGCCAAGCCAAACATAGATTTCTTTAAAGGAAGTACGTAAAAGTTTTTTGCTTTTGTAATTAAAATATTTTGACTCATTGCAGGTAGGCAGTCAATAGAGTTGTGTTTTCTCTTTTACTGTAACAGAATTTACAACAATTCCCGTTTTTTTTTCGTACTTGTTTATTCAACTTGGTTAAAACCATTTCTAGACGGTAATGTTAATAGCATTTGCCTCTGAGATTCGAGATTTGTTTCTTATCATCTCCTTTGTAAATTTTTGTGTAGGGGTTGCTAAGGAACATTTTGCCCTTATAACTAGAAGAGAAACACTTTTTTTAATCCTTCACGAAAATTTAAATAGGTCTTGAATTTTGCTTCGTTTAATTTATAACTACTCATGAATAGAACTTACCGATGAAGAAATGAATGCAGATTGAGAGAAAATAAATTCGAGATTCTGTTAGGACATCTGGCAAGTGTTGTCTAGTCGGCACTAAGATTTATTGGTATTAGGTTTTTCTGAAACCAGACACAGAAACCGTGTAAGGGTATAGACCGTTCGAGTAAGTACAGAATCAGAAGAGAGGAAGGCTATGGGAATTATGAATACTTAAGTGATATGTAGAGAGAGCCAAGGAGACCGAGGAGCCTTGAGAAAAAATGAGAAATTCTAAGAGACAGTGGGATTTAAGGAGTCAGGAGAGGAGAGTTTTAATGAAGCCTTCAAGTGACACGGATCAAATGGATCAGGAAATACAGTGCCTATTGACTTCGGTAGCTAAGGAGAGAGAGGGTCTTTGCTTTCAGCAAACCTAATTTGAGTAAAATAGTAAGGGCAGAAGCCAAATTTGAATGAATTCGAGCTGTGAATAGAGGACAAAGAAGTAAAAATATTGGGTGTAGAATCTATATTTTGAGAAAGATTAGGAATGGTGACAGCAGTGGTTATTAGAGGGGATCTTATTGTGGAATTGGAAAGAATATGAAGACTATAGAATTGCTTTTAACATTCATTGTCCTCTCTCAAACTGTGGAAGCTGAGAACAAATAGCTGGTCATAATGAATAGCACTATTTATAAATTGTGAATACTATTTTAGTACATTTTACATTCAGCAGTTTGGGTTCAGCAGTTGCTATTAGTATTTAAGCTACAAATATGAACTGTGTCAGACTGTATTTCATTTGAAGTCCAGTACTGTGATACTCCAAACTTTTAAGTTATTTGACTTCTTCAGGTATATCCTAATGATTCCTCTAGATATCTTATGTGGAAATCAGATGTTTTTACTAAATTACAATTGCTGCATATATTAGTCAGAGCTTTGGGTTTAATGTGCATTTAAACGAAAATGCTCTTGGATTAAATTTTCTGTATAATGGGTTTCACTTTGATCTCCATTAGAAGTTTTGTTGTTATTCTGAAGTTCAGATAGTACTTTAATGAATATATTACTTAGGAATATGGAAAGGATAGTTCAGAGGGAAAGTCTGACTGCCAAGAATTATATATGAATCTCTGATAGTTGTGCTGATGGGAGCTTAATTTGGCTAAATCATTAAAAAAACCTTTTCAGCAGTATTTAATAAGGTGAAACATGCATAAACTGTGTGCAAACAGTTACCCAACAAAATTCTAAAAAATGTAAACACGACAGAAAACACATTAAATTGTTACAGTGAAAGAAAGTAAGTGGATAGATTAAAAGGAAGCATTGGGTAACCTTTGGGGATGTTGGATGTATTAATTTACTGGATTGTGATAATACTTTCCCCAAAATATTCATATATGACTTATTTAATTGTAAATTTTAAAAATGTGCAGTTTGTTTCAGAACAGTTATATACTGATAAATTAAGAAAGTAAATAAAAAGAGGAAGAATTGACAGCATTTGAGTATAGTTACTTTCTTTGACTACTATAGTTATGTCAGGGTGATAGGATTGTGAACACTTTTAATTTTCTTCATTTTTACACTGTATTGTGAATATATAATTGAGAAACTATTTAACATATGCAAGATGGCATTAAACACATCTATAGATTTAAAGAATAGAGATACTCATGTACTTAAGAAATAAAACATAATGTATTTAAAGTTGTCCTGTGCATTCTATATTTTTCCTTTTCTTGATTTTCTTTATAATTTTATTACATGCCTATATATTTCTAAAATTGTATTGTTTGTTTTTTTCTGTTTCGAGATGAAATATAAAATTATCCTGTATGATCTGTGACTTATTTTTTATACAGGGTGTCATTGTGTAGCTCAGATTGGCCTCAAACTTGCCATTCTTCTCTCTCAGCCTCACAAATGAAGGGATTATAAGTATCTACCACCACATCCTGCTCTATGACTTCAACACTATATTTGTGATATTTTTCCATGTTCATATGCTATAGATCATTTGTTTTTTATTGCTGTTTATCACCCTATTAGATGACCTTTCCACTGTTTACCCATAATCCTGTTGATGGGTTTTTAGTGTACATTCTTATCTTTTATTTTTCACTTTTTGCCATTAAAAGCTGTTTTGTGATATCCTTCCAGTCTATGTTTCTTTATATCCATGTATATGAATTTCTTTTGGCTTTTAAAACCTAATAGTAGATGTAGCATGAATCTTAACAGTTCTTATTAATAAAATAAAACCTGAGGCCAGTTATTGGGGTGTACACTGGAAGATCAGAGAGACAGAACAAGCCACAGCTACCTCACCTTGCCAGTTCCTCAGCTAGTCCTGTTTCCTCAGACTGGAAGCCTCTGAGTCCTCATCCAGAATGAATCTCAGCTGAACTGCTGCTAGAAGTCTGAAAGCTTAACCAGCCAAATGCTTAACCAGCCAAATGCTTCTAGTTTCTGGTCTCTACACCTTATATATCTTTCTGTTTTTGCCATCACTCCCTGGGATTAAAGGCTCACTTCTTGGGTTTAAAGGCGTGTGTCACCATGCGTGGCTGTTTCCAATGTGGCCTTGAACTCACAGAGATCCCAGATTTCTGCCTCTGGAATGCTAGGATTAAAGGCTTGAGTGCCAACATTTTCTAGCCTAAGTATCTAGTGGCTGTTCTGTCTCTGACCCCAGCTAAGTTTATTAGGGTGCACAATATTTTGGGGAACACAATACCACCACAAGTAGAGCTGTGGGTCTTTATTTTTGCTGGATAATACTGTTATTTTATATGTTACTTGTATCAGTTATACCATCACAAGTAAGTATTCTCATTCTTATTACCATGTAAGACCTTTGTACATTTGTATTTTGCCTGAAAATTTCCTTTTGATGACCTAGTGAGCGAAAAATAGTATCTTATTGGGGAATTTAATTTACATTTCTTTAATTATTATTATTTAATTATCAACAACTATTTAATTGTTGAACCTTATGTAGTTCTATGTAGTCTGTTTATAGCCTTTTCTTCTTTATCTTCTAGAAGTTCTTTGTCTATTTTTGAAATTGATCCTTTATCAGTTATGCATGTGTTCTTTTTCAGTAAATAGCTGTCTCCTTGGTTTGTAGTGCTTTTGAAGAACTTACCTTATATTTTAATATAGCTGGCTGTGTCAACTTCTTTTTGTTTTCTACTTTTGGTGTCTTGTTTAATCTTTCCCTCCCTCCATCTTATAAAAATGTAGTTTTATATTTTTTGCTGGAAGCTTTAAAACGTTACCTTTTCAAAGTGTGTGTCTCTCAATTTTTCTGTAACACCTAAAACTACAATAAAAAGTATTAAAAACTGATATTTGGGCCAAGGAAATGGTTTGGAGAGTGAAAATGCTTGTTCTGCAAGTTTTTTGGCCTAAGTTTTGATCCTGGAGAACACAAGTAGAAAGCTGATGCATTTATAATTCCAGTACTTCTATGGTGAGATAAGAGGCAAACACCAAAAATCTGCCAGTAGCTTGTGGGCCAGCTAGCCTGGAGTATATAGAGTATAGTGGCTGAAACAAGAGAGATCCTGCCTCAAAACAAGACAGAAGGGGAGAAACAACTCTTCAGCGGTTGTTCTTTGACTTCCACAAGCACAGAATGGCATAAGTGTACCCTCATGTACACACACAATAAATAGTTAGTTTTGAAAAATGGTATCATACTCAGGACTTGAGCCCATAGCAGGAAGCCAGCTAAACTATGTAGATACTTCAAGACCATCTTAAACTACCAAGTAGCAAGACTTTGCCTCAAAAAACCATAGCTTAGTGGTTAAGTGCTTGCTAAGTATATGCAAAGTCATGGGTTTCATCCTCAGTACCACAAAAAGGGAAAAAATCCTTTCATATTTATAGCCTTAACCTATGTGTAATTATTTTAATGTGTGTATGTGAAGTGGGAGGATCTAGTTTTGTTCCTTTTCCCCCATATGGCTAATCATTTATTGAATGCTCTTAATTTTCATCCTAGTGATCCTGTCATGTGTCATATATCTTTGTATTTGTGAGTGTGTTTTGAAGTTACTGTTTCTTTGAACTCTTTCTATATCCTTCTTTATAGTCTTGCTTTAGTTGTAGAAAGAACCTGATATTATGCCATGTTTCTTGTAAAACTAGACTTCTCAGATTGTTCTGTTTTTCCTTTTCCCTTTTAGAAGTAAACTTTTACTTTTTTATAATATATTGCTTTATTTTTAAACAAGTACTGTAATCACCTTAGTGACTAAAATAAAACAAAAAAAAACAAACAAAAACATAATGTAAAGCATATTGGCTGTAAAATCTTGTCCTATTTCACCAAAACTAATTTTAAGTTAAGAAGTAAACATGAGAGTTTATTTTGGAAACATAGTAAGTTGCAGTATTTGGAACAAATTTTACACTGAAAACAACTAAGAATATTGTATTTTAAGAAATGTGAATTAACACGTCAAAAAGCTAAGAGAATGCTAGAAATATGAGAGTAAGGAGCTCTTAAGTTCTATTTGCTTGAAGGGTATTTGCTTAGCTAGGGGCACTTGATGACTATGAAATACTTAGGGTATTTGTAGTGCTAAGAACACTTGGAATTCAATCAGGGCACCTTGAAGATAAGCTAAAGAGAGAGCTTCTGTCTCTAATTCAAAGATCCCAAAGGGCCAATTTGTTGAGAAAGGAGCAAAAAATTACTCTCTACCATCTTCAAAGAAACAAAACAAAAAACACTGTAAGGAAAGTTACCTTGATGCTATCTAAAACAGAAGGGGGAGAAAAGCCTGTCCTTGGCAAGTTGTAACCATCCAATAAACTAAGTGGGGGTGGGTGGGGCTGTGGGTATGTAGGGAGGTAGTTATCCTTGATAAACTTACAAGAGATCTCTTTTTAGTTATTCACTCTGTTAAAATATACTATTCAGGAACAATCTTGTGGTTCCCCCTAAAACAGTGGCTCTCAACCTTCCTGATGCTGTGACCCTTTAATACAGTTCCTCATGTTGTAGTGGCTCCCAACAATAATATTATTTCATTGCTACTTCATAACTGTAATTTTTCTACTGTTACGAATTGTAATACAAATATCTGATATGCAGGATATGATATATAATCCTAAAGGGTTATGACCCACAGGTTGAGAATCACCACCCTAAATGGAACCTTGTATCCATTTGTACTATAGTAACTTCTTATTTTCTTTCCTCCAGTTTCTGGCAACACTAATTTATCTTGTGTCTGAATTTGCCTATAAATAGAATCATATAATGTGATCTTCATGTCTTCTTTTACTTAGCATATTGTTTCCAAGGTTTATCCATGATATAGCATGAATTGGTACTTCATTCTTTTTTTGTTATTATTGTTAAATAGTATCCATTGTATAGACAAATATATGTCACACTTTATCTTTTTACTGATGGATGGTTGACTGTTCCTATTTCTTTACTTTTCTGAGTAAGGCTAAGTATGAACATTTGTGTTCAAGTTTTTTACATGAAAATATAGTTTTTATTTTCATAGGTATATTAAACCAGAAATGGAATTCCTGGGTCATATGGTAACTTTTAGTGACATTTTTGGGGAATACCATGGTATTTTTAACAATATATCTACACCATTTTACATTCTTACCAGCAATGTGTGATGGTTCCAGTTTTACTTCATATATTTTGTGAGTGTTTTCAATTACTGCTTGTAAAGTGACATTTCATTGTAATTTTATTGGTAGTCATTGAAGTTGATTTCCTTTTCATGTTTATTGATTTTTTTTTTTTATCTTGGAGAAATACCACATTCTTTGTCCACATGGTTTTGGTTAGTTGTCAAAACATGAATTTAAAACAATTAAGTAAACAATTACGTACAAATACATATCCTTAAAGATGTCAGTTTTTATAAGATAGAAGTTTTTTTATGTTCCCAATGAAAGTATCATTAGATTTTTTTTTCTCTTGGAGCTAGACCAGACTGCAGAATTAATTGGTAAGATCAGACAAGCATGAGTAGCTAAGAAAAAGCTGAAAGTGAAGAGCAGTAAGTATGGCTAGCCCTGCTGTACATTTTAATCCAAAACTAAAATCACATGGTGTTTATATAGGAATTCATTGACCAGTGGAAGAGAATAGAAAATACGGAAACACACCCAATTACACATGGAAATTTAATATTTTAATAAAGTGAACATCCTAACAGGAGTGGAGAAAATAAGAATTTTTTAAAAATTGTATTTTATTTATCTATCTATCTATCTATTTATTATTTTTTAAGTGTGTGCATAGATGTGTGTGAGTGTCAAGTATAGAGGTAAAAATACGGAATGCTTCACCTGTTTACATGTTATTCTACATAAGGGCCATGCTAATCTCCATATCATTCTAGTTTTAATACATGTGCTGCTGAAGTGAACACATGGAATTTTGAGTATGTGGTGTTTGTGGTATACACTGGTATAAAATAGGTTTGGATATATTTTTCATACCATGCACCATGATGACCATATAAAAAATAATTAAAATAACTTGAAGATGCCAGGCGGCATGGTGCACGCCTTCAATCCCAGCACTTGGGAGGCAGAGGCAGGCAGATCTCTGCGTTTTAGGCCAGCCTGGTCTACAAAGTGAGTTTCAGGACAGTCAGGGCTACAAGAGAAACCCTGCCTTGATAAACAAACAAACAAAAACAAACAAGCAAAAAACTTGAAAAGATGGATCAATTATTTATGACCTAGATATGGAGAAACTTTATTATGACTTAGTCTAGCTGCAAAAATGAAAATCATAGATATAATTATGTATGTAGGTGTATATATGTTCATGTGTTTATATATCCAAGGTGCTTCAGAATCTGACACTTCAGTGTTAATATAATGCTGTAAGTAGAAAATTTCACATCATAAAACTTTGTTTCATAGGCAAAATTACTTTTGTATATATAAAATATATATGAAAAAAATACATTTCATACTTAGATCTGGTTTCTCCCCTAGGTATCTCATTATGTATGTGTAAATATTGTAAAATCTAAAATCTGAAACACTTTTGATATCAAGCATTTTAGACAACAGGTACTCAATCTGTGTGTGTGTGTGTGTGTGTGTGTGTGTATGTGTGTGTGTGTACATCTAGGACTTCCCACATGCTAGGCAAATGCTCTGCCACTGAGCTACATCCCAAGCTTATACAAACACTTTTGCATAATAGTAATCAAAGCAAGAAGCAAATGACAGATTAAAAGAACATTTCTCGCTTATTTGATGAACTTGAGTTAATCGCTGAAATAATAAAAAATCCTCTAAACTAGAGAAATGGGAACTTATGAACACAGATAATTCATAGAAATAACTATAGTTTAGCCTTATGTGTTAAATGATGCCCAACATCAATTTTTAAAGATTGTTACTTTTATTTTATGTGTATTGGTGTTTTGCCCACATGTATATATGTGTACCACATGAGTGAAGTGCCAGAAGAAGGTGTTGGAGTTACAGGCTGCTAACTGCCATATGGGTGTTGGGAATTGAATGCCAATCCTGTAAAAGAGCAGCTAGTGTTCTTAACCACTGAGCCATTATCTCTCCAGCCCTTCCCAACATCATTTTTAATAAGGGAGATGCAACTTAAGACAACAAAGGCCAATCATTTCTTTCCTATCACACCGACAAAATTGCAGCATTTGAATGACATTTTGTTGGCGATAAACGTGATTTTATATACTTTTTTTGGTTTTTTTCAAGACAGGGTTTCTCTGTGTAGCTTTGCGCCTTTCCTGGATCTCGCTCTGTAGACCAGGCTGGCCTCGAACTCACAGAGATCCGCCTGCCTCTGCCTCCCAAGTGCTGGGATTAAAGGCGTGCGCCACCACCGCCTGGCTGATTTTATATACTTTTGTTGTGAATATGAAATGGTAGTGATTCAGAGAAGTTTTAGCACTACAAGCAGAATTACACATATGTACTTTTTGACCCAGTAGTCCTATATCTTACAGATATATACTAAGAATATCTGAGTAATATATGTACACATAACGAGTGTTACTATTTCAAATAGCAAAAGTTACAACAATCTAAATATTATCTTGAATTCAACAAAACAACTCTTAAAAAATAGAAACCGTAGGTGAAACTAGATACAAAGTATATTAAATTTTTTCATGTTGCTCATGTTAAATTTTTGTATGTGATGATGCTATTATGATTATTTTTTAAAAGAGTACCTCTTAGAAATGTTATAATCCATTTCAGATACTGTTTATTTATACTTCAGCTAGTGAGGGCATCTCAAAAGTTAACTTCTGAGGCCCCTGTCACATCTTTTAATGATTACTATTTAAGTATTTTAGATTAAATTATATGATTGGAATTTATTTGAAAGTAAGCCAAAAGTATAGGGCAAGTGAGAGGTAGAGATGAAATAAGATTTGCAATGAGTTGAAAATGGTTTAATTTTAGTGATTTTGTTATTTTAGGTTCTCTTTGTGTTTAAATTTCCCATAAAATGCATAGATTTTAAGTAGGTATAAATGAAGAGAGTTCCTTTGGAACACACACATTGATATCAGGGTAGAAAACTGGACAAAAAGTCCTCATGCACCATGTTCCTCATATAATACATAATCCATTTGCAATATATCCTATTTGTATGCTTGCCTAACCTCCTACCTCTGTAAGTATGTGTCAATGATATAATATTTAAGAGATATTTTTCTGTTAGTTTAATTCTAAGGATTAAGGTAATTTACAATGTTTACAGTGATTTGCTTATTAGGCCACAATTATAAAGGATTTTGGATTATCAAAATAATTGATCTAGAGAATTAAATTTTTCTGTCATACTTTTTATGGCATTCATATTTTCTTTCAAGTTTTGCTTGGACATAAACCTAGATATATCAGATATAAGAGAATATTGGAAAGGGCATTTTTTCTCAAATTGTAACATTGAAATTGTTCATTTAATAATTTTAAGTATGCTGTTCTGATAAGTTATAAAGATCCTAGATTGTATAAAATCATACAGAAGAGTAAAAATTTATCTTCCTCTTAAATATTTTTCTTCAGAGCCCTCATTATGCATTAGAAAGACAGATAGTATGACTTGTTTAGTGATAGTGACATTAACAATGAAATCTTATGCTTTCTCTTTTACCATCAGGTTGATATTGGAAGTTTTCTGGTTATTAGAAATTGAATGTAATGGCAGCAGAATTTATAAAGAGTTGCTGTAGAGGATGTTTCTATGGTGAAACAGAAAAGCACAAGTGTGAGTATTCTTGTGATTTTGGTAAGCACTTACTTAGTACCTTCTTTATGGCATTTAATAATATTTGAGTAAATTAGAAATGTTTTCTGACTTTGATGGAAAGACCAAAAGGGAAGGCATACTAGGTTGTTACTTCAGAACTCCTAGTGATCCTGAAGTATAGTGGAGAGATTAATTCAGATCATGAAACAACCCTGGACATCACTATAAAGAAGGTAGCATTTGCTGTGGGAGCCTGAATAGGATTTGGCAAGCTGTGGGAAAAAGGAAGTATAAAAATCTAAGAGTTCGACATAGATAGGTGAATGGAATAAGATAGTCAAGGTAAGGAGAGAAGTGTGCTTGGGAAAAAATAAACTCTGATAAATGTTTGGGTGCAAATAAAGACAACTTCTACTTTATGTTCAGTACATTACAAATATCTTGTGGATGAATGATCACTGTGCTGGCTAGTTTTATGTTAACTTGACACAAGCTAGAGTCATTTGGGAAGAGGGAACCTCAATTGAGAAATTCCCCCCACCAGATTTTCCTGTAGACAATCCTGTAATGCATTTTCTTGATTGATTATTGATGTGTCTGTGTGGGGCAGCTCACTGTGGGTGGTACTGGTGGTCCTGGGTGCTGTAAGCCAGTGAGCAGCACTCCTCCATGGCTTCTGCTTTAGTTCCTGCCTTGAGTTCCCTGGATGATGGACTACAAACTGTAACCCTTTCCTCCCTAAATTGATTTTGGTCATGATGTTTTATCACAGCAGTAGAAACCCATATAAGACAGTCACTGAAGAAGAAACTTATAACTTTATCAGGATCCACATTTAGGAAAGATTCCTGTACTAGCTATTTCCTTTTATGTTGTATGGTTTCTTATCTCTTCAGGGTTAAGATTATAACTTTACTTTTCTCTGGTTCTTTTACTTCTTGTAGGGTAGAGCTTCTTAGTATGTTTTTGGATATGAAGTTTTATTAGTCTATTTTTTATGCCAGTAACACAGTACTATAACATGAATTGCTTAACAGTCTTAATAAAAAAATCCTGGAGCCAGATATTGGGGTGAAGCTGAAAGATCAGAGGAACAGAACAAGCCAGCCACAAGTTCTTACCCCTAGGAAATCCTCAGCCCAAGAGTGTGAGTTCCTGTTTCCTCACGCCTTATATACCTTCCTGTGTCCTGCCATATTACTTCCTGAGATTAAAGGCTTGTGTCCTTCCCAAGCAAAGGCATTAGATCTCAAGTGCTGGGATTCAAGGTGTGTGCTACCATGCCTGGCTCTGTTCCCATTGTGGCCTTGAATTCACAGAGATCCAGATGGATCTCTGCCTCTAGTAATAGGATTAAGGGTGTGTGCCACCACAGCCTGACCTCTATGTCTAATTTAGTGGCTGGCTTTGTCCTCTGATCCCCAGGCAAGCTTTATTGGGATACACATAATAATCTGCTTATTACATACTGGATAAGAGGTTTATTTTGGTCCACAACTCTGAAGGTCAAAGGTGATAATGGTTTTCTTGCTGGTAGTATCCTGAGGCAGTACAGAGTATCACTTAATAGAAAAGCAGGGAATGAATACATGTAACTTGATTTCTCTGTGTCTCTTACAAAGCTACCAGATTCAACTGTGGATTTCTACCCTCCCAAAGGAACTGAATCCCAAAAGCCCCTTATCTAAACACGTTATTTGGTTTAAGTTTCCATAAATAGTTTTACTTTCCTTACAATGTGGACTGTAGGTTAATACTCTTACAGTAGGATTATATGTCAGCACATGGGGGATACACTTAAACCATATCTATAGCAAAAAGTTTCTGTTTTTACATTAAAACATTCCATAAATTCCTGTACTACAGTAGTTGTGCTTTTCTTCATTCTACAGATAATACTAAGTATACATAAAGATCAACATCAACTATCCTTTTCCACCCTATCTTTTTTTTTTTTTTGGTTTTTCGAGACAGGGTTTCTCTGTGTAGCTTTGTGCCTTTTCCTGGAACTCATTTGGTAGCCCAGGCTGGCCTCGAACTCACAGAGATCCGCCTGGCTCTGCCTCCCGAGTTCTGGGATTAAAGGCATGCGCCACCACCGGCCCGGCTCTTTTCCACCCTATCTTAGGTTATACAGCTATGTATATACTATTTTAGAAATAAATAAAATGGTGTATAGATGCTCAGGCAGGGGGAACTGCTAATATGATAAATATTTAGTCAGTATGCATTTTATTTTGTGATTTGTTGGAGAGTTTTGTAGACTTGAAGACTTTTGCTGCCTTCTCAGAATTGACTTACATATTTGAGACTCCAGTTTACCCATAGCATTAACAACGTAAGTTGCTTTGTTATAGCATTTTAAAATGACTCAGTTTTTATTTGAAGACATTGTTAATTAAACTGTAAAATAAACTTGCTTTCCATCAATGAGCTCTTATGGGAGTGACTCTTAAAAACTGCTTTTCCCATTCTAATAGGATATATGTACTTGGGCAATAACATATTAATTGATCAAATCTTAGTCCACCAAGATTAATGCAAAGTGCAGAAGAGCTTGTTAGAACTCAAGAGAAGCTTGTATTGGAATGTTTTTTAAAAATTATTTTAAAAGGCCAGGCATGGTGTCACACACCATTAGCCCTAGCATTCAAGAGGCATAAGCAAGTGGCAGAAGCCAGCAGATCTCTATGAATTCCAGGAAAGTGTGGTGTACATAGCAAGTTCCAGGTCAGCTAGGGATACATAGTAAGACCTTGTCTCAAAACAAAATAACAAAATATAATGAAAATAAAAAATAAAATAAAGATATTTAAAAAGTACTAATAATTCTGGGTTTAGATGGTTACATGTAATCTATATACATAATTGTGACTGACTTCTGATCTTTTTCTTCCTTTTGAATGCAGTTTCTGTGGAAAGGGACTTTAAAGCATCAGTCTCAAATAGCCAAAACACCATCTGTACACCTCCATTAACTTCTGTTTCAGTAAAGCCCCAAGTTGGCTGTAGTGAGGATTATTTGCTTTCCAAATTACCGTGCGATGGCAAAGAAGTACCATTTGTGGTGCCCAGGTTTAAATTATCTTATATTCAGCCCAGAACACAAGGAACTCCATCACACCTGGATGAACTAGAAGGTAATTAATGAAGTAATCATGATTTACATGTCAACATGGACCATTTAAATGCTATTAATGGTGTTATTTTCTTTTTTCATATCTTTTACACAAAATTTATACAAATATTTATATTTTGAGTTTTATAAGTTCTTTTTTGTAGAATGGCTTAATGAACAGTATTTTTGAAATGTCCTGTTGTAGAAACTGATCACAGTATAGCATGGCACGTTTATATATAGTTATAGTTTGGCTTAAAAATAGTATCTTTTTTTAATATGTGTATGTGTTTATGTCTGTGTATACCAAATTTTTTTTTAAATGCCTGTGGAGGCTAGAAGAGAGTATTGGATCTTCTGGAACTAGAGTTACAAGTGGTTGTGAGCTGCCTAGTGTGGGTGCTGGACACTGAACTTGAGTCCTCTGGAAGAGCAACAAATGCTTTTAACTGTTGAGCCATATCTCCAACTCCTCCAATTTGACTTAAAAATATATATGAACCTAGAAAGAAAAAAGTAAAAGAATTTAATCAGTAAGCAATGAAACAGAAACAGTTTTACTTACTGTTTTCTAAAATTTGGTACAATAAGACACAGGGACAAGCAATCTGCTTGCTCTCCCGCTTCCTGTCTGTCTGTCTTTCCTCCTCCTCCCCTTACTCCCTCATTCCTCCTTATACTTCCCAGACTGAATAGGTACATGAATAAGGTAGATTCATTGACTGAGATTTGGCTCATGTTGTAGAGGTTAATTAGTAAGGATAAAAATGAAACAACACATAACTCTTGTTTTAAAAAATAATTTATATTAGTCCATTGAAATACTATCAGTCATAGTGGCTTTCCCCCAAAAAATTTTATTAGAAAAATTTCAAGCATATTAAGGAATTGAAAGAACATAACAGTAATACCTCTATGCCTAACACTTAAATTGTCCCATTAGCATTTTATTATATATTTTTATCATTAATCTATATAACTCCACCCTTCTATTCAATATTAATACTCTTTTTTGGCAGGGATTGGACAAACATTTAAGAATAAATTGAAGCCATCAGCATACTCCTTCTAAATACTTATATATATCATTTACTGAAGTTTAGTGATCTATTTAGAATTTTATTTTAACATAAATCTTACATACAATGTACATTCTTAAAGTATTTTTGAATTTTGTGTGTATTTGCTGAGTTTCAAATATGTTATTTGTTGAATATTGACAAATCAAACCCATGTCAAGAAGTATAATACTTGTCCACATATTTTTCTGTTCTGTCTTTTTTCTCCTTTGGGATTCTGATTATACATAGTTTGACTTTTTGATATTGTTCTGTGGGTCTCTGAGACTATTATTTTTTTCTTCAGTTTTAGAATAAATGGCCCATTTTCAAGTTCATAGTCTCTCTCATTTGTCATCCTCATTCTGCTCCTAAGTCTCTTTTCTGAATATTTCATTTTAGACATTGTATATTAGAATTTATATTTGGTTCTTTTTTGCATATTTCATTTCTCACTTGTGATTTACCATTATATTATTGTGAACATATTTTATGTCTTTTAGCTAGTTATAGTTGTGTACCTGTGTTAATTTCAATACCTAGATCATCCATTTAGATTTAGGTTCTGTTTGTTGCTCCTTTTCCTTTGAAAATGGATTACATGTTTCAGTTACTTTGTATGTGGACTAATTTTAGTTTATATTATGGATATTTAATGATATTGCGGAATCTCTAGATTTGGTTATATTGATTTGACAAGTCCTATTTCCCTTTTCAACCCCTTCCTGTCTCCCTCCAGAGTTGTAACATAGTTGAACTTGGACTACAAATGCTGCCTTAGGTGTCATCCCTAGATTTTTGGTTCAAAAATAGTTGATCAAACTATCAAAATTTAGAATTTCTTCTTTCCAGGATTCTAACCTTTCTTTTTAACATTCCCTTGTTGTCTGGAAGACTCTCTAGTTTATCTGCCTGTTGCTCTTTGAGTTTTGTGTACTCTGCATAGTGTTGGCTTTAGCTTACAATGAAGCCAAAATTAGTTATCTGAAACAGATAACTCAGTTTGTGTGTTACACACTACTTTTCTTTATACTGCATTACTTTTAGGAATTTTACTTTTTTGGTTGGTTTTCATTTTATAATTTATTGCTGTGTGTAGGACATACTGGATTTGTTTGAATGGAAGTGATTTTTTTCCCTTAAGGAAGAAAAATGAACCCAGTGCATGGCCCTACCACTTTACTTTGCACATATCAAGTGTTTCTCAAAAAATAGTTTTAAAAACTTGTGACTCGCAGAGTAATTGAATCAGTTGATCAATTACCCCCTCATTTATTTACTTTTGTATGTGTATACTTGGGTGCACATGCAGAAGTCAGAAGACAACTTGTAGGAGTCAGTTCTCTCTTTCCACCAAAAGGTTTTAGAGATTGGACCCATGTTGTCAGGCTTGGGGGAAAGTACCTTTCTTTCTTGTCAGGATTCTCTTTCTCTTTTCATTCATATATGTTAAAATTATTGAAATTAAACTGTTGTATTGTATCTATTGCTGCAGTGAAACACCATGACAAAAAAGCAAGTTAGGGAGGAAAGGATTTATTTGGCTTATACTTTCATATCTCTGTTCATTGATGAAGAAAGACAGGACAGTAACTCAAACAGGGCTAGAATCTGAAGGCAGGAGCTGATGCAGAGGCCATGGAAGGGAGCTACTTATTGGCTTACTTCCCATGATTTTCTCAGCCTGCTTTCTTATAAAACCCAGGACCACCAGCCCAGGGATGACACCACCTACAGTGGGCTGGACTCTCCCACATCAACAGCTAATTAAGAAAATGCCCTACAGCTGAATCTTATGGAGGCATTTTCTCAATTGAGTTTCTCTCCTTTCAGATGACTCTAGCTTGTGTCAAGTTTACATAAGTCTAGTTAGCACAACCATACTTTCAGGCTTATTATATATATGATATATAGTGACCATGTTTTAATATTAATTGATTTTAATAAATCTATAGTCTCTCATCATATGAATGTACCATACTTTATTTAAAATATATTTCTAGGCACATGAGGTATTAGTTACTTTTCTGTTGCTGTGATAAATACTATGACAAAAAGGAGGAAGAGTTTATATTGGCTTTGGAGTAAGAGTGAGAATGATCATAATGGTAGGGGAAACATGGCAGCAAGTGAACAGAGCAGGAAGCTGGCTGATGACATTTTAATCACATACAGGAAGCAGAAAGAATGATCACAAAGTGGGGCACAAACACTCAAATCTCTCTCCTGGTGACAATGGTAACATACTTCTCCAGCAAAGCAGTAGCTCTTAAAAGTTCCATAACCTCCCAACCAATGCTACCAGTTGGGGACCAATAGTCCAAATACATGAGCGAATGGGGACATTTTTCATTCAAACCACAACAGAATGCTTTAGTATTGTTTTCATAGTTAAAAAAGTAAGAAATATCCACCATGGTCTCCTATTCCTTGTTCTCCCTCTCTGCCGCTGATCCAGCTGGAATCTCCCACTCACCCAAGCTCTCTTTCCCTCGACCCTCGCCCTTCACTACCCCCACTCATGTCCAGGCTGTTCATGTAGATCTCATTCCATTTCTCTGTCATTGGGTGATCCCCGTGTCCCTCTTGGGGTCCTGATTTCCAGGTAGCCTCCCTGGTGATGTGAGTAGCAGTCCAGTCATCCTTGTTCCACATCTAGTATCCTGTTATGAGTGAGTACATACCATGTTTGTCTTTCTGAGTCTGGAATACCTCACTCAGGATGATTTTTTCTAGGTCCATCCATTTGTCTGCAAACCTCATGATGTCATTGTTTTTCTCTGCTGAGTAGTATTCCATTGTGTATATGTACCACATTTTGTTTATCCATTCTTCAGTTGAAGGGCATCTAGGTTGTTTCCATGTTCTGGCTATTACAAACAATGCTGATATGAACATAGCTGAACAAGTGCTCTTGTGGTGTGGTTGAGCATTCCTTGGGTATATGCCCAAGAGTGGTATAGCTGGATCTTGGGGGAGATGGATTCTCAATTTTCTAAGAAAGCGCCATATTGATTTCCAAAGTGGTTGTACAAGCTTGCATTCCCACCAGCAGTGGAGGAGAGTTCCCCTAGCTCCACATCCTCTCCAGCATAAGGTGTCTTCAGTGTTTTTGATCTTAGCCATTCTGACAGGCGTAAGGTGGTATCTCAGAGTTGTTTTGATTTGCATTTCCCTGATGATTAGGGATGTTGAGCAATTCCTTAAATGTCTTTCAGCCATTTGAGTTTCCTCTGTTGAGAATTCTCTGTTTAGTTCTATAGCCCATTTCTTAATTGGACTGTTGGGCATTTTGATGTCTAATTTCTTGAGTTCCTTATATATTCTGGATATCAGTCCTCTGTCAGATGTGGGATTGGTGAATATCTTTTCCCATTCTGTAGGCTGTCGCTTTGCCTTGTTGACCATATCCTTTGCCCTACAAAAGCTTCTCAGTTTTAAGAGGTCCCATTGATTGATTGTTTCTCTCAGTGTCTGTGCTACTGGTGTTCTATTTAGAAAGTGGTCTCCTATGCCAATGCATTCAAGACTACTTCCTACTTTCTCTTCTAGCAGGTTCAGAGTAGCTGGGTTTATGTTGAGGTCCTTGATCCACTTGGACTTAAGTTTTGTGCACGGTGATAGATATGGATCTATTTGCAGCCTTCTACATGTTGATATCCAGTTTTGCCAGAATAGGAAGAAGCAAAGTGCTAGAGAGGCCCACAGAAATCCACAGGGATGCCCCCACAGCAGACTGCTGGCAATGGTCGAGAGACAGTCCGAGTTGACCTACTCTGGTGATGGGATGGCCAGGCACCCTAGTTGTCGTGCTGGAAACCTCGTCCAACTGCTGAGGGATCTGGATGCAGAGATCATGACTGGGCCCCAGGTGGATCTCTGGGAGTCCAGTTGGCGAGAATGAGGAGGGTTTGTATGGGGGAGAATTGTTGAGACCAAGGTCGGATGGAGCACAGAGACAAATAGCCAAACAAACGGAAACACATGAAATATGAACCAATGGCTGAGGGGTCACCAACTGGATCAGGCCCTCTGGGTGGGTGGGACAGTTGATTGGCCTGATCTGTTTGGGAGGCATCCGGGCACTGGCACTGGGTCCTGTGCTCATTGCATGAGTCGGCTGTTTGAAACCTGGGGCCTATGCAGGGTCGCTTGGCTCGGCCTGGGAGGAGGGGACTGGACCTACCTGGACTGAGTCCACCAGGTTGATCTCGGTCTGTGGGGAGGGCTTTGCCCTGGAGGAGATTGGAGTGGGAGGCGGGCTGGGGGAAAGGTGGGGGGGGCGTGAGGGGAGAGAACGGGGGAGTCTGTGCCTGTATGTGGAACTTAATTGTATTGCAAAATGGAGATAAAAAAAACTGTACAACAATTATTATTTTAATAGATAGAATCTGAAAACCTAGGTTGCTTTCTTCTTAATAATCAATTACAATCAAATTGTATTTTCTTAAGATTCTTAAATTTGCTACCTGATATCAATGTGAAATTTTTATTTTCTGGTTGTTTAGTATTCTCAATTTAGATGTTGTGCTAATACTGTGCTAATACTGCAAACTACAGAGCATATCTCACTTCAGCTTCACAGAGATATAAAATAAATAATCATTCATCCCTCTGAAAAAAAAAAAGTAAGAAATATATAGCAATAGATGACAGGTTTTCTTTTGTTCTTCTTCTAATGTACTTACTGGAAAACAGATTGAATTTTGAATTACATAGTTAAAAATTGCTTAACTCTTAAATTATAGGCTCATTGAGGACATTGGAAACCATATATATATATATATATATATATTCATATATATCCATCTATCCATCCATCCATACATATATGAAAATTACTTAATTAAATGCAAGAAAGTCCTCTTGGAACCCAATTGTAGAAGTCAAATATATGTATATTTGTGTGTATGTATGATTGATGAAACGAGATGGAGGAGGCAATTCGGAAAAAACAGACCACTATCAATAATAACTAAAACTTTTTTAAGTATTAGTTATTGTTTTGTCCCATCATTTACCAGCTAATGGGTCTGATTGCAACTGTCCCTTTCTAGGTCCTTACTTCACTGACAACAGATTTTATCATTAAATTTTGAAAAAAAAAATCAATGCATACCTACATATCCACTAAAGTTGATAGACATTTTGGCTTAAATTTTTCTTTTTTCTTTTTTTTTTTTTTTTGGTTTTTCGAGACAGAGTTTCTCTGTGTAGCTTTGCGCCTTTCCTGGGACTCACTTGGTAGCCCAGGCTGGCCTCGAATTCACAGAGATCCTCCTGGCTCTGCCTCCCGAGTGCTGGGATTAAAGGCGTGCGCCACCACCGCCCGGTGGCTTAAAATTTTTTAACTGTGGTTTTTAAGAGGGGTAAGCTATCATGTAGTATTATATTTCATTTTATAGCACTGTGGTTTAGTAAACTGAGAGAAATTCCAGATGAACCTTAAATACCATTGTGTACTGTCTGAAGGAAAAATTTAAATTCTCTAGTGCTTTACTTAATATAAAAGAAAGATGAAATGAGAATACCCTTACATTTTAGAGATAGCTTATAAAAATAATGAACCATCTTTCGTGGTACTGAGGATCTTTAGTAATAATAATGATAACAAATTTATATATTGTGTTATATACAAATATACTTTATATATAACACATATAATTTTTTTATATGAATATATTTATGTTTTATGTTATAATAATAAAATAATGCCCTTAGGTTTGTTGCTACTCTTGTTGCCATAAACTAAGACTTCTAGTAACATTTTGTTTATGTGTTAAATGATTTAAGTTTTAGTTTATAAGGTATATAAATAATGGCTCTAAGACATCACAACTCTTCAGAATCTCCTTGCCTCTGTACTGTAATTGGATCATGCAGTATTTGAACCAGAGTGAAGATAAAATTTCATCTCATATCATTTTATTTTTCTTTTTTGAACTCAGTGTAAATAATTTGTTGTATCATTTAGCTTAATTCAGAAAATACACAATTTATTTTGTGGGTTCAATTTTAAGTAAGACAAAGTAGGACAGAGAATCAAAGATGATAATAATTTAAACTTTTAAATAAATTGTTGTGTGTTTTGTTTGTATAAACTATGTGTGAGTGCATATTTATGTGTGTGTGTGTGTGTGTGTGTGTGTGTGTGTGTGTGTGTACCTGTGCACATGCTTGTGGAGGTCAGAGGTTGACATTAGTTGTCTTCTAATGCTTTCCATCCTATTTTTGAAACATTGTCTCTCCCTGAGAGCTCTCCCCAGAGCTCACCAATTGGCTGCATTGGCTGGCCAATGGGCTCTGGGAATTCTCCTGTCTCTGTCCTTTTAGAGCTAGGGTGACAGATAAGTGCCAACACACTTTGCTTTTATGTGGTGTTGGAGATCTGGAGTCAGGCCCTCCTGTATGTAAGGCAGGCACTTTCTGACTAAGCCATCTTCTCAGCTCTTAAACATTTAAAAAAATATATATGCATGTATATGGGTGCATGCACGTAAGGAGATGAAAAGATTTCCTCTGGTGACTTTTTTAGTAATATCATCTGCCTACATTGAGAGAGGATCCCTCCCTAAAGCTTACCAATTAGGCTGGATGGACTGACCATTATGTCCTCCCACCACTGGGATTACAAGCACACACATATATGCCTAGCAGCTTTGATGGGTTCTGGGAAATAAACTCAGATCCTTGTGATTATAAAGTAATGGCTTTATTAACTTAGCCATCATAATTTAAACCTTTGGAAAATCTTAGTTTATACTATATTATTATTAAACCTGAAAGGAATTTTTAAGTTGCTTTAGTCTTTTAAAATTGGAAGAGATCTTACATATGGAGGAAAATGCACAAAACAGAAATGTAAAACTCAGTGATGTATTAAAAAGTAAAATACATATACAGGCACTACCCAAGAAAGGAAAATAGAGAATTACCAGCAAGCCTACCTCTTATTCACTGAGGGTGATCAGTATCACAATTGTTATTGTCATAATTTTTGTTTTTCTTCTTAATACATATGCACATATTCTTAAATGTTGTGTGTTTTTTCTTTTTCTGGGTATTTATTTATTTGTTTAGTTTTTCTTTTATTGAAAATAAATTTTTTAATAGAATGTATTCTGATTACACTCCCCCACCAACTCCTCTCCGTTCCTCCCCACTTCTGCTCCCATTCAGATTCATAACCTTTTCGTCTCTCCTTAGAAAACAAATAGGCATCTAAGAAATAATAATAAAATAAAATAAAACAAAAACAAATCAGAGTAAGATAAAACAAACAGAGAAACAGATCCAAAGCAAAAGGACAAGAAATATATATAGTCACAGAGACACATATATTCTCATACACAGTAATCCCATAAAAACACAAAACTGGAAGCCATGCTATGTATGCAAAGGATCTGTAAGGTAAAATAAATAAATGCCCTAATATAACATTATGAGACAAAGAACCTCCAAAGATGCCATGAAGTTCATTTTGTGTTGGCCATCCCCTGCTGGACACTTAAGAGTGAGTTCTTTTCCCAATGCGAGTTCCTTGAAGAAAATTAATTTTACATTTGCAAGTTGTTACCAGTTGGAGAAAGCTTTTGGGTTAGGGATGGGGACTCCATCTAGTACAGACCTGTAGAGGCCCTGTGCGTGCTGCCACAATCTCTGTTATATGTGCATTGGTCATGCTCTGTTTAGAAGGCTTTTTTTTTTGGGGGGGGGGTGTCATCCATCTTTGGCTCTTACACTTCTTTCTGCCTCCATTGTGTTAAACATTATCTTTATCCATTCTTCTGTTGATGAACATCTAAGCTGGCTTTGCCTAATTTTTGGTTATTGTGAATAGAGCAACAATGAACATGGTTGAGGAAGTAGGATGAAGCATCCTTTGGGTATATGCCCAAAAGTGGTATAGATAAATCTTGAGGTAGATCAATTCCCATCTTTCTGAGGAACTGCCACACTGATTTCCATATTGCCAGTAGAAGTTCACACTCCCACCAGCAATGGATGAGTGTTCCCTATACTCCATATCCTCACTAGCATGAACTGTCATTTGTTTTATTTATCTTGGCCATTCTGATTAGAGTAAGATAAAATCTCAAAGTAATTTTGATTTGTATTTTTCCGATGACTAAAGATGTTGAGCATTTCTTTAAGTGCTACTCAGCTATTTAACTTTCTTCCTTTGAGAATTCTCTGTTTAGATAGGTACTTCATTTCTTAACTGGGTTATTTGTTTTCTTGATGTCCATTTTTGAGTTCTTTATGTATTTTGGATATTAGCCCTCTATCAGATGTGTAGTTAGTAAAAAAAAAAAAAAAAACTCTTCCCATTCTGTAGCCTGCTGCTTTGTCTGAATGATAGTATCCTTTGCTATACAGAGGCTTTTCAGTTTCTTTAAGTCCCATTATTAATGGTTGTTCTTAGCATCTGTGCTATCAGTGTTTTGTTCAGAAAGTCTTTTCTTGTTCTGGTCTTTATTTAAATGAAATGACCTAGTCAGTATATATTCTTTTGTTTATGTATTTTTATTCTACGTCATGCTTATGAGATTTCATTCAAGTAGCTAGTAATTTTAGTGTTTTCATATCCAAATATAAGTATGCCTTATAATCTATTATTTGTTCTAAATTACATAATATATCTATATCTATCTATATCTATCTATCTATCTATCTATCTATCTATCTATCTATCTATCTATCTATCTATATACCACTGTAAAGTACTTCTTGTGGCAAATATATATTAATTTTTCCTATTTTACTTTTGGTGGAGTTTTCTTGCAATTTTTGGCTACTAAAGATAACAGTAGATGTGAACCCTCTTGTATATGTGTCTTACACATATATAGCAATTTCAGCTCTATATATGTTTGGAATGACATTTTTGGGTCATAGAGTATAAGTATCTTCAGCTTTAGTAGAAATTACCAAACTCTTTCACAATGATTGTATAGATTTACATTCCCACCAGCAGAATACAACTGTTTATATTGTTTTATTTTCTTGCCAACACGTTATTGTCACTCTTTTTAGCTTTAACCATTTTGCTTACCTGTGTATTTTTCTAGACTTTAAAATCATGTTTCTTTTATGACGTAAGATTTATAGCTTTCCTTCTAAGTGCCTGTTTAAGTTGTAAACCAATGTGTGTAGAGGCTTATCTGTTCCCTTCTTGACTTTTAGAGGCTTCTCACATAATAGGCCAGTTATATTTGATTACATGTATCTTCTCCCACTCTGGGTTTCCTGTATACTTTAAGTAGCCTTTTGACAAAAGTCTTTTAAAATTTAATATAGTTAAAATACTTTTATGATTAATGTTCTGTGTTTGAAACCTTTCTTACAAATAACTTAACTATAGAAGGTTTATTTGTATTTGATGTTTAGTTTAGATCTGTGACCTACATACAATTTAAAAAATAATTAAGATTAAATTCTTTTCCCCCATATCAGTATTCAACTAACATTGTAGTGAAAAGACCATCTTTTTTTCCACTGCTATGTGAGGTCATACTGTTTATATATTAAATATCCATAAAATAATCACTCTCTCAGGGTCTTGTATTCTGTTGCATTAATCTGCTTTTCTATCATTATACCAAAATTCAATTCTTTATACCCAGTACAAAAATAAGTTTTAATTTTTGTTTTTCTTCTTGTTCCTTTGTGTATTAAAAGTTAATTTTTATTTATATGTATATGTTTGTGTCTCTGTGTTTGCCATGGGTAAAAGTTTGGGTGCCTGAGGAATCCAGAAGAGGAAGTCAGATCCCCTGGAGCTGGTGTTACAGGTGGTTGTGAGCTGCCTCACATGGGTGCTGGGTTCTGAGTCCTCTGGGAAAGCAGCATGTGCTTTTAGCAGCTGAGCTATCTCTCAAGTCTCTTGCTTTTCTTCTTAAAGGTTATGCTAAAAATATTCTTGGTTCTTAGTATTTCTATAAATATTTTCTATTAATTTTGTTGTTGTTGATTTTCAACTTAATTGCACTGTGGTCAAAAATGGTTTGTTTGACTTGAGTCCTTTCAAATAAAAGATCTGTTTAGTGTATCTTATTGCACGTGGTAAATTTTTTAAATGTTGTCTTCTTTAAAAAAATGTATCTAAAAATCATTTAAAAGAAGTTATATATTTAAGTAGAAACATAAGATGAATTTCAGGCCATGAACTACAGAATTATCTATAGGGCAAAGAAAAATACTGAAAATTTGCCAGTCTGTCTTAAGAGTAGGATTCTTGGCTCATTCCTTACATAAATCATGCAATTACAATTCTATAAATGTGTGCGGTTAAGGCATATGTTTTAGTATCATTTGTGATGAAGTATTTTTAACCCATTCCTTCAGTGTATCAGCTGTTGGCTTATAGAAACACTTGCTTTCAGGATCTGCCAGAGCATCTTTTGGAGATCAAAAGGCAGAACTTTGCAGTTCATTCTACCATGGACCCAGCTATGATGTGTATAATCCATGCTATATGTATCAGCACTTTTCACCTGATTTAAGTAGACGCTTTCCTCCTCATTTTGAAACAACAAAAAAGTATGGATCTGGTAAGAAAACGTTTTTGTGCTTGTCCTCTGGGCTTATATTTAAGAGATTTAGAAATTAAATCTAAGGCCCTAGCAGAAATAGTTATTATTATGAGCAGTTTTAAAATAAGAGCAAAGCAAACTTCACAAGTGTGTGATATGACTTCTCTTTGGTGTTATTGGTATAAAATTTATATATATTTTATGTTATATATTTAATAAATTTTACAACAGATATTTATAATATTTTATTTTTCTTTTCCAATCAGCTAAATGAATTGAAGAACTCATGATTGGAGGTAGACACAAATAATAGAAAATAACTAGAATTTTTTAGTTTGATATTTGAGACTCTATCAATTATATAAACTACCATATGTATCTCAGATACATAAATTTTTTAGGTTTTTAGGTTTTACAGGTTTATATGCATGCATATATCAGCATCACTGAAGATAAAATATTTTCTTAAGGGCTGCTCTCTACTTAGCACTGTGTTAGAATACACACTTAGTGTGCAGTATTGCTTTTTAAAAAGATCTTACGGTTTGAGAGGAGAACTAGAAATATAAGAGCACATGGAATTCAGGATTGAAATGTTATAATGTTATATGTGCTCATTAAATAGTAGTTGAATTACATTTAACAAAGAGTACTTACATTGTATTAAATTATTTTTTCTGGACGAAGGACTGGGGAATATAAGCAAAAACGTGCTTAAAATTTGATGTGGATATGAGAATGTATTATTTGATTGCTATAGACTTCTGTTTTAAAGATTAAAATAATTGAAATTTTAAAGATTTTTATCAGAATTTCTGTTTATATAAATTTGTGTATAATATACATGATGAATTCCTATAGAGATTTGACTTATGACAATTAGATAGAATGTCACTATTTCATTCTTATTACTGAAAAAATACTTTTATCCCTTTTTTAGTTTGTGATTTAAGGACCAGTAAACTTCCTGGTTCCCCCGGGCTAAGCAAATCTATGTTTGATCTTACAACTTCACCTCAACGATTCATCCAGGTATATAATATTATATAATATAATTATATAAATTTCATTATATGTGAACTTTTCAAATAAAAACATCAGAACTGTATGAATTACATTAGGTATCACATGTATTTCTGTGACTATGTGTGTTACAATACCTGAGGAGTAAATACTTGATGTTTCCTATTTTCATTATTTTAGGAAAATCTCAGTGATTAATAAAAATAATTATATTTGCTTCATTTTGTATAATTTTATATCTCTCAATTGGTATGAGCTTAAAGTTCCTGAGGCAATTGGGATTTGTAATCATATAGTTAGAAGTACTTCTTTGCTTATTGAACATAATTGGGCAGTTACTAAAATTAGTATTCTATTGAGGTATAGGACTTTAATTTTTCAATTATGCTAATATAGCATCCTTTGATAGTTTAAAATGTTTCATGTTTTGTTTAGCTAAATTCTATTTGAAATTAGGGAATAAGCCAGAAATCGTACCTCATGTTTGTAATCCCACTAGAGGGCTGAGGCAGGAGGATCATTTAAGAATATGAAGCTAGCCTAGGCCACATAGTAAAACGATGTCCGTAAGCACCAAAAAATAAAAAAGAGAGACAGTGGTAGAAATAAACAAAATTTAAAGACAAGTTATATGTCTTTCTGTAAATGAGAGGAAAAGCACCTTGAACATCTTCGTATATATACTTACAGAGTTTGCTTTATGTTGGCGGAGAAGGTATGCTTTATAAAATGGGCATGTATTCTAAATTAGCCTTAATAACTCTATCATTAATTTTAAATACTTAATGCTTTACAACAGCAGTCATTTAATATACATCTGAGTTGTTTGATGATTTTGTTAGATAAGACTGTCAAAGCTTCACCCCCTAGAATTTTGATTCAGTAGTCCTGTGATGGGTTCTGAATTTTTATTTGTATGAAGTTTGCATGATGCAGATGCTCCTGGTTTCGAGGGACTATGCTTTGATAATCCCATTTTACACTTTTATAGGTTACTGGACACTTCCAGTAATGTATGCAATATGAAAATTAAGACTAAACCAAAGCTACTAATGGCTTTTCCAGTGTTACCTACTAAGGCATTTTTTGGATGCATGTTAGTTTCCTCTCCTACAAAAGTGGGACTTTCTGACTGATAACATTGATAAAGTGATTAACATGGAGTTTGATATCAAGGTATTTATTGGGGCATAAATGTGAAAGTTTTTAAAGTTTGATATGCAGTTTCTGACTGAAGCATGTTTTTGTTGTTGTTGTCGCAGAGACATGACTCATTGTCCAGTGTGCCTAGTAGTTCTTCTTCAAGGAAAAATTCTCAGGGCAGTAACAGAAGTCTGGGTAAGGAATGCAGTATCCTATTTATACTGTTCAGCAGGTTATTTCTATTCAGTAATAGTTTGACAGTATTATAATTGGATAAAGGAAAAAAGTGTCCTATTCATTTTATATGCTGGTTATTGAATCTATGTTGACATTATTATCACAAACTCAGATCAGATAGACCATGGCTCAGCGTTCAGGCAAGAATGAATATTTTTTAAAGTAAGCTATTACATATCTTTTATTTGTTTTATATATTGACGTTTGTTTGTTTGTTTTTTAGACAGGGTTTCTCTGTATAGCCTTGGCTGTCCTGTAGACCAGACTGGCTTCCAACTCACAGAGATCTGCTATCCTCTGCCTCCTGAGTGCTGGGATTAAAGGTATGCACCACCACCACACAGCTTATTTGTGTTTTAAAGTATATGGATTAAGGAACTTTCAGAAGCACATAGACCTTATAAGTGTGGTTTGCAAAGGCTTGCAGAGTTTTAACTCAATTCCTCACATTGTAATTTTTTAAATTCCTAAACTATATGCATTCTTAGTATATTTAATGTCTAGAACTTCACTAAAAAAATAAAAGTGTGATTTTTGTCTTATTACATTGGACACTTAAAAAATAAATATATCAGTTTTTGCCAGGCATGGTGGCACATTCCTTTAATCCCAGTGCTTTAGAGGCAGAGGCAGGCGTATTTCTGTGAGTTCAAGGCCAGCCTGGTCTACACAATGAGTTCCAGAATAGGCAGAGCTACATAGTAAAATCTTGTCTCAAAAATTCAATATATATTCAATATATATATATTCAATATATATATATATCTTTTAAAACTGGTTTATATCAAAACTTAACTGAGTTAAAAAGATTACATGGAGTTTTTATTTTTTTGTCCTTTATAATTCAGATACAATTACCCTATCAGGAGATGAAAGAGACTTGGGGAGATTGAATGTGAAATTGTTTTATAATTCTTCAGCAGAGCAGATCTGGATCACAGTTTTGCAGGTAAATTAGTGTAGTTAATACTCATTTTTATTATTAAATTGAATATTTATAACCTACAAGTATCTAGTATTGCTTCCTCCTGAAGAAGGGGTCAGTATCTTCCTAATTTAGATTCTATTGTATTTTGCAGAGTAGACTGTTTAATAAAGCTTTTAACACTGAAAGTGCTAGAAGAAAACAGGGAAAGCTTCAAGATACAGGCATAGGTAAAAACTGTTTGATTAGGACTCTAATAGCACAGGAAATAACTCCAAAGATTAACAAGTGGAATTTCATAAAATTTAAAAGTTTCTGAATAGCAAAACAAACTATCAGCAGAGTGAATGGACAGCCTATAGAATGGGAGAAAGTCTTTGCCAGTTGTACTTTAGACAAGGAGTTAATATCTTTAATATATAAAGAACTGAACACATTAGACACCCAAACCCTCAAACTGCCAATGAATAAGTGAACTAAAGAACTGACAGATAGCCCTTGAAAGGAGGAGTACAAAAGGATAATACATTCTTAAGTAATGTTCAGTATCCTCAGCCATCAGGGAAATGGCTATCATCAAAAGCAAATGAGAACAAATACTGATGGTGAGGATGTTGAGGAAAAGGAACCCTTTGTGGGAGTGTAAACTGGTGTAACCACCATGTAAATCATTGTGGAGAATTCTCAGGAAACAGACAGACAAACAATAAATAAAACTACCATAGGACTCAAGTACAAGGCTTATGCTGAAGGGCTATAATTCTTACTATAGATATACTTGCTCATTCATGTTTATTGCTTTTCTATTCACAGTAGCAAAGAAATTAAATCACCTAGATGTCTGTCAGCATATGAATTGATTATAAAAATATGGTACATATACATAATGGATTTTATTTAACCATATTAATGAAATTGTGAAAATTTCAGGAAAAAGGGTAGATCTAGAAATTAACAAGTGAGATAAACAAGACTCAGAAGACAAATAGTACATGTTCTCTTTCATATTTGGTCCTTGATTTTAATTTTTATATTTGTACTTATATGGACATAAGTTGGGAAATTAGAAAGAGGACCATTAAAGAAGGGTGTTTAGGACTTCTGTTTTCATTGTTATGGAAAAGAGATTTTAAGGAAAGGGGTTAGGGATGATAATGGGATACATGGGATACTTAAAAGCTAGAAGAGGACAGTTAGGTACAAATGAGGGCATGGCAAGGAGAGGAGTAGAGGAAGAGTAATAACTAAAACAAGATATATATGAAAATGTCATGAGGGAAACTTAATGGGACTCTAGAATAATGTCAAAATATTAATATGGATGAAACATGAAATCTTAGTGTTGTAAAATTTATTTAAAAATTTAATAAAAAATCATTAACTCAGTAGGGCATGGTGGCACACACCTTTAATCCCAGCACTCTGGAGGCAGAGGCAGGTGGATCTTTGAGGTCAGCCTGATCTACATAGTGAGTCCCAAAACCAGGGCTATGTAGATAGGCTATGTAGACATTCTCAAAAAAGTTATTAACTCAATAAATATAACATAAATATTTGTATTGTCAGAGTCCTTTGTAAAAACATAAATTATGCTTTTAATTTATTTTTGTTTTTAGTGCAGAGATATAATTTGGCCCTCTAGTTGTGGAGATACTCCCACAATTTCTATAAAAGGAATTTTAACTTTGTCCAAACCAGTGCATTTCAAATCTTCAGCAAAAGAAGGTTCCAATGTAAGTGGCTCTGTGTGTTTGCATTTTTTTCATTTTTCTCATATTTATCTCTTTTATTTATGTAAAATGTGAGAATAAGAAAGTGTTTTGTTTTGGAGAAGCTAAAATGATATACCCTTGCTTTTAAAAGATAATTTTAAACCCTAAGTATTTGCTATTTCATTGTCCATTATTAAGATGAATTTAAAAAGGAAAACTGTAATTACTAGAATATGTAGAAGATTAACAATAGGTAAGAAACTTCTTTACTTTTCTTGCTCCCAACACTCTTTGGCTTTGAAAAGTATTTTCAGAATTTCAGTTAATCTTATTCCCAAAATCTTCCAATTATTGCAACTAGAAGGTTTATTATCTTGAGTTTTGTTTTATAGATTGTTTTCACATTAACTTAAATACATGCCCATTGCTGTCTTTTGATATAATATGATGATATGATATGGTCATATGGAAATGAAAAGATCTTTTAAAATTCTTCATATTTAATTGTGTATGTGTTGCTTTGTGCACATAAGTGCAGTGTACATTGAGGCCAGAAGATTGCATCTCCTGGAGCTGAGGTTAACAGGTGGCTGTAAGCCACTTTATGTGGGTGCTGAGACTTGAACTCAGGTCCATTGTTAGAACAGTATGCATCTCTAAGCCATCTTTCCAGCCTTGAAAAGATAGCTTTTTAAAAGAATGTGTCATCTTAAAATAATAGAATTAAGAAAATTCATTTTAATTATTAATAATAAAATACATATTGATATTTCTACTTAATATGATTAGGAAGTATTTTATTGAAATTTTTTTCACACAGTGTATTCTAATCATGTTTTCCACCTTCCTCAACTCCTTCCAAATCCTCTGAACCTACCCAATTCTATACAGGAAATATTTTTTAATTACTCTAAAACAGTGGTTCTTAATATGTGGGTTGCAACTCCTTAGGGTTGCATATCAGATATCCTGAACATCAGATATTTACATTACAATTCATGACAGTAGTAAAATTACAGTTATGAACTAGCAAAAAATTTTATGGTTGCAGGGGTCCCCACAGCATGAGGAACTGTATTAAAGGGTTGCAGCATTGGGAAGGTTGAGAACCACTGCTTTTAGAAAATTATTTTGGCAACATATGTCAAAACCTTAAAATATTTATGGTTATTAACATGGCTATTTTACTTCAAATCTGTTTCAGGAAAATAATATAAAATGCAAACAAAAACATGCATAAAATGTTGGTAATTTTGTACATAGTAGAAAAATTGAAAAAAAAAATCCTAAATGTCTCTATGGAGAAATGATGCACTCAAGGATGAACATTTTCTGAATTAAACAATTTTACTTTATGATTTTCAAATAAAAGTAAGTTAACTTAGCAAAAGTTAGAAAAACTTTCATCAATCTTTAATTTTCAAAATTTATTTTCACACATCAGGTGGTTTGGGAGATCCTTATTATGGAAAATATGAAGTGTACCAGCACACTTGCACTGTGTAAGACTGTTAAATAGTTTATGTGTAGTATTTTATTGGTATAGTTCTATAGCTAGATAATTTAAAAGAAGAAACTCAGTGATTGAGAGGCCAAAAGGAACATAATTCTGTCTGATGAGATATTATTATAATATGAATTAAAGTTTGGAGATAATATCCATCATATTTGTTAGTTGACTAGATAACCTTGATTTTTCAAAAAGCTACACTAAAGATGTAAAGTATATATCACAGAACAATCTAGTGTTCAGTCTCTTTTAAAGAGAGACTTAAAGTCTCTTTATGTGAACAGTTTAAATTCTGGATGCTTAGTAAACTTGTATATGAAATTCTCGAACTATTCTCATTAACTTTTGAAAAATTGTGATGAATAGGAAGAAAGATGTATTAGAAAACCAAGGATGGGAAAACAGCCTAATTTTCAAAAAGGGAAAGCCATGTTCTAGTGAGGTTGTTGTTAACATTGATCTTAATTCCTAAGTAATTATAAGGATAATTTGTGAAGCTAAGGAAAATAGTAAAACAAGACACATCATTGCATTTTTTAATGAAAAATATACTTGTAAAACACATTCTCAATATCTTTCTTAGGTATAAAGCTTATTTATAATGGCATATCAACCTTTTTAGCATTTATATTTATTGTTTTCTTGTTTTTTAAGGCTATTGAATTTATGGAAACTTTTGTATTTGCTATTAAACTACAAAGTCTACAAACTGTGAGGCTTGTATTTAAGATTCAAACCCAGACTCCCAGGAAGAAAACCATTGGAGAATGTTCTCTGTCACTCAGAACTCTCAGTACACAGGAAATGGATTACTCGTTGGAAATAATACCACCTTCAAAAATTTCCGTAAGTGATAATAGTATCCAATACTAAACATATTTCACAGTTAAAATGGTTTAATGAATGACTTTTATTTGTTGGAGGTTAATTTGAACAGTATAATACATTGGAAGACCACGAAAACTCTCAAGAAGGAATATCATTTTAAAATAATATTTTAGAAATAACTTATAAAACATTAACATAACCATTTTCTTTCTTTATTTTCTCCAAAATAACATCATGTTATTCTTTTCTAGTATATTTTCACTAATGTTTCATACTGTAGGAGTAACAACCCCAAAGGCAATAATCATGAAGTATGAATAACTTTAAATAATTCATTTTTAAAATTTTTTAGTAGCTGAGGACTCAGAAAAAATAAGTATAAATCATAAAATCCATATGGAATCTGAGTTTACTATAAAGTAGAATTAAGAAAATGGTTTTAACTATAAGTAAGCTGTATATCTGTTCACAAATTGGCTAGAATGGAATTTGGGTCCCCCTCACCCCCATTATTAGTGATGGAGTCCAGGACCTTATACATGTTCTGCTGTTGAGCTACAACCTATTCCCATCACAGAATGAAAATTTGTTTTCATTCTAATACATTTTTCCTTTTACATAAAAACTTTTTTGTAGTCAAATTTCTAAACAGTCTTATTAAATAAGAAACACAGAGACAAATACAGAGATCAGAGAACAAGCAAAGAGCCATGACTACCTTATCTTACCACCTTGCTTCTCCAGAGAGAGCTTCTTCCTGTATAACCTGTGTTTTTATTGCCTTTCTTTTCTGCTTTCTCATTGGCTCTAAGCCCAGCCACATGACTTCTTCATTACTGCCTGTCTATACAGACCTCCAGGTCTCTGTGGTTGGTACTAGGATTAAAGGCTAATGACACCATGCTTGGCTGTGTCCTTGACCACACAGAGACCCTGCCTGCCATGTGGTTGGATTAAGGGCGTGTGCTACCACCTCCAGACTTCTGCTTATGGCTCGTTATGTGACCTCTGATCTCCGGGCAAACTTTATTGACATACAAATAAAATCACATTTCAGCACAATTAAAATATCACCACACTTTTTTATATTCATTTATTTTGGGGAATAGGATGTATACTATGGCATGTGTATGGAGGTCAGAGGACAACTTGTGGGAAATGGTTTTCTTCATTATGTAGGTCCTGTGGATCAAACTCTGATTGTCAAGCTAGGTAACAACCACCTTCAGACTGAGCCATCTCTTTGGACCAAGAATTGAAGTTTCTAAATTTATTATTATTTTTTGGTTGACATTCATAGAAAAAGTGCTTGGTTGATTTTGAGACCTGATATTTACTTCTCTCAACCAGCCCAACACTGTCATTAAAGTACTTAGAAATTTCTAATGATTTAACTATATAGTTTTTCTGTGGGGATAACATTTATAGAAATTAGTCTTACTCTTTATAAGAACAAATCTCGTATGATTTTAAATTTATGTAGGATTTATATTTTACTTCTCTAAAAATATTACGATGACTTGAAGTACTAACTAAAAGAGCCCTAGCTATGCATTGGTATATTTGGTACTTTAAAAGCATGTCTACACCTAAACCAATAAAATTAAATTTTCTTGAGGGTTAGGACAGAGACATTTGTAGTCTTCAATAGCTTTCCCAGTAGTGAGTCTAATGTATTGCCTAGCTTGAGAACCACCAAATTGGAAGGGAGAAATTAAGAGATTAAAATATTAAAAAACAAAAAATTACTAAAATGGTCTGAACAATTAAAATTTCTTTCTCATTGTTTCTTGACTATATTTTCAATCTCAGATGCCAGTGTGTGTGTTTATAACATTTGCTACATTTTAAAACTTATTTAAGTTACTCTTTTTTTGCTGTTAAAACACAGTAATTATGACAGTAGTTTGTTATTTTTTTTATAAAAGCTTAGTAGATAGTAATATGCAGTCATATTTTACAGAAGATACAAATAACAAATGCATATTTCATATATTAAATGCTAAAGATAGTACTAGTATGTCAGAAGATAATTTAGTGAAGGAAATTGAGAAATTACTTTCTTTGAAGAATTTGAAGGAATAGTTACGGCTACATTCTTATCTTCAAAAATAAACTTTATTTAATAATTCAAATAAAAAACATTACATATTGAAACTAAACTAAGTCTTTATATCAATGAGCTTTTATACAGTTAAAGTAGCTATTATGAAGCTGTGGAGGTACTCATTAGATTTTGCACTTTTACTATTGAATATGTTTTAAGCACTAAATAAAAATATCAAATGACAGAATTAGAACTAGAAAAACAACTATTGTCATTCATAACTCATGTCTATTACCTGTAGTCAGTCCTTGTTCATCACCTAATATTTAGTTTTTCTTGTTCTCTTATCTACATGTTATACTGTACCCCCTTATGTATATGTTTACATATTTTATTGGCCAGGTTCTACATATGAGGAAACCAGGTAATTATTTTCTTTCTGAGATTGTTGATCTTATTTAATATTATACATTATAAGCCTACACATTTTCCTGCAAATTTTATAATTACATTTTTCTTTAGAGCTGAATGATGTTCCATTTTCTACATATATAAAATTTTCATACATTCATCTATTGGTAGACAACTAGGTTGAATCCATTTTTGTGATTTATTATATTTATTGCCTTGTACATGTTGAACCATCTCTGCATCTCTGGGATAAAGCCAACTTGGTTATGATAGATAATCTTTTTGAGGTATGTCTATATTCAGTTTACAAATAAATTACTGAGATTTTTTAATTCATGTTCATCAAGGATATTGGACTCTTATTTTCTTTTGTTGTGTTTTTTGCCTGGTTTTTGAAAAATTTAAGAAGGATTGGGTATAGATCTTTATTGAAAGTCTGGTAGAATTCTGCTGTGAATCTATCTGGGACTTTTTTTTTTAAGTTGGAAGGCTTTTTATTACTATTTGAAGCTTCTCATTTGTTATAGGTTTGTTTAGTTTGTTGATTTCTTCTTGGTTTAATTGTGGTGGTTTGGATGAATCAAGAAATTCATCCATTTCTTTTAGATTTTTACACCTTAATGGATAAAGGTTTTGTTTTAAAGTATTCCTTCATAATATTCTGAATTTCTTTTTTTTTTTTTTTTGGTTTTTTGAGACAGGGTTTCCCTGTGTAGCTTTGCGCCTTTCCTGGAACTAACTTGGTAGCCCAGGCTGGCCTTGAACTCACGGAGATCCTCCTGGCTCTGCCTCCGGAGTGCTGGGATTAAAGGCGTGCGCCACCACCGCCCGGCCTGAATTTCTTTATTGTCTGTTGTGATAGTTCCCTGTTCATTTCTGATTCTGTTAACTTGGGTCATCGCTCTCTCTTTTGGTTAGTTGGATCAATGGTCTGTCAATTTTGTTTACTTTCAAAATTAACCAGCCCTAAGATTCATTGATTCTTTGTGTTGTTTTCTTTGTTTCTATTTCATGAATTTCTGCTTTGATTTTTATTATTTCTTGCAATCTACTGAATTTAGGTTTGATTTGTTCTTGTTTCTGCAGATTTTTGACTTGCATCATTAAGTCATTAGTTTTTGTTCTTTTTGATTTTTTAAATATAGGTACTTAGAGCTGTAAATTTCCTTTGTAGAACTACTTGAAATGTATCCTAGAGGTTTTATATAGTGTTTTCCATTTTCATTTCTTTCTTTTTTTCTTTGAGCCATTCATTTTCAGTAATGAGTTGCATAATCTCCATGAATTTATGTATTTATTAGAGATTTGCTGTTAATTTTAAATTTTATTACATTGTAGTCATAAAGAATACATGGAGTTGTTGCTTGAGTTTTCCTGCCTGGCTCACAGTCATGGCAAATCTCTCTCACCTGCCAGTCCCCCAGCCACTCAGACCCGACCAAGTAAACACAGAGACTTATATTGGGTACAAACTGTATGGCCATGGCAGGCTTCTTGCTAACTGTTCTTACAGCTTAAATTAATCCATTTCTATAAGTCTGTACCTTGCCACATGGCTTGTGGCTTACCGGTATCTTCACATGCTGTTTGTCATCGAGGCAGCTGGCAGTGTCTCTCTGACTCAGCCTTCCACTTCCCAGCTTTATTCTCCTCCTTGTCCCACCTACACTTCCTGCCTAGCCAATGGCCAATCAGTGTTTTATTTATTGACTAATTAGCAACACATTTGTCATACAGAACATCCCACAGCATGGAGTCATTGCCATTTTTCTGATTTTCTAAGGATTTGTTTTGTATTTTTTCTTGATGGACTTCTTGACCTTGATCATTAATAATATTACATATTTGTTTGAGAGCTCAAGTTTCTGTGCTCAATAATGTAGATGAGACAGAATTTACCTGAAGAAATAACTGACCATTACAGAGATTTATGGCTCACTTGTTGCTAAAGTACAAAACTTTCATACCATGCTTATGAGCATGTGCTCATGTTATCTCTGGAAATAGTGGAAATAGTGAAACTTGCTTGAATTCATGGAACTAGCAGTTGGAGAATAGGATTTGTTTTCAGAGCTAGCTCTTTGGGTTCTACCATGTATTTATTACTTTCCCTTCACACAAAAATATTCTCAAACATCACCAGATCATGTTTTCTCTGGTATTCTTTTACTTTTTCAGTTTTAACAATTCTAGGAAGCTAATAAAGTTTTCTTTAAAAAAGTGATACACTATTTAGAAGCAGAGATCTTCCATAATTTTGTGCTCATTAAATATAGTCAATATATACCTGCTAACTAGAATTTTTAATTTGGGGATTTAATAAATCAATCACTTTACATAGTTTTTCAAGAAATGAATTAATGTCCTGGAATAGAACTTGTATTTGTGAGATAACTTTGGCAAGTAGAAGGTGTCAAGTCCACTGCCAAGATCTGCTGTGTTTTATGAAAGTGATCTGTATAATAGTGTAACAATGATAAATTTTTGCCAACTTTAGGTCGTCTCATAGTAAGTGTTTAATTATGAATATAAAATAATAATGAAAAAGAATTGATGAGATAACTTAATCATGGTTTCTTTTGTGTTTTGTAAACAGTTGTGTCTGTACATTTTTTCTTCCTTCAGTATTAGGGATTAAATATAAGACCTTGCCCATGCTAGGCAAGCACTCTATACTATACCACTCCCTTTTTTTTTTTTTAAAAAAAAAGATAGATTTTTCAGTAAGTTGCTGCAGCTTGTATTGAACTTGTAATGTTCCTGCCTTAGCCTCCTCAGTAGCTGAGATTTCAGGTCTACATTTCCATTCTCAGCTGTATTTTTTAAATGTACTAATTTAAATGCCATGAGCAGAAACTTCTTTTTTTTCAGCTAGGATACCACTATATAGTCCAGATTAGTCTCAAATTCACTATCCTCCTACCTTCAGACACTTTTATTTTAATCAGTAAAGGTTTTATTTTGTACATGGTGTTTGAATTCTTGAGTTATTGATCTATTCTCATTCTTAAACCTCAAGCACTAGATTTGCTTATTTCTTGGGAATCATCATTTGTTGCTAAAATTAACACATTTTATCATCATAGTAAAAACAGTGATTCTCAATTTTCCTAATGTTGTGATTTTTAATACAGTTCGTCATGTGGTGACCCCCCAACCATAAAATTATTTTCATGGCTACTTCATAACTAGTTTTGCTACTGAGTGGTGTCTTGGTTCCTAAGTCCATTGGAAATATGTGTTTTCTGATAGTCCTGATCCACAGGTTGAGAACTGCTGTAGTTAAATTTTTTAAGGGGGAAAATAACCGCAGTATATGTCATAGGGTTCCTATTGCTGTGAAGAAACATCATGACCACGCCAACTCTAATAAAGGAAAACATTTGATTTGGGTGGCCTACAGTTGATTTAGTTCATTATCATCATTTCAGGACATGACAATGTGTGGGCAGACATGGTGTTGAAGAAGAAGCTGAGAGTCCTACATCTTGATCTGCAGTTCACAAAGTGAACTGTGTCATTGGGTGTAGCTTGAACATAGGAGACCTCAGAGCCCACCCCCATAGTGACACACTTCCTCCAATAGGCCATACCTATTCTAACAAAGCCACACCTCCTAATGATGCCATTCCCTTTGGGGGCCATTTTCTTTCAAACCACCACAGTGTAGTTTATATTTTCTAAGCAATTTGTTTTTCAATGAAGCTTTCAATTTCTTATTGCATAATAATGTTAAAAAATAGAATCATTCCAGGCGGTGGTGGCACACGCCTTTAATCCCAGCAATTGGGAGGCAGAGCCAGGTGGATGTCTGTGAATTCAAGGCCAGCCTGGTCTGCAGAGCGAGATCCAGGACAGGCACCAAAACTACGCAGAGAAACCCTGTCTCAAAAAACAAAAAAAACAAAAAAACAACAAAAACCCAAAACAAACAAACAAACAAACAAACAAAAAACCCCAAAAAATAGAATCATAAGCTTTCAAATTCTTATTAAAACAAAATCATGTTTTAAGAAAATACTCATACTTCAGTCAATAGCATGTACATAGAAAGTTGTTTTTCTTTTGTTTCTTTCCAATGGGCCAATTGTTGCAGAATGTTTGGCAATTATCAAATACTATATAAAACTCTTTGAGAAATGTTAAACCTTCTGCAAATTTATTTGAATCAGTATTGTAGTTGTCTATGCTAAGCCCTGGCAAGATCTTCAGTGCCATGTTCCTGCGTTATAACCGCAGTATATGTCATAGGGTTCTTTTCAGATCATTAGTAGTAATAGTTTTTTTTGTATTTGGAAAACGTTTTTCACTTCAAGGACCTTAGAATCAATAAAGTGGGCTGTCTTATGTTACGTTTCACAAACAAATCACCATTTTTTCTTCTTGTTTTTGCTGTTGGTCAGCAATATTGTGGAGTATATTTTATTTTCTTCCCTTAAGTATTCTTTATTTTACTGTTTGCCTCAGGTTTTCTTTGACCTTTTCCTCATTGCTTTTACTAGCTTCTTTCTTGTCAGATTTTCTTGGCTTACATCTATTTGGAATAGTAATACAACTCTGAGTCCACAAATATGTTTGTTGTAGTAATCCTTTGCCTTCTGACTTTGGTAGCAACTATACAGATTTCCAAAGTTAGAAAAAAAAGTTATCCTGTTATCCTCTGTCACTTTAAAAATCATATTTCAGCTGCTGGTGGTGGTCCTAGCATTTGTGAGGTAGAGGCTGGCAGATCTCTGAGTTTGAGGCCAGCTTGGTCTACAGAGCAAGTTCCAACATTGTTCTAGAATATTATTTAAAGGTGTATTACTTTTGTTTATGTTGCATTTGTTTAACTCTGTGAAGCTGTGTTACTGTGCCTGTCTAAAACACCTGATGGTCTAATAAAGAACTGAACAGCCAATAGCAAGGCAAGAGAAAGGATAGGCGGGGCTGGCAGGCAGAGAGAATATATAGAAGAAAAAGAAGTAGCCAGAGAAGGAGGAAGACTCTAGGGGCCAGCCACCCAGCTACACAGCAAACCTGTGTAAGAGCAAGATTTACAAAAGTAGAGAACAGGAAGAGCCCAGAGGCAAAAGAGAGAGAGGATAATTTAAGTTAAGAAGAGCTAGCAAGAAACAAGCCAAGCTAAGGCTGGGCATCTATAATTAATAATAAGCCTCTGCATGTGATTTATTTGGGAGCTGGGTGCCCCCCCAATGAAAGAACCAAAACCCAACAATACAACATAGCCACAGCTACACAGAGAACCCCTGTCTCAAAAAACCAAAACCAACCAAACAAAACCAAAAAAAATCCTATTTCATATATTTTTAAAATAATGTGATTGGATTATTTTTAATTCTTTTGAAGATATGTTCCTTTAGGTTAAGCAGTTTCACCAATAATGCTTAGAAACTTAGTTTGTGTTTTAAGTTTTAGTCAAATTATCTTTTGATATCAGTAATTTTGAAGTTCAGTATGTAGATAACACTTTGTATTTTTGGATTTGATGCAAGTGAATAAATTTTTGGAATCCATGATATTTATCCTCAAAACTTCTCATAACTTGTGGTTTTTAGTGTCAGTAGAAAATAGCACTTTGAAAAATTTTCACTGTAGCTTTTCATGTTAGAGTTTTTGAAATATCTCCAAACTGTTGTGAACTACTAAATGATATTTTTTCATATATAGGTTTGCCATTCAGAACTTGAACTGGGCACTTGTTTTCAAGCAGTAAATAGCAGGATTCAGCTGCAAATTCTTGAGGCACAGTACCTTCCAAGTTCATCAACACCTCTGACTTTGAGTAAGTGTATCAGTGCTTCAAAGTGCATCCAGTGTAAAGAGGTTCCAGTAGGGTAAGAATCAAGAGACCAGTATGCATCAAGAGCTGTGCCCTTCTCTGGATAAACAGCTAGGGATTATGATATGTTGGTGGGCTATGCTTAGAACTAAAGATTTGAGATCAATCCTACTTCAAGGGCTAAGAGTAGAAGGGAATTATCTAGGGAAGTAAAAGTTCTTTAACTAAAAAAGACTAAAAACATATAAAACTGAGCACTCAAGAAGTCAGAAAAATAACAAATATTAGGAAAGCTGAAGTTGACAATAGACATAAAACAAAAAACTTTTTTCTTTAAAAGGACCATTAAAATAGGAAAATTTGTAAGAAGATGGATAAGGCAAATTAGGGAAAACATTGGTATTCTGAACAGTGAAGATTATATAATTTTAAATTCAGAGGAAATTTCTAAGTCAGAAGAAAATTAACAATATGTAAGATAATTCCATGTACCAACTATACTAATTCATTTGCACATGTACAGAAAGTAAATGAGTTCCTTAAAAATTCACTAAAGAAGAGGAAGAATCTGAGAATAATAATAATGAAAAAGTGAAGACTTTCTTGTAAAAAGCACTAAGTAGGGGTTGCGGATTTAACTCAGTAGTAGAGCACTTGCCTAGCAAGCATAAGGCCCTGGGTTTGGTCCTCAGCTCAAAAACAACAACAACAACAACAACAACAACAACAACAACAACAAAAAAAAACGCTAAATAGGCTAAATAGGGCTTGGGAGATGGTTTAGTTGGTAAAGTGCCTTTTGTACAAACATTAGGACCTGAGTTCTGATCCCTAGGACCCACATAAAAATCTTGGAGTGGTCATGCATGTTTGTAACCTTGAGAGGATGGAGAGGTGTTTGCTGGACAGCTTGTCTAGCCAATTAGTGAGTGCCAGATTCAGTGAGAGACCCTGTCTCAAAAGATAAGACAGAGAATGACTGAGGAAAAGGATACCTAGTATTTGCCTCTGGCCTCCACATGCATGTATACACCCAACCTACATATATACGATAACTTACATACAAAAATAAGATATTGTCCTTGTTGTTGTTGTTGTTATTGTTAACCTGACACAAGAGAGACTTTTCAATTGATAAAAATGCCTCCATAAGATTTGCCTGTAGTCAGTCAAGCCTGTGGAGAATTATCTTAATTTAGTGATTGATATGGGAGGGAGAACCCAGCTTACTGTGGTAAGTACCATCCCTGGGCAGGTAGCTTTGGAGCAGTGGTCCTCAACCTTCCCAATGCTGTGACCCTAATACAGTTCCTTATGTGGTGACCCCCACCATAAAATTATTTTTGTTGTGACTTCATAATTGTAATTTTACTACTGTTATGAGTTGGAATGTAAATTTTAGTTGCTTTGGTCATTCAATTTTATCACATCAAAAGAAACTGTAACTAAGATAACATTTTAGTGCTTCATAGCACTAAGGCTACAATCATTTGACTGATAGAGTCTACCAAACCATTGAAGAACATGTAAATTCCTATTCAACATAAGCTATTCTGAAGCATGCAAAAATAACTTTATGATGTTAGTGTACTCTTGATATTAAAACAGAATGAATAGCCCATAAAAAGTAACTATAAATTAATATCACTTATATAGCTAGATGGAGAATTATAGTTAAAAGTAGACAAATAAAATCCAAGTTAGAAAAGTAAGTCATTAAGATTACATCTAGTTAATTCTTTTTTATTAATTAATTGATTCATTAATTTTTCCCAGCCTGATCAGTTTCCCCTTCCTCCCTCCTCTCCTTCCAGACCCTCCCCCAGTCTTCCCTCTTCCCCCCCATACCTTCCTCTTCCTTTTCAGAAAAGGGCAGGCCTCTCATGTATACCACCAGCTAGCCATGGCATATATCAAGTTGTGGTATGACTAGGCATCTCCTCTCCTATTAAGGCTGGATGAGGCAACCCAGTTGGAGGCAGGGTCCCAAAAGCAGGTAACAGAGTCAGAGACTGCCCCTGCTCCCACTGTTAGGAGTCCCACAAGAAGACCAAGGTACACAACTGTAACATATGTGAAGAGGGCCTAGATCAGCTGCCCCTGTAAGCTTTCTGGTTGGTGGTTCAGTCCCTGTGTGCCCTTATGTGCCCAAGTTAGTTGCTTCTGTGGGTTTTCTTCTGTTAACCTTGACCCCCCTGGCTCCCATAATCCTTCCTCTCTCTCTTCCACAGGATTCCCCAAGATCTGCCTAATGTTTGGCTGTGGGTCTCTGTATCTGTTTCTATTAGTTGCTGGGTGAATCCTCTCTGATGACAGTTGGGCTGGGCAATGATCTATGAGTATAGTGGAGTATCATTAGGAATCATTTCATTGACTTTTTATTCCCCAGTCATATTTAGCTATATCCCAGAACTCTGGGCTGTCTAGACTCTGGATCTTGGCCCCCCAGGCAGTATCAGGGATGGCTCCCTCTCATAATTCTATGAAACAGAAACAATAGTGGAAGTCTATGCAAATGTAATATATAAATGGATGGCTTCACTTAAGCAAAACTACTACTTAGGATTGTTAGTGATTGCCATTTTATAATCTAATAGATCTCATTCCTCATCCTGTGGCTCTTCCTTTGTGGCGGTTCCCTCCTGCCTTTCTTGCTGCCTTTTAGCCTCAGTTATATTAACTGACTCCTCACAGTAGCCAGACAATACTTGCTGCTTAAGCTGTAGTCATTTTTTATTGTTGCGGTCTGAGGCTCCCAATCAACCCAAGCAGACACAAGGCAAGATTTAATGCAGCACAGCACAAAAGAAGGGGATGGGGAGGAGGCTAATAAATCAGGGATGCAGAACAGACTCAGGAGCTGAATTGTGACCCCAAATGTCAGTTGAAGCAAATATTTAAGCACAAAAATTACAAATATTTGTTGCCAAGTTATAGTTACACTTTTCCCCAATCAGGATTTAGAGATTAGGGACTTCCTTGAATGTTCATTCCATCATTGTCAACTGATCTACAATGCAAGTCTTTCAGTCCAACTTGATTAATTTGTTCTTTCTGTTGTTAGGAACAGCCACAATGTTTCTAGAGAACTGAAAATGCATAATGAATATTTCTATGGTTTAAGGATGAGGTGGGCCAGCTATTAGAAGTTTCCAAGCTCCCCTAGGGCTTGGGAACCTGAACTTTGTTTCACTCTACAGGTAAAATGGAGTCTGAAGTCAAAATGGCCGCACTTAAGACAAGGTGCTTTTTGCCTATTCCCAACAGTATCACATGGAAAACTATGCTTAGATGAAAAGATACATTACCCATAATTTTATCCAGGGCAGTTCCCAAGTTGATATTCCTGCTCCAACTTCTTTAGTACCCCTTTCTTCCTTTTGGCTTAAATAATGAAGTTTATTTTCTCAAATCTCTAGAGACTAAGTAGTTCAATATTAAGAGCCAGCACACAGTAGTCCAGAGGGTGCCTGGACCGGTCTACTCTGGTGACTGGCCTAGCAAATAACCTAGCTGTCATCACAGAGCCTTTGTCCAGTGACTGATGGAAGCAGATACAGAGATCCACAGCCAGGCACCAGGCTGAGCTCCAGGAATCCAATTGATGAGAGAGAGGAGAGATACTGCAGGCGAGGGATATCGAGATCATGATGGGAGGATGTACAGAGATGACCGGCCACACTAGTGGAAGCCCATGAACTGTGGACTGGTGGCTGTGGAACCCCCATGGGACTGGACTAGGCCCTCTGAATATGGAAGATGGTTATTTGGCATGAACTGTTTGGGGGGCATCCAGGCACGGGGATTGGGATCTGTCCCTGGTCTGTGGGCAGGCTTCTGGAATCCGGTGCCTATGTTGTAACACCTTGCACAGCCTTGGTGCAGTGGGAAGGGGCTTGGACCTGCCTAGGCTCAGTGTGCTGGGCTCTGCTGACTCCCCATGGGAGACCTTGATTTGGGCGATGTGGGGATGCGGGGTGGCTTGGGAAAGAGGGCTGGGGGGTGGGTGTGATATTATTTAGATAGCCAGTTCTGCTGTCTGGATTAATTAAAATTTCTGAGTAATTTGTATAGGACTATATAACAATTGCCTTGCTTATCAATCATAATACGATCTGTGGATAGTATGTGGAGTGAGTAGAAAATTTCTTAATAAAGAAAAAAAAAAGAGCCAGCACAGTTGGTTTTAGAGGATCTTTACTGTTTTTTCCCTCTAAAGTTCATAATTGTTATGTTTGGTTATAGTTTATACAAACTTTTTATCATTGTTGGAAGTGCTAGATCTCAGATTTACTTAAGGATATTTACTTGTTTTATTCTAGTATGCATATATTCTAGCATCACAAGCAAAGAAATTTACCTGTAAAATTGAGAAATTAGTACCTCTAGCTGTCCAGAGAATTGACACCTTTTTTGATGTAATTCATTTCAATGTGTTTTCCTTTGCTGATGATTGTTATTTTGATTGATGTCATTCAGACTAGAGGAATATTAAGTTTATTTGAGGCCGCAGTAGTTATTTGTAAACTGTGGTAAACTTTCTGTGTGTTCTTTTGTCAAACAATAACCCAGAAGACATTTAAAGTTGATTATTTATATTTTTATAACCTATATAGATAAAAATCTTTATGTAGTATTTCACATAAAAGTTTATAAACTATAGTTTCTTGTTTCCTAGGTTTTTTTGTGAAGGTGGGGATGTTTAGCTCAGGAGAGCTGATTTATAAAAAGAAGACACGCTTATTGAAGGCATCCAGTGGAAGAGTAAAATGGGGAGAAACTATGATTTTTCCACTTACGCAGACTGAAAAAGAAATTCTTTTCCTCATTAAACTTTATAGTCGAAGTTCTGTAAGAAGAAAACATTTTGTAGGCCAGGTTAGTATGTGTTACCCTGAATTTCTTCATGGTATATTGCTGTGTGTTACTATGTAGTTAACTAGCAAAGGAAAGAAGATAAAATTAATAATGAATACAGGAAGATTCTTCAAACTTCTGAATTATAATTCAGTGTTGCCTCAGAATCAAATTTTGTCAGATGTTTTGCTTTAATAAGATAGATAACATTTCTAAGCAGCCAGGCTTCTTTTTTAAGCCTTTTGAACTTTCAACTTTAAAATATAAAATCAGTAAAAGAGAGAACCCTAAATATGTGTAGGTGGAGTTTTTCATCAGGACCTCAATCAGCTCTGTTCTGCCAGCTGCTTCCCAAATAACCACTCAGAGACTATTTATTAATTATAAATGCTTAGCTGATAGCTTAGGTTTGTTTTTTTTATCTAGCTCTTATAACTTAAATTAACCAATTTATATTAATCTATATGCTGCCGTGTGGCTCATGGCTTGTTCCCTCATCTTGTATACATCCTACTCCCTCTTCATCCAACTGATGACTCCTCTGACTCTGCCCTTCTCAGTGTCCTTAGTCTGATTTTCTGATCTGACTTTATCCTCTCCAGCTATTGGCCAGTCAGCTTGTTTATTAAACCAATCACAGTGTAATTTACTCAGTGTACAGAGGATTATCCACAGTAAATATATAAATCAAACTTTAAACTTTGGGTATCACATTTATTTTATTTTGTTTCATCTTTAATTTTGTATTTAAATGAGCCTTTTATGTATTTTATTAACTTAATTGTGATAGATTTGAATTTCTAGAAAATATAAAATTTTAACAATGTTTGTGGTATTATTTAGATAGCCAGTTCTGTCTGGATTAATTAAAATTTCTGAGTAATTTGTATAGGACTATATAACAATTGCCTTGCTTATCAATCATAAAATTTTTTTTTACATCTTTTTTATTCTGATTTGTGGCAGCTGTAGTTATCTTTTTATCTTAATTACAACTGTTTGTGTCACATTTAAATCTTGAAGTCTTTAACTGATGTTAAAGTTTTCACTTGACAAAAAGCTGCTAGTAACAGTCTATATGAGATCTTCAGATTGTGTATAGGAATTTTCAAAAACTGGTATCACCTCTCATTTCATATAATTAGACTGCTAATTTAAAATGTTGCAGTTTTCTGTATTCTTATTTGGAAAGGAGTTTGAGTTAAAGAATTAATGTAAATTTAATTTGAGAGATGATTTATAGGATAATAAATCTGGAAAGCTTCTTTGGTGGCCTCAGATGTCAGTCACCATGAGGGAATCATATGTGGGTTCAAGTGCTCCCACTTTATCAATCCAGAAACTCTAATGTTGTCTGTGTTATGTATTGGGGTCTGTGTAAGATGTTGTTTGAAGGAAAGTTTTTTTTAGACCAAGGTAAGAAAAAGAATTGAAAACCACTGACTTACTCAAATCTCTTAGAAGAATTAGAAACTGAATCTCAAGTAAGTTAAATCCAAGGTTATACCATTTGTTAGTGTTACAGCCAAGACTAGGATTCAGTTTTTTTAATTGTCTGTTTACCTTGTCTCCATGTTATATACTCATTTTGATATCTTGTATTTTCACAATGCTACAATTTCCCCAGGATCATTCACATGTATTATCTATAGTTATATAAAAATAGATATAATGAAATTATTATGGATTAAGAATGACTATTAGATTTCAATTAAGATTATAGTTTCATGTAATATAAAAGTGTGCTTAAGTGCACATTCCTAAGTTAAAATCCTTGTTTGCCTCAATTTAGAAATCATGGCAAAAGGGCTAGAGAGATGGCTCAGAGGTTAAGAGCACTGACTGTTCTTCCAGAGGCCCTGAGTTCAATTCCCAGCAACCACATGGAGGCTCACAACCATCTGTAATGAGATCTGGTGCCCTCTTCTGGCCTGCAGTCATACATGCTGTATACATAATAAATAAATAAATCTTTAAAAAAAAAAGAAATCATGGCAAAAATGTTTTTGAATAATAAGGATTAATTTTATTTGAGCTCCTAGATTGATTGAACAAGAAAGAATACTCACAAGTGATGTTTTAAATAATATTTTATTTTTACATTTTTATTTTTTTTGGTTTTTCGAGACAGGGTTTCTCTGTGTAGCTTTGCGCCTTTTCTGGGACTCACTTGGTAGTCCAGGCTGGCCTCGAACTCACAGAGATCCGCCTGGCTCTGTCTCCCGAGTGCTGGGATTAAAGGTGTGCGCCACCACCACCCGGCTCATTTTTAATTCTTAAATTGAATTGGATCACATAATCCAGAATGATTCAACAGGTTAAATATTTTAACATTTAAGGGTCAAATCACCAAGCAACTTTTGAAAAAATTGGAATGATATTTATTTAAAAATATAATATCCAAACTTGTCCATATCTTTTAACAATAAAAGTAATTCCTTAAACTCAGCTACTAATATTATGTCAAGTTGAATGATTGTTCTGTTCCTTTACAGCTCTGGATAAGTGAAGACAGTAATAATGTTGAAGCAGTGAACCAATGGAAAGAGACAATTACAAATCCAGAAAAGGTTGTTATCAAGTGGCACAAGTTAAATCCATCTTGAAGACTTCAGACATTAATTTAGTGAAGAAACAACTTGATAGTCTTTTAGAAGAAACATAATTTCAGTTTTCTAAAGATTGTAATGCATTCTATCAGGTATACAAAATGAATGAAATGTTTTAAAATGGTGCCAAAACAGATGATAAAATAAAATGTAGTTTATTAAGCCAACTAAATAGATTTTAGAATCTATGAAAATATCAATCCTAGATAGGTTTTTCTGTATTGGTTTTGCTTTTGTTTGGTTTTGTTTTTGTGCTTTGTAAACTTTAATTTTAAATACTGAAAACTTACTTTTCAAGTAAACAAATCTAAGCCTTTTGAGGCTCTAAAGTAAACATAGAATGTGCAGAAAAAATAAGAAACAACTGAGCAATCAACTGCTAGCAATTCTTCAGCATTTCACAGGGCACATTTAGCAGACCAGCATCTTCTTAGTAGCAAGGATTGCAGAACTATCCACATGGCCGTAATCCTTTCATCATCTTGTGCTATTGGACTTCAATACCTAGCACACCAATCCCTGTTTGTACTATTATGCATTTACAAGAATTTACCACTTTTCCAGTGCTAGGAATGATTGATTAGGTCTTGATTATACTGTTCATATCTTCATATGTATTTTTTTTCAGAGCAAAAATGAATAGAACCATTTCTACTGATTTTTTTTTTGTATTTGAGGAAAGTTGGTTCCTCATGCTTACAATTTCTTATCTATAAGTCATTTCATGACCATCTTATAAGCTGCTTATCTCCAGGAGAATTAGAGAATTATTAACATTTTTCAAAGAATAAATAAGGCTTGGAGCTACTAGGATGGCTCAGTGGATAAAGGAGCTTGTCACCACACTTGAGTTCCATTCTTAGAACTCAGCATTAATGGAAGAAGAGAACTGATTCCTTTAATTTGTTCTCTGAAATCCACATATATATCATGGCACACACATGTACACACACACACACACACACACACACACGCTAAACATGTCTTTAAAAGAATAAATAAAGTTTATTTGAAAGCCAAAATATATACATTTTGCTGTCTTCATCATTCTTAACCTTTATTTTCTTTGGAGTTAAAATAACATATTTTATATTCAGGCCAACTTAATTTAATGATCTTAAATAGTAAATTCAGTATTTTGATCATTAGTTCTTTGTTTTAGTTTTTTATGTAAGTTACTTGTTCTGCAATCTACAATATTAAAGTATTTTCCCATTTTTAATAGCCATACTTAGTAACAATGTATAGAATGTAATATTTTTCTACTGCAGGTTTTTTCAGATATGTATTAGAATTTAGCGTATGGAGATTATTTCTGCTTGGATGGCTATAAGAGTTATGGCTTAACAATCTTTAGGAAGGTGTAAGCAACAGTTTCTAATCTTACAAATACTGATTTTATTTTTGCCAAGAAGTAAATAATGAGATCTATATTCCCGATCATCCTCTCTCTCTCCCTCTCTAACTGCCTGCCTCCTTGTCTCTCTCTTTCTCTCTTTCTTTTTCCCACACATTTTAGTCTAGAGGATACTTTGTTATAATGTAGGAATAACCTTTTTATTTCAGTTCTTCTTTATAGTCTAGATATTTAATTAGAACCTAAATTGAGCTGTTATCTAGGTGTCTTCTCAAGATATATATATATATATATATATATATAGATAGATAGATAGATAGATAGATAGATAGATAGATAGATAGATAGATAGGTGAAGATTTCTAATGTTTTCATCAGTCTTCCTTAAGCATTTTTCAGCTGACGATGTACTGAATGTAAGCATGTATGTTTATTGTGTCCTTGAAATTTTTATGTGAAAATGTAGATGCAAGAACTCTTTTATTAATAGACATTCTTGGTGAGAAAAACAATTAGGAGCCAATAATAAAAACTGAAATACTATTCAGAAATCATTTTCTTTTGTATTTGTTTAGGTTTTTCTTGACCTTTACTTGTTGTAACAACAACAACAACAAAGGAACCAAAATAATGCTGGGAAGCAAATGGAAACCAAGGAAACTTCATAACAGGGGGATATTAGTCATTTATCAATAATATCATTTATAAAATACGTTGATAAACTCTCAGATAACACAAAAAGTTACAGCCCATGTCTGAATATAGCATCACTATTTGGCATTCATTTACTTTTGCATGATGCTATTCTCTTTACAATGGTTCTTTTCTTTCTTTTTTCTTCTTCTTTTAATGAATTGCATACTTGTTTACTTCCCAGCTTGTTCAAATTTCCTTAATTTCTTGGTATAACAAACACATTTTAATTCAAATATAAACTTTGATTTCTATGTAGAACAAAAGTAATCGGTTCTGCAATTAACTTGCTCAGTTGCATACAAACAACATGCTATATATGAAAAAACTTGCTGACTGAATTACAGGTATTATATACTAAACAGTCTAACAGTTTATTATGATTTCTATTTAACAATCTAGGAAGTTTGAAGCCATCAGCAGTTCCAGTGGCAATTTCAGGTGCAGTTGGGAATTCAGGAATCTCGATGGAGCTGTTAGTGTAGCAGACCTTGTAGGTAAAATATATGCATCTTTCAATAGCACATGTGAAGGACTTTCTCTAAAATTGACCTCATTGGTTTCATTCTCAGCAAACTGACCTGGTCCACTCAACATGGCCTTTATTTTTTGTGATATTAGTGCATGTTCTATTTTTACGATGAATTTATTACCACCCGAAGGTATTAATTTGATATACATGGCATTAAGGCCTTCACAGCCACAGTAGGTTTTCTCCTCCATCCATTATGTTATTATAAAATGTTATTATATTATTATAAAATATTACTTTGATCCCATAGGAACTTTGTTAGTTTCCCATACACATTCTGAGGCACTGGAAGGAATAGCTTCTGCCAGATTACAGCTGCTTTCTGCAACAGGAGGGAGATTAGTCAACAATGTCTTTATAAAATCTTAGATATCAAAGAAAGTTACAGCTTATGTCAAAACATTATTTGGCATTCATTTAGTTTTGCATAATTTTTAAAGCAGGAATCATAAAAATGACTCAAGTGTATTAATGTCAACTCTTCCCAGACTGTTGAGAAGAAACCATTGGGATTTCTGAACATATGTAATTGTGGTCTAAAAGTAAACTAACCTGAAGTTTTCTTTGAATATATTTTTGCAAATTTCTTTGATACTAATAAACTCATCAGCCAGTTAGAAATCATTTTCCAGCAAAAATTTTCATTGTTTATATGTTCAAATATTTGCACATGTATGAAAGATTTCAGAAACTTGGAATAAATTAAAACTTCTTATCATGGTAATAATGGATATTTCAGATGCCTCGTTTTTCTTTTTATTTATTTATCTATCATTTATTTATTTAATTAAAATTTTTTTCTTTCCTTTTACATGCCAATCCCTGTTCCCTCTCCCTCCCCTTCTCCCGCTCCCTCCCACCTCCCCATATCTCACCTCCATCACCTCCTCATAGAGAGTAAGGCCTCCCTTTGGTAGTCAACACAGGCTGGCACACCAAGTTGGGGCTGAACCTAGTCTCTCCCCCTGTATCAAGGCTGAGTAAGGCATCACACCATAGGGAATGGGCTCTAAAAAGTCAGTTCGTGTACCCTCGATAAGTCCTGATCCCATTGCCAGGGGACCTACAAACACATCAACATGCAACAGTCACCCACATTCAGAGGGCCTAGTTAGGTTCCCTTTAGGCTCCCCAGCTGTCAGTCCAGAGTCCATGAGCTCCCACTATCTTAGGTCAGCCATCTCTGTGGTTTTTCCCATCATGATCCTGATCCCCCTTGCTCCTATAATTCTTCCTCCCTCTCTTCAACTGAACTCCAGGATTTTGCAAATACCTCTTTTTTGAATGTCTGGAAATATACTTAGTGTTTCTCCAGGGTATATCAAAGAAAATGCGAATAAAATGTCCATGTCTGTGATGGCTATGATGATGCTTTTCTAATTTTCTCTTCTTCAGAATATGTCTTCTTTAGAACCTGTCTTATTCAAAACAAATTTCAAATGCTTCCAGTTTTAGATAAAACACTGAATTAAGAGAATTTTGAACTATGAATTATCCTGTCTATTTAAAATATATGTTTATGATTTTAAAGCTATTAAAATAATTATTATGGTTCTCCAAAACTAGATTTTATTTTATTATAGATGAAGGTGAATGCTGTCTAGTTTTAGTGATTTCCTAGTAAATTTTTTTCTTGGCCATCGTTTTTAATATTGTCATTATTAAAAAATTTGATCTTTAAAACAAATGGTAATAGTATTTCTATTAAATCAATAGGACTTTGGTAAAGGCAGTAGATAACCTGGAACAAAGTTTCTTCATGCTTCCTTAGATGATAAAGAGATAACTAATCCATGCTACACCAAATAAGGTATTCTTTTAAATGGTATTGATAATAATTCAGTATTGCTTTTAATATTCTCATGTCATGGGATTTTAAGATCATCATTCTTTAGTTTTTGAAGCTGGAAGATGATTTTTTTTTAAATCTACTTCTTATGATATAATGATTTTTTTTCAGCAAAAGTAAGTTTAATTGATTGTAGTGCTAAGTTGGCCTTCAGTTTAATTTCTTGGTCTTTCAACTGCCTTTATTATATAATGTATGAAGTTTTGATCATGAAGTGACAAAAATTGTAAATGAGTCACCATATATACTTAGATATAATAAGCCATCATTGTTTATACTGAGATTTTATATTTTATACATTTTATTTGTGAAATAAAACCATAGAAATCAGAGTTAGAATAAAAGGATTAGAGGTATTAATAAAATGCTCTGGAGGGTCTAATAAAGGAAGAATTAAATGCAAATGAAGGAAATAGGAAAGGCTTGGTTGATCCCTTGCCTGATACATACATATGCAATCAATGTGGTAGCACTAGTCATCATTACTGACTTGCCCATGTGAAAAATCTTGATTTCTTTTGTCAGCTGACTCACTGAAAAGCAATTATACTTCTACTTGTTTCAATCTTTAACATACCTCCCCTTTTATTACGTAGTATGTCTTATTTCCAGATTGTGAAGAAAACATGATTGGATTCCTTCAACTACCTACTTCCATATCTACAAGTTTATTTTTGCCTCTATCCATTCTTTCTACCTCATGTTGGAATGCTAGACATTATAAATTCTGAATCCATTCCTCTTAGCCCTTTCTAGGCTCACATTCTATTTATTAGACCCAGGTTTCCCTATTTGTTGTGGCTCTCCTACTGGATTCCATGAACTATATAGGCATAATTTTATAGTTTAGGTTTCAGTATGGACAAAGGAATCTATAAAAATTGCAGAGGAAGGAATATCCAAATTCTTATGTTGAAAATCCAACTCCTATAAGATGGGTGGTATGGGAAGTGGTCCTTTGGAAGGTGCTTAGGTATTTAGAATGGCCCTCATGGATGGGATTAGTATTCTTTTAAAAGAGAGCCACAAGTGATTGATCTCTTGCCCTTCCTGCCATGGGACATTATGTAAGAATATGGCTGAGGCAGAATGCCTTTACCAGAAACCAATTTGGCAGTACCTTGGTATCAGGCTTCTTAGCCTCCAAAACTGTTTGTAAGCTACATGGTTGTTATAGAACACAGTCCTCCAACCAGAACAGCCACAGTCTTCCTCAGATCAGCTATGTCTACTTTTTTTTTTTTTTTGGTTTTTCAAGACAGGGTTTCTCTGTGTAGCTTTGCGCCTTTCCTGGGACTCACTTGGTAGCCCAGGCTGGCCTCGAACTCACAGAGATCCGCCTGGCTCTGCCTCCCGAGTGCTGGGATTAAAGGCGTGCACCACCACCGCCCGGCTTATGTCTACTTTTGAGTGAGCATCATGTTTGGATCTATTGACTGTTGACATTTCTTGAGGGGAGGGGTGTATGTGATGGGTCATTGGGCCTCTCATCTGAGATTCCAGGTCCTCCTGTCAGCCATTTTTACAACTCTGAGCTAATAGCATGGAGTGGCAGTAGAAGTGCTAAGTATATAGGCTGGAGAAGGTTAACTGGGGCTCCATCCTTGTGGTTATGGGGAAATTATATGTGCTAGATGAAAACTTTCCAGTCCAGCAGCCTTGAGGCCACCTGTATACCTATAAGCAACCTTGAGCATGCTCTGTAAGTGAGCCCAGTAAATCCATTGGTTCCCTGGGTTGAACTTTGATGGACTTTGGTTTGTTGTTGGGAACATATAAGATACACACACACACACACACACACACACACACACACACACACACACACCTATCCCTAGGGATGGAATTCTACCAACACCATTTATTTTGTTATATCAGCTCAATAGACTAGGAGAAACATTTCATAAAACAGCAAAGAACGCAGTATGCTTCTCAAAAGTGTGTTCTCTCAGGTTCCCAAAATCCCCTAAGGCATGCTTTATGAGTCTTTATGAGTGACTCTATACGTAGGAAGAATCTTCGCTCATATTGGAGTTCTTTTATCCATTCTCACAAGAATTTCTATTCTTTCCTCATTTTCCTCCCACCTGATTCTTTTTTCAAAAGAAATTTTCTATTCATTTTACATACCAACCACAGATCCCTTCCCCTCCCTCCTTCCACACCCAGCCTTCCCCCTCATCCCCATCCCCATTCACACCTCCTCCAAGGCAAGGCCTCCTGTGGGGAGTCAGCAAAGCCTGATATGCTCAGTTGAGGCAGGTCCAAGCCCCTCCACCCCTGCACCAAGGCTGTGCAAATTGTCCTACCATCGGCAGCAGGTTCCAAAAAGCCTGTTCATGTCCTAGGGATGGATCCTGATCCCACTCCCAGGGGTCCCCTTAAGCAGATCAAGCTACATAACTGCCTCGCCTATGCAGAGGGTCTAGACTAGTCCCATGGAGGCTCCACAGCTATTGGTCCACAGTTCATGAGTTCCCACTAGTTTGGTTTGGTTATCTCTGTACATTTCCCCATCATGATCTTGATGCTCCTTGCTCATAGAATCCCTCTTCTCTCACTTGAACTGGACTCCTGGAGCTCGGCCTGGTGCTTGGCTGTGGATTTCTGCATCTACTACCATCAGTTACTAGAAGGCTCTATGATGACAGTTAGGGTATTCACCAATCTGATTACTCAGTCTCAAGTGGATACTAGATGTAAAGCAAAAGATAACCAGACTACAACCCAAAGCTCCAGAGAGGCTAGCTAAGGAGAACCCCAAGGGTGATGCATGGATTGCCCTGGGAAGGGGAAATGGATGAGATCTCCATGAGTAGTCTGGGGGTGAGGGAGACAATGGAGGATAGGGAATGGGGATGAGAACATAAGGGAACAGGATGGTCGAGCTGGAACAGGGAAGGAGTGGGAGAGCAATGAAAGAGATACCATGATAGAGGGAGACACCATGGGGATAGGGAGGAACTGGGTGTAGGGAAGTTCCCAGAAATCCACAAGGATGACCCCACCTTAGACTATTAGCTATAGCAGAGAGGGTGCCTGAACTAGCTCACCTGATTATTTCTAAACACTCACCTTGTTTGCTTACCGGACAAGTATGTTAATACCAGTAGAAAACAATTTTAACAAATACTTGAGTCATTTATTTGTCAATTCTGATAATTTATGTGTAATTAATTATTTAACAAGAGGTTAGTTTCTCAGCATGACAGCTGTTAGGTCATTTATGTTTCACATCTTTCTGTGGTCTATTTCCCTTAATTTTTTTTTTTTTTTAAGATCTCCAACCATGTTGTTAAGTTCTGCCTTGCCTGGTTTCTTCTTCGCAGAAAACTTCAAGCTGCTCTGTCCTCAGCCTGTTTTTAAGCAATGGCAGTGCTGTCGCCTCACTATTCTGCTGGTATTTGTTTGTTTGTTTGCTTGCTTGCTTTTTGAGACAGGGTTTCATTTCACTATGTAGCCCTGACTGGCTTTGAATTCTCTATGTAGACAAGGCTGGACTTCACAGAGATCCCACTGTCTTGCCTCCTGAGTGCTAGGATTGACATGCACCAACGACCATGCCCATCTTCTGCTGGTCTTACCAAATGCCTTTCAACATTTTTTTCCCTCACTCTCTGTAACCTTTCTGAACAGTAGCTGTCTCCTGCTTTGAAATCATCTCTTCTCTTAGCTTGAATGATGTTGCTGTTATGTTCTGCTTATTTTCTTAGCACCTTTCTAGCCCTTCCTTTTCCTTTCTGTTGACTCACTTTCATGTACCTGACCTTAATTTAGCTATTTCTCAGGGCTCAAACCTAAACTATTTTTTTAAAATTCTACATTGACTCAAGCAACCTCATCCATTTCCATGGATGTTTGCTTATGGGCTGAAAGCTTCCAAATGTATATATTTATTCAAATCTTGTTTTCCATTTCTACTATTAGTTAATATGCACATATTTTTGAACACATTGTAAACTAATTTCCCTTTTTTTTTTCACAAATTTGGTATTCACTTTTTCCCATCTGAGTAAAAGGTTATCATCTGTCTGGTTGGCCATCCAACATAGGGGTCACCTTCTGAACAGAAAAAACATTTATCTATTTTAAACACAACACCAAATATGTGTTTTCCATACCAAGTATAATAATTCTCCAATTCTTTGGGCACCAGTTGGCTGCCATATAATTTAGCACAAGTCTGGCACTACCTTGAATTAATGCAGAGCCTACAGGTTAAGGCCTCAGTTTCATAAGGCTGCTGGCACCCTGTCCCAGCCCCAGCCCCACTTTATATGCTAATCACAGTGGTAAGGTTTCAGGTTAACCATAATAAATGCCTTATTTGGTTTTGTGTTACAACTTGCTATAACTCTTCCTTGTAATTTTTCTTAGGATAGTTCACAGAATCCAGAGAAATATTTTATTTACATAGCAGTATGTTATAAAGGACAAAATTTAGGAGCCATCACAAAAGAGAGATACATAAGGTATAGGCCATGATTATGGACTTTATATGTACTGTACTGGCTGATTTTATGTCAACTTGATACAGTTATCTGAGAGGAGGGACTCCCATTTGAGAAGAAATCTCCATAAGATTGGGCTGTAGGCACTAATTAATTTTCTCAATTAGTGATTGATAGGGGAGGTCCACCCTAGTCTGGTGACCCTGAGTTACATGGGGAGCAAGCCAATAAACAGTATCTCTCTTTGGCTTCAGGATCAGTTCCTGACTTCAGGTTCCTACCCTGTTTGAGTTCCTGCCCTGACTTCCTTCAGTGATGGACTATGGATGTGGAAGCATAAGCCAAATAACCCCTCCCCCACCACACACAACTTGCTTTTGGTCATAGTGTTTCATCATAGCAATAGTAACCCAAACCAAGACATAAACCTTCTTACACCACCTTCTTGGTACTATGTTCACCAGTTAAGGGTATCTCTGAAACTATTTGGTTTATTATACAGGTCTTGATCAATTGCAAGCATTGGCTATAGCTGAATGAACTCAATCTCTAGGCCCTTTTCCTTCCCCAGGAGTTACTAGGTGGTACTGAAAGTTCCAGCCTCCAGATCACATGATTGGTTTCCCAGGAATTCAGTCCCAACTCCATATTTAGGAGATTTTCAAAAGCCAACTCATTAACTTTAGGTCACATTGAGAGGGGTTTGCTGTGACTAAGATGATTTTTTCACCTTAATTGTTTTGAAGCTACATCAAGAGCTAGGCTTTAAAAAAAAGTGCAACAGGATTATTCTGTGAACTTAAGGGCTTTAAGAGTTATGTGGCACTAACTAGGGAAAAATTAAATATGTATTTATTATATCAGTGTTACATATTGGAACCTTTTCCTTTCTCATCTCTGGTATTTATTCTATTTAGAAATATACATTCTTAATAGGTCTTGAATCCACCCATTCTTCATCTCAAGTGTCTTTTCCTTATTCAGTGGCAACATTATCTTCCATTTGGATATTGTAGTTTACCCATAATTGACCTGTTGCCTGCCTTTGTTACCCTCCTGTAAATTATCCCAGCAGCCAGAGGAATGCTTTTTAAATACAAATATAATTGCCATACTTTAGTTTCCATTATTCTTGGTATGAACTCCAAAATCCTTAGCAGTCTACCAAGTTTGTTTATTCTTTGGGGATCAATATAAAGGGACTTGTTTATTATACTAGCAAATGATTGATTAGCAGGAGGAAAAGCAAAGGCACATAAATTTTAGTAATATTTACATAGCTGTTATTAGAAAACAGAATTTGGGTTTATAAACCCTTTTAATGAACCTAGAGGCTGAGCTTCAAGGTAGATAAAATGTGGAAATATGACTAGGATATGTTAATTATAATAGAAGGTAAGTGTTCTTTCAGTTAGTTCTGTTTACATAAACACTTGATGTTAACTCTCTACCTCTAGTAATAGTCATTCCTTTAACTGGTAGTAGTGGAGACATTATAAAGGATAATTTATGTCCTCCTTTTTTTTCTAGGTAAGAGAAGGGTAGAGAACTGTATTAGTTATTTTCTGTTGTTGTGATGAAACACCATGACCAAGGCAACTTATAGAAGGATGAGTTTATTTGGACTTACAGTTTCAGGAGGATAAGACTGTTACTATCTTAGTAGGGAAACATACATGGTGGCTGTCGCAACAAGCTGAGAGCTCACATCTTGAACTAAGCAGGATGCAGACAAAATGAACTGGGAATAGTGCATAGCTTTTAAACCTCAAAACCCACCAGTGGCATACTTCTTCCAGCAATGGCATATCCCTTAAATTTACCGAGACAACATAATCAACTGGGACCAAATATTCAAACATCATGGGGACTGTCATTCAAACCACAAAAACTCTTCCTCTACCTATTGATTCTCAAATACCTTCAGGTCAAATAATTCTTATGCCAAAGTGGCTTATTGTCAGGTTCCAAATATGATCCCTTTTAGCATGTCATGCTCTAAAGAATTATTGAATTACTTAGAAATATGAGAGGTATATTGTTTGTTTTTAATGATCAATCATGTGGCATGGCATAAACCACTGAGAAGCTTATGAAAATGAAAGTTATGCTCAAAGGAGGTATGCCACATAGGAGCCTTATAGAAGGAAACAGGCTTAACCAAGCAGGTGGGGAACAGAGTTTGGAAGAGGACTGGTAGGCAAGTGCTTTTTATTGGGGAACAAAGAGTACACAAGTGAATGGTGATATGATTTCACATGTGTTTACTATATACAACTAGGTCACAGAATAGCAAATAGAAGGATTTATGGCAGAGACCTGCCACAGGTAGCATGTTGTTGCCTGTGCAGAGTATTCATACACTGGGAGTATAGGGACTTGAGGTACCAGGAAATTGGAAAATTTCAAACATTTACAATAGCCCTGCATAATCTAGCTATGCTTTCTGTTCTCATTCCGTTATAAACTACCCACTCCCTCAGTTTTCAGTGCTTGGAACACAGTCCAGATCTAGATTGATATCTTTTTTTTTCCCCTCCTTTTTTTTTCTACTCTGCAACACAATTCAGCTCCACATATCAGCCACGGATTCCCCCGTTCTCCCCCCTCCCGCCCCCCTACCGCTACCCCCCAGCCCACCCCCCATTCCCACCTCCAGGGCAAAGCCTCCCCCGAGGACTGAGATCAACCTGGCAGACCCAGTCTAGGCAGGTCCAGTCCCCTCCTCCCAGGCCAAGCCAAGCGACCCTGCACAGGCGCCAGGCTTCAAACAGCCAACTCATACAGTGAGCACAGGACCCGGTCCCACTGCCTGGATGCCTCCCAAACAGACTAAGCCAATCAACTGTCTCACCCATTCAGAGGGCCCGATCCAGTTGGGGACTCCTCAGCCATTGGTTCATAGCTCATGTGTTTCCATTCGTTTGGCTATTTGTCCCTGTGCTTTATCCAACCTTGGTCTCAACAATTCTTGCTCATATAAACCCTCCTCTTTCCCACTAATTGGACTCCCAGAGCTCCACCGGGGCCTAGCCATGGATCTCTGCATCCAGATCCCTCAGTCGTTGGATGGGGTTTCTAGCACGACAATTAGAGTGTTTGGCCATCCCATCACCAGAGTAGGTCAGTTCGGGCTGTCTCTCGACCATTGCCAGCAGTCTGTTGTGGGGTTATCTTTGTGGATTTCTGTGGGCCTCTCTAGCACTTTGCTTCTTCCTATTCTCATGTGGTCTTCATTTACCATGGTCTCCTATTTCTTGTTCTCCCTCTCTGTTGTTGATCCAGCTGGGATCTCCCGCTCCCCCAAGCTCTCTTTCCCTCGACCCTCGCCCTTCATTACCCCCACTCATGTCCAGGCTGTTCATGTAGATCTCATTCCATTTCTCTGTCATTGGGCAATCCCTGTGTCTTTCTTGGGGTCCTGTTTTCCATGTAGCCTCCCTGGTGATGTGAGTAGCGGTCCAGTCATCCTTGTTCCACATCTAGTATCCTCCTATGAGTGAGTACATACCATGTTTGTCTTTCTGAGTCTGGGTTACCTCACTCAGGATGATTTTTTTTCTAGATCCATCCATTTGCTTGCAAACCTCATGATGTCATTGTTTTTCTCTGCTGAGTAGTATTCCATTGTGTATATGTATCACATTTTGTTTATCCATTCTTCAGTTGAAGGGCATCTAGGTTGTTTCCATGTTCTGGCTATTACAAACAATGCTGATATGAACATAGCTGAACAAGTGCTCTTGTGGTATGATTGAGCATTTCTTGGGTATATGCCCAAGAGTGGTATAGCTGGATCTTTGGGGAGATTGATTCCCAATTTTCTGAGAAAGCGCCATATTGATTTCCAAAGTGGTTGTACAAGCTTGAATTCCCACCAGCAGTGGAGGAGAGTTCCCCTAGCTCCACATCCTCTCCAGCATAAGGTGTCTTCAGTGTTTTTGATCTTAGCCATTCTGAAAGGCATAAGGTGGTATTTCAGAGTTGTTTTGATTTGCATTTCCCTGATGATTAGGGATGTTGAGCAATTCCTTAAATGTCTTTCAGCCATTTGAGTTTCCTCGGTTGAGAATTCTCTGTTTAGTTATATAGCCCATTTCTTAATTGGACTGTTGTCCAATGTCTAAAATTAGACATTTTGATGTCTAATTTCTTGAGTTCCTTATATATTCTAGATATCAGTCCTCTGTCAGATGTGGGGTTGGTGAAGACCTTTTCCCATTCTGTAGGCTGTCGCTTTGCCTTGTTGACCACATCCTTTGCTCTACAAAAGCTTCTCAGTTTCAAGAGGTCCCATTGATTGATTGTTACTCTCAGTGTCTGTGCTACTGGTTTTATATTTAGGAAGTGATCTCCTATGCCAATGCATTCAAGACTACTTCCTACTTTCTCTTCTAGCAGGTTCAGAGTAGCTGGAATTATGTTGAGGTCCTTGATCCACTTGGACTTAAGTTTTGTGCACGGTGATAAATATGGATCTATTTGCAGCCTTCTACATGTGGATATCCAGTTATGCCAGCACCATTTGTTGAAGATGCTTTCTTTTTTCCATTGTGTACTTTTGGCTTCTTTGTCAAAAATTATATGTTCATAGGTGTGCGGATTAATGTCAGGGTCTTCAATTCAATTCCATTGGTCCACATGTCGGTTTTTATGCCAGTAACAAGCTGTTTTTATTATTGTAGCTCTATAGTAGAGCTTGAAGTCAGGGATCGTGATGCCTCCAGAGGTTGTTTTATTGTACAGGATTCTTTTGGCTATCCTGGGTTTTTTGTTTTTCCATATGAAGTTGAGTATTATTCTTTCCGGGTCTGTGAAGAATTGGGATGGTATTTTGATGGGGATTGCATTGAATCTGTAGATTGCTTTTGGTAAGATTGCCAATTTTACTATGTTAGTCCTGCCTATCCATGAGCATGGGAGATCTTTCCATTTTCTGACATCTTCTTCAATTTCTTTTTTCAGGGACTTAAAGTTCTTGTCATATAGGTCCTTCACTTGCTTGGTTAGTGTTACCCCAAGGTATTTTATGTCATTTGTGGCTATTGTAAAGGGTGATGTATCTCTGATTTCCTTCTGAGCTTCTTTGTCCATTGTATATAGGAGGGCTACTGATTTTTTTGAGTTGATCTTGTATCCTGCTATGTTGCTGAAGGTGTTTATAAGCTGTATCAGTTCCTTGGTGGAATCTTTGGGGTCACTCAAGTGTACTATCATGTCATCTGCAAATAGGGAAAGCTTGACTTCTTCCTTTCCAATTTGTATCCCCTTAATCTCCTTATGTTGTCTTATTGCTCTGGCTAGAACTTCAAGTACTACATTGAATAAGTATGGGGAGAGCGGACAGCCTTGTCTCATTCCTGATTTTAATGGAATCGCTTTGAGTTTCTCTCCATTTAATTTGATGTTGGCTATGGGCTTGCTGTATATTGCCTTTATTATGTTTAGGTATGTTCCCTGTATTCCTGATCACTCCAAGACCTTTATCATGAAGGGGTGTTGGATTTTGTCAAATGCCTTTTCTGCATCTAGTGAGATGATCATGTGGTTTTTTTCTTTGAGTTTGTTTATATGGTGTATTACATTGACGGACTTTCGTATGTTGAACCACCCTTGCATCCCTGGGATGAAGCCTACTTGATCATGGTGGATAACTGTTTTGATGTGTTCTTGGAGTCTGTTTACCAGTATTTTATTGAGTATTTTTGCATCAATGTTCATGAGGGAGATCGGTCTGTAGTTCTCTTTCTTTGTTGTATCCTTGTTTGGTTTAGGATTCAGGGTAATTGTAGCCTCATGGAAGGAGTTTGGTAATGTTTCTTCTGTTTCTATTGTGTGGAACAATTTAGAGAGTATTGGTATTAACTCTTCTTTGAAGATCTGGTAGAATTCTGCACTGAAACCATCTGGTCCTGGGCTTTTTTTGGTTGGGAGACTTTTAATGACTGTTTCTATTTCGTTAGGGGTTATTGGACTATTTAAATAGTTTATCTGGTCTTAATTTAACTGAGGTATGTGGTACCTATCCAGAAAGTTATCCATTTCTTTTAAGTTTTCCAGTTTTGTGGAGTAGAGGTTTTTGAAGTATGATCTGATGATTCTGTGGATTTCCTCAATGTCTGTTGTTATGTCCCCCTTTTCATTTCTGATTTTGTTGATTTGGATGCTCTCTCTCTGTCTTTTGGTCAGTTTGGATAAGGGCTTGTCTATCTTGTTGATTTTCTCAAAGAACCAACTCTTTGTTTCATTAATTTTTTGTATTGTTCTCTTTGTTTCTATTTTATTGATTTCAGCTCTCACTTTGATAATTTCCTGGCGTCTATTTTTCCTGGGAGACTTTGCTTCTTCTTGTTCTAGAACTTTCAGGTGTGCTGTTAAGTCACTAGTGTGAGATTTCTCCAACTTCTTTATGTGGGCATTTAGTGCTATGAATTTCCCTCTTAGCACTGCTTTCATAGTGTCCCATAGGTTTGGGTATGTGGTGTGTTCATTTTTGTTGATCTCTAGGAAGTCTTTAATTTCTTTCTTTATTTCTTCCTTAACCCATTGGTGATTCAGTTGGGTATTATTCAGTTTCCCTGAGATTGTAGGTTTTCTGTAGTTTTTGTTGTTGTTGAAATCCAACTTTAGACCATGGTGGTCTGATAGAACACAGGAGGTTATTCCAATTGTTTTGTATCTGTTGAGATTTGTTTTGTGGCCAAGTATGTGGTCGATTTTAGAGAAGGTTCCATGGAGTGCTGAGAAGAAGGTATATTCTTTTTGTTAGGATGAAATGTTCTGTAGATATCGATTAAGTCCATTTAAGTCATGAAATCAGTTAAGTCCTTTATTTCTCTGTTAAGTTTCGATTTGGGAGATCTGTCCAGTATTGATAGTGGGGTGTTGAGGTCTCCCACTATTAATGTGTGGGGTTTTATATGTGGTTTAAGCTTTAGTAATGTTTCTTTTACATATGTGGGTGCCCTTGTGTTTGGGGCATAAATGTTCAGAATTGAGACTTCATCTTGGTGGATCTTTCCTGTGATGAGTATGTAATGCCCTTCTTGATCTCTTTTGATTGATTTTAGTTTGAAGTCTATTTTGCTGGATATCAGGATGGCTACACCCGCTTGTTTCTTAAGACTGTTTGATTGGAAAGTCTTTTCCCAGCCTTTTATTTTTAGGTAGTGTCTATCTTTGAATTTGAGATGTGTTTCTTGTATGCAGCAGAAAGATGGGTCCTGCTTTCGTAGCCATTCTGTAAGCCTATGTCTTTTTATAGGTGAATTAAGTCCATTGATATTGAGGGATATTAATGACCAGTGATTGTTCATTCCTGTTATTTTTGGTGCTAATGTGTGTGCTTCTCTTCGTTGGGGCTTACTGCTGTGGCTTTATCTATTGCCTGTGTTTTTGAGGGTGTATCTGACTTCCTTAGGTTGGAATTTTCCTTCTAGTGCTTTCCATAGGGCTGGGTTTGTGGATAAGTATTGTTTAAATCTGGTTTTTGTCTTGGAATGTCTTGTTTACTCCATCTATGATGAATGAAAGTTTTGCTGGGTATATTAGTCTAGGCTGGCATCCATGGTCTCTTAGTGTCTGCATTACATCTGTCCAGGTCCCTCTGGCTTTAAAAGTCTCCATTGAGAAATTGGGTGTTATTCTGATGGGTTTGCCTTTATAAGTCACTTGGCCTTTTTCCTTTGTTGCTCGTAATATTCTTTCTGTATTCTGTACGTTTAGTTGTTTAATTATTATATGGCGAGGGGACTTTTTTGGGGGTCTAGTCTGTTTGGTGTTCTATAGGCTTCTTGTATCTTCATAGGCATTTCCTTCTTTAAGTTGGGAAAGTTTTCTTCTATGATCTTGTTGAATATATTTTCTGTGCCCTTGAGTTGGTATTCTTCTCCTTCTTCTACCCCTATTATTTGTAGGTTTGGTCTTTTCATGGTGTCCCAAATTTCTTGGACATTTTGGTTCATGACTTTGTTGGCTTTAGTGTTTTCTTTGACTGATGAATCTATTTCTTCAACTGTATCTTCAACGCCAGAGATCCTCTCTTCCATCTCTTGCATTCTGTTGGTTATACTTGCATCTGAAGTTCCCGATTGTTTACTCAGATTTTCTATTTCCAGCATTCCCTCTGTTTGTGTCTTTTTTTTTTTTTTTCTATTTCCCTTTTCAGGTCTTGGACTGTTTCCTTCATTTGTTTCATTGATTTTTCTTGATTTTCTTTCAGTACTTTATTGTTTTCTTCCAGGACTTTATTGTTTTCTTCTAATTTGTTTGCCCTTTCCTCTAATTGTTTACAGCGTTCTTCCCATTTTTTTTGTCTTTTCCTCTACAGAAGCCTCTAGCTTCTTCATGATTTCATTCATAAGGCTGTTTTCTTCTGCTTCTTCCAGTTTCTGATGTTCAGGTCTAGATGTTGGAGGAGGGCTAGGTTCTGGTGATGCTGTATTGTTCTTCATTTTGTTGTATGTATTTCTGCCTTGACATCTGCCCATCTCCTTATGGTTAGTTCTTGGTCTTATCAGTGCACTTGGTTCAGACAGAGCTGACAGATTCAGGAAGTCTTTCTCTCTTGTCCAGATGGGGGCTCTCTTGTCCAAATGGGAACTCTGGGACAGGATGGGAGCTCTTGCCCAGACGGGAAGTCCAGGGCAGGATGGGCGCTCTTGTCCAGAAGGGAAGTCCGGGTCAGGATGGGAGCTGGGTGCCAGCCTCTATGTCTCAGGAAGTGGCTGGGGTCTCAGGCGGATGGGCGTGGGGGCAGGGCGTGGAGATTGCAGGGTCTGCCGGGGTCTTGGAGAAGGGGAACCTTCCCAGCGGAGCTAGAAGGGAACCTGCCCAGTGACCAGAACCTGTGGCCAAGTTGGGCAGGTCTTCCCCCAGAATGGCTCTTGCCCAGGGATGGGGTCCGGGCTGAGCCAGGACACTTACCTCTGGTCCAGAATGGAAGTCCAGGCTAGATTGATATCTTATTAGTGCTTGTTTCATCTATGTGGAATATTTTTTCTCTTCATTCTTCCCTTTGCTTGATTGCTCCCATTTCCTCTTTCTGAGTAGTCCACTTAAGTCTGTCCCTCAAAAAAATCATTTTTTTTTACTTTCAAGTAATACTTGGTTCTGTTTTAATATGTGCTGTGGGATGTTCTGTATGGCAAATGTGTTGCTAATTAGTCAAATAAAACACTGATTGGCCATTGGCTAGGCAGGAAGTGTAGGCGGGACAAGGAGGAGAATAAAGCTGGGAAGTGGAAGGCTGAGTCAGAGAGACACTGCCAGTCACCACGATGAGAAACAGCATGTGAAGATGCTGGTAAGCCACGAGCTACTTGGCAAGATATAGATTTATAGAAATGGATTAATTTAAGCTATAAGAACAGTTAGCAAGAAGCCTGCCATGGCCATACAGTTTGCAACTAATATAAGTCTCTGTGTTTACTTGGTCGGGTCTGAGGGGCTGTGGGACTGGCAGGTGAGAGAGATTTGTCCTGACTGTGGGCCAGGCAGGAAAACTCAAGCTACAAATATGTTTTATTGTTTTTCTCTATTACAATTGTGGCTTGAGTGAGAAATGGTCCCCAGTAAGCTCATATATTTGAATATTTGGTCCTCAGTTAGTGGTGCTATTTGAGGAGGCTATGGAACATTTAGAGGTGTAACCTTGCTGGAGGAAGTGCATCTCTGGGGGAAGGCTTGGAGGATTTATAATCTTGCCCCACTTCCTCTTCCTTTTCTGTGTGCGTAAAATATGATAATCAGCTTCCTGTTCCTGCTGGCATGCCAATAACATACCTTCCTTGCCAATATGGTCTCTAGCCCTCTGGAATTTTAAGCCAAAATAAACTCTTCCATAGATTGTTTCTAGTCATGGTATTTTGTCATTGCAACAGAAAAGTACTAATACCAATATTTAATTGCAAAACTTTAATGTCTCTCCTGCATTTCTATGAAAGTAGAGAATTCTTTGCTGCACTCTAAGCCTAGCACAATACCTGGTCATAAGAAGTACATAGTCAATATTTATTTACTGATTGAACTGATAGATGGTGTTTGGGATGTTGGGGCTACAACAGTGAACAAACAGAAAAAAAAATGAACAAATACATTGAGTCAGATTTTATGAGTGAAAAAGCCAGCATCTTGAGAGATAATGCTAAATTATGTATCATTATTACATTTACTTTAAAAATTTTATTGATGTATTTCTTAATTATTGAAAAGAGAAAGGCTGCCGGGCCGTGGTGGCGCACGCCTTTAATCCCAGCACTTGGGAGGCAGAGCCAGGCGGATCTCTATGAGTTTGAGGCCAGCCTGGTCTACAGAGCGAGATCCAAGAAAGGTGTAAAACTACACAGAGAAACCCTGTCTCGAAAAAAAAAAAAGAAAGAAAGAAAGAAAGGAGAAAGGTGATTGCTTCATATTTTAGTTCAAATTATCAAGACTTAAAAATCTTGAAATTCTAGATTGCTGAGATAGCCATAAAATTTTACCTTATTTTTATTTGGTAGAAGCTTCATAGTTATCATTTTCAAGAATAAAACCTTGTTAATTTAAATACATTTTGCAAGGAATGAGTTAAATTTCATTTCTGTACAAAATATAATGAATACTTAGAATCGAGTCCAGTGTGGAAAACTTTAATATGTAAATGGCCTATTTAAGTAGAAGGAAACTTAGTAAACAAATGGTTGTTATTTATTGGACTAAACAGTGTTCAGAAGATTTCTGTAGGAAAGAGGGTGAATAGGATAGTAATATGATAGTTCAGTTCCTGGTGAAACAGAATGAGCATTTTGGAGTTCATTGGATTTAGCTAGGAGACTGTAAGAAAAGCAAAGCTAACCAATGCAGGTCTCACTACTAAGGATGATCTTCTTTTCTTATCTAGGACAACTGATTAAGTCAGAGGTAACCAAGGTGGGAAGGACTGAGTAATGTCTTATCTCATAATGAAAGAAAACTTTTCAGATAAAACTGGCCAGAAAGAGACTTGTAAAATGAAGAAAAGCTGTTGAGAAAGAGTTAAGGATGGAAAAGTAGGAAGATAAAAGTACATTTGTGCAGTGAACTTAAGTGCTTATTACTATATAAATTTATATAACACATGTTAGATTATGAAACTCTTAATTCAAAAATTCTTCACAGAAATGCTAATATTCATTGTTTAATTTTTGATCTTCAAATGTTCATATCAATGATGTTATTAGGTTATTATCCAGATTTTTTCTTTTTTAAAAAATGAGTACATTTAAATACATTATTAGAAACAGCATGGCAGCTCATGTCTATAGTTCCAACACCTGAGAGTCTAAGGAAGGAGGATCCAGAGTTCAAGTCCAGTTTTGGTTACATAGGAAGTTGCATGCTAGTATGGCCCACAGAGAAGGAGGTGAAGGTCGGGTTGGAGGAGGAATATGTATTTAGTCCACAAAGGAAAAAAAAATCATATATCAAAGGATTGAAAAGAATCATCTCAGAATTCTCTTTCCCTCCCTCCCTCCCTCCCTCCCACCCTCCCTCCCTCTTTCCCTCCCCTTTCTCTCTTTCTCTTTCTTTCTCTGTTTATTTTTTCTCCTCTCATATATTGTATCCTGACCACAGTTTTCCCTCCCCTCACTCCTTCCAGCCCCTCCCTCCCCAACTCCCCTCTCCCCTCTCCCCCAAGATCACTCCTCCTTCTCCTCCTCCTCCTCCTCCTCCTCCTCCTCCTCCTCCTCCTCCTCCTCAATTTCCCTTCAGAAAAGAGCAGTCTCCCCAGGGACATCAACTGAACATGGCAGAACAAGTTACAATAAGACTAGGCACATACCTTTACATCAAGGGTGGATGAGGCAACACAATAGGAGGAAAGGGGTCCCAAAAGCAGGCAGATGAGTCAGACACCCCCTACTCCCACTGTTAGGAAACAAATTGTTGTGATTGTTTGAAAAATGCTCATTTGAAAGTCATTTTTTAAAAATGTGGATTGCTTTTATATTTGGAATTTGATGGCTTTAAAAGTTGATAGAGATGAAGTTGGTTTTATAAATATTAATTTAATGTTAGTGACCTTGAACCAAAAAGTGACCATAACCATCTTTTGATTATAGGAAATTTTCTTTAGAAGACTAAAGAAAAAATATTTTCAGTTTTCTGTTTACTTCTTGTGTGCATGCTCATACCTGGGTGTACAACACACATGCCTTTTTCTGTATAGCATTATGGAAATCATCAGTGGAAATAAGCAAGAGGCATAATCTAAAAGTGAGGCCATCAGCCCAAGTTCTCTGAATTTTTTAGGGACCTCCACTTGGGTAAGGAGGAATCCTAAACTTTGCCACAGAAAAAAAATTTAGAATGAGCCAGTATTAAGTAGAATTGAAGTTTATTAAAAATAGAATGAAAACACCCAGGGAAAGTGCAGGGCACACCCAAGAGTATAGTTGTGTTTCTCAAATAAGAGTGGCTTTTTGATGTCCTAGTGGTGACTATATACAGGATTTTAGAGACTTGGCATTTCCTTACTTAACAGGATTCTAAGGGCTCTTTTCTCCTCTCTTCTCCTTTTCAATAATTGCACATTATAGATTATATATAATATAATATAATATAATATAATATAATATAATATAATATAATATATATATATAATTATATAAACAGGTCATATATAAAATATATATCATTGTAGATATATGTAGGGTTGACTTGGATGGGATTATAATCTTACCAAATAAAACCAGAACCCACTAGTGTTTCATAAGAAAGTTTGACTATGTTCTTATAGAGTAAATGAAGTTTCTAGTAAGATTCCTAGAAAAATGGATGTCTTAGTGTTTCTATTGCTGTGAAGAGACACTATGACCATGTCAATCTTATAAAGGAAAATATTTAATTGGGTGCTGGCTTACAGTTCAGAGGTTTAGTCCATTGTCATCATGGTGGGAGGCATGGCTGTGTGTAGGCAGACATGGTACTGGTGAAGAGGTAGCTGAGAGTTCTGCATCTGGATTGGCAAGCAACAGGAAGAGAGAATGAGACATCAGATCTGGTTTGAACATCTGAAACTGCAAAGCCTACCCCTAGTGACACACTTTCTCCAACCAGGCCATACCTATTCCAACAAAGACACACCTCCTGATAGTGCCACTCCTTATGGGGGTCATTTTCATTCAAACCACCGCTTTCTTAGTTCAGAAGAAAGTAACTCACAGAAACAAGAGAAGAATAAAATGTTTGGAATAATGCCTTAGTTTTTGGCTTAGATTGCATATGGTTTGAAAGAATAGGATTTGCTCATCCTGGCTAGCATTCTCCCTCTGCTATATAGGCAATAAATAATAAATGCTCTATGGATTTCTATTCTTGGTTCCTTCTGGAAAGATGAGTTTGAAGTTTTTCCTGATAGTTTTACCTGGATCTATAAATAAAACAATTGTTTGTGACTATTTTTTTCTTCAGTATATGTGAGGGATATCATGTACTCCACCACTAAAGTAAATAACATTGACAACCATTTCCACTCAGGTTGTAACTTGAAAAAGTCCTCTAGGCTGCTTGTTTGAGAATAACTGAAATAAGTAAATCATGATGAAATTCATACCCGTGTTCAACTATATATTACAGTTTCTTTTTAGGGAGTTCACACATTAAAATGGAATTAGGAGGGCTCAACAAGATGTCTCAGAGGGTGAAAACACTTGCCACTAAACCTGATGACCTGAGTTTGATTCCTGGGACTTACATAGTAGGAGAAGAGAACTGATTACTACAAGCTGTCCTCTGATTTCTGTATACACACCATGGCATGTGTGCATCCACCACACCACAACATACCACAGACACACACATACACACACAGACACACAGACACATGCACACACACACACACACACACACAAACAATAAGTAATAAAGTAATTTATAGCCAGGATTTTAAAGTTTCACCATCACATTTTCCTTATTAATATTACTATCTTAACATTTTTCATACCTCAGGAGTAAGGGAAATGAGCTAGGCATATTATTTTAAAAATCAGGATGTTGAGAGATGTAAACTTTTGGCCTTTGGTTTATATTTAAAAAACATTGGGTTAATAAGTCAAACTATTCCTTTGTAAAATAGAAATAATTCTTTTCAGAAACCTATGTGATTGGTATTGCTTGCCTTATATAGACAGCATATGAGCCTGATTGTTGTTTGAGAAAGTAGGTGGGGTTAACTTGGGAGACCAAGACTTCTAGGGATGCTTCACTTAAGAAAAGTCTCTAGGTGCAGTCTGGGTCTAGTTATGTAATGCTTAAATTTTAATTTTGTTAAAATGCTAATAGGAAGAATTGACTCAGCTAACAACACTTTCCAAGTCTAATGTACAAATACCAGTTTACTGATGTATAAATGGAAGTTATTCTCTCCAATGACAAATATTTGTGTCTGCCTTCACAATGCTTCTGATTTATTTCAAGGCATGTATGAATTTTAATCTTAGAAGTCATGTCATTGTTTGGGGAATGTAAAATCAAAGCAAAGGGAAGGAGACTGGAGACAGACATATTATCCAGGCTGTAGCTGTGGTCATTGTAATATCCTGCCCTATACAGGCATCTACTAAAGAGCCTTCCCATCAGATGCCTATATTTAGTGCCTTTCTCATGGAGAGTGCTGTCCTCACATAGCACATTTGCCTCTTTGATCTTTCCTTTTGCTATATTTCATTATAACCATCCCCACCTGTTTACATAGTCTTTGGTCAGTTGAGTTACCATTTTATTGATGAGATTTCAGCCTACAAAATTAGAATCACATTTTATGACTCCCAAACTTTTTACTAGTTCATCCTAAATGCAGATTTAGGAATTCCCCCCTTTTGCTAATAATTACATGTTAAAATCTCTGTTTCTAACTTTTTATTAGAAGTATTTGAAATGTTTGATACAATTAATATTCTCTTCCTTACCAGTTTAGTACACACCTGAGAAAGTTGTTTTGTTTTATTTTTGGTTTTGGTTGTTGTTTTGCAGAGTGGTGGTGGTAATGTACTTTATTTCTAGATTTCTGGACTAGAAAGTATGACATCATTCATAAAGAAGCCAGGCAGAGTTTTGATTGCTAGTTGGTAGGCTCCTTACCCCCAAGAAAAATAAGAGAAAATGATCAGTTTCTACCTTGCCAAAGAAAATCTCAGGTCATCATCACAGTTATGTGAATCTACAGCCCAACAATATGTCATTTTGGACTTTGAATGACTGGAGCTGAGAGTTTCCAAATAGTGATCTGCTTTCCAAAGACAGGGAAATTTGTTCTTATAGAAAGGTCTATTTCTGTCTTTATGTGTTCTTCACACTCTAACAAAATTTTGAGTTATACTGCAGGGACATTTGAAGGTGTTACAAGTGCACTTTTGATACAACCTGGCACTTTAATGTTTTTATTTGAAGGTGTCAATGTTTTGTCATTTTTCTGTTTGAGGAAGAAAGTGATTAGAAACAGAGTTTGCAGTCCAAGACTGGCGGAAGAAATGTAGTCTTTCCAGTATTCTAAAAATTTATGGATACTATAGACACAGTCTATATTATAATATTTTCTGTAACTTTTATCATTTCCTTAAAATAAGATCCATAATGTTACCTAAAATTTAAGGAAGAATACTATCTTTCTTACCTTTTCCTGGGGGCAAGGGTACTAAAAATTTATTTGAAAGAAAATTATTACCTGCATTTTTATGAAAATGCAATTTTTATTGTAACTTTCAAGTTATAAAAATATGAACATGTCAAAAATACAGTCTAGTCCATATGTAAGCAGTTCCAGCCATTTGAAAATCATACAGATTATGGAATTATACAGAATATGGATAAAACAACACACAATGGTTCAATTCTTTTATTATATGGAGAATATAATATATATTATTTCATATAATAATATATATATTTTAGCTTTCTGTGTGAACCAGTGGGTCTTCATTTCTTATTGTGTCTTCTCTTGGGGCTCTTTTCCTTCTGTTGGCTTGCCTTGTCCAGCTTCGAAATGATGGTTTTTGTTTTGTCTTACTATATTTTATTTTGCTATATTTTATTGTTATCTCTAAAATACATATGCAGAAGACGTACTGCAGACCCATGTCAACCCTGTGCTTGCCGCCTGGGTCTCTGTCAGTTCATAGGAGCTTTGCTTGTTGGATTTTGAGATCCTTGTTCTCCTGATGTATGTTCTTCATCACCTCTGGCTCTTACACTCTTTCTGCGTCCTCTTCTGAGGGGTTCCCTGAGTTCTTAGGAAAGGGATTTAATGGAGACACCCCATTTAGAGCTGTGTGTTCTCCCCATGTGTTATATCTGGCTGTGGGTCTCTATATTTGTTCCCATATGCTGCGGGAGGAAGCTTTTCTGATGACAGCTAAATAAGACACTGATCTATAAGTATATCAGAATGGTACCCTTATCTCCTCATTATTTGAATATTTCATTAGAATCACCATATATTTTAGGAAGCTTCCACGGCATCAGATTTCCATAGCACCCTCATATGCCTCACAATTCTAGCTGTCTCTGACCACATTCTTCCCTTAACCCCAACTTCTCCTTCCCCTCCCCATCTGATCATCCCATTCCTGTTTTTCCTACCTCAGTCCACCCATAAAATCTATTATTTCCCTCTTCCAGGGAGATCCATGTGTCCCCCCAAGTTCCTTCCTCTATACCTAACCTCTCTGGGTTTATGAATAATAGTTTGGATGTTATTTACTTAACAGCTAATGTCCACATATAAGCAAATATATACCATATTTATCTTTCTGAGTCTTGAGGAGCAGAAGGAGAGGTGAAGATCTTCAGTCAGCCTACCACTTCCCTGGCAGGAGTTACCTTTGGGCTAGAATGGGAATTCAGTAATAATAATATATTAGAAATATAGTATGTATTTCTGGGCCAAAGTAAATTACTAGTTTTAAAATTGAATAATAAAATCTCAGTACCTGATAGCATTACCTTTGGTCTCAGAGTTTGTATGTGGATACCTTGAATGCAGTATTGTCCTTTAAGACTGAAATTGTTTTCTTTTGCTCAAAATGCTTTCCCTAGTGGCTTCTTCTTTCTCTTTTAGTTTTAACCAAGTGGTTGATCTGAGAAACATAGGCCCTTAGAGCCAAAATAAATGTTCCATATTAAAAAAAATAAAAAACCTTGTCAGTCCCATGCAAGTTCTCTGGAGGTTCAGTCTCTGTGAGCCCCCATGAGCCCAGGTCAGTTGATTCTGTGTTTTCCTGTGGTGTCTTTGGCCCATCTGGCTCCCATAATCCTTCTTTTCTCTCTTCCACAAGATTTCCCAATGTTCACCTAATGTTTGGCTGTGGGTCTCTGCATCTGTTTCCATCAGTTTCTGGGTGAAGCCTCTCTGATGACAATTGGACTGGGCAATAATTTATGAGTGTAGCAGAATATCATTAGGAATCATTTCATTGACTTTTCTTTTTTGCAGTCATGTTTGGTTCTATCCTAGGTCTGTGGGTTATCCACCTTCTGTGTCCTGGTGCTCTAGACATTGTTGTGGGTGGGCTCTCTCTTATAGTATGGGTCTCAAGCTGAACTAGTCATTGGTTAGCCACTCCCATAATTTCCATGCCACCTTTGTCTCAGCACATCTTGTAGGCAGGGCAAATTGTAGGTCAGAGGTTATATGGCCGGGTTGGGATCCCAATCCTTCCACTGGGAGTCTTGTCTGGTTATAGGAAATGGCTGGTTCAGCCACCATATCTCCCATTGCTAAGATTCTTAGCTAGGGTCACCCTCATAACTTCTTGGGAGTTTCTATTGCAGTAGGTTTCTTAGCTCATCTCAGAGATGCCTCTGCTTCCAGTTGTCTTTTCCAGTACTCTCTCCCTCCATCCTCCCCCAACCTGATCCCTCCTGTTTCTATGCCCACCTACCCCCATTCAGACCTCTCCTCCACCCTTGATGTCTATTCTTTTTCCTCTTTACAGTGAGATTACAGTGTCTCCCCACCCACCTCCCCCAACAGGGTCTTCCTTGTTACTTAGCTTCTTTGGATCTGTGGATTGTAGCGTTGTTATGTAGATGAAATTCTAAATAGTCTTAGTAAATAAGAAACACAGAGCCAAATACAGGGGTAATAGCCAAAGAAATCAGAGAATTAGTGAAGAGCCACTGACTACCCTTTAGTTTACCACCAAGTTGTAGTTTCCCACATGAGAGAGAGAGACCTTCTTCCTGTGTGACTTGTCTTTTTATTGCCTTCTGCCTTCTCATTGGCTCTAAACCCAACCAAGTGACTTCCTCGTCACTACCTGTCTATACATACCTCCAGGTCTCTATGATTGGTACTGGGATCAAAGGTTCGGGTCACCATGCTTGGCTGTGTCATTGACCACACAGAGACTCTGCCGGCCATGTGATCAGATTAAGGGCATGTGCCACCACCGCTGGACTTCTTCTTAATGGCTTGCTTTTACATCTGATCTCCAGGCAACTTTATTTATTAACATACAAATAAAATCACATTTCAGCATAAATAAAATATCACCATATGGTTATCCTTTACAGCTAATATCCACCTATAAGTAAGTACATAACCACATTTGTCTTTCTGGCTTTGAGTTACCTCATTCAGGATGATCTTTTCTAGTTCCATCCATTTGCCAGCAAATTTCATGATGTTATTTTTAATACTCCATTGTGTAAATGTACCACATTTTCTTTATCAATTCTTTGGTTGAGGGACCAACAATTCTAGGGTGTTTCCAGTTTCTGAGTATTACAAATAAAACTTCTATGAACACAGTTGAGCAAGTGCCCTTGTGTTGTGGTAGAGTGTCCTTTGGATATATGCCCAGGACTGGTATATCTGAGTCTTGAGGTAAATTGATGGCCAATTTTCTGAGAAACCACTGTATTGATTTCCAAAGTGGCTGTCAGGTTTTTATTCCCACTAACAATTGAGGAGTGATCCCCTTGTTTCATATCCTTGCCAGCATGAGCTGTCGCTTGTATTTTTGGTTTTAGCCATTCTGATAGCTGTAAGATGGAATCTCAGAGTCCTTTTGATTTGCATTTCCCTGATGGCTAAGCATGTTAAACATTTCTTATTCATTTGAGATTCTTTCATTGAGAATTTCCTGTTTAGATCTGTACCCCATTTTTAATTGGATTATTTGTTTTGTTGATGTCTAGTTTCTTGAGTTTTTTTTTTTAAATATATTTTGGAAATCAACCCTCTGTTAGATATAGGGTTGCTGAAGATCTTTTCCCATTCTCCAGGCTGTCATTTTTGTTCTATTAATGGTGTCCTTTGCCTTATAGAAGCTTTTCAGGTTCATGAGGTCCCATTTATTATTTGTTGATCTTAGTCCTTGAATGATTGATGTTCTATTTAGGAAGTTGTCTCCTGTGCCAATGTGTTCAAGCCTGTTCATCACTTTCTCTTCTATCACATTCAATGTATCCAGTTTTATGTTGAGGTCTTTGATCCACTTGGACTTGAATTTTGTGCAGGGTAATAGATATGGATCTATTTGCATTCTTCTACATGCTGACATCCAGTTATACCAGCATCATTTATTAAAGTTGTTTTATTTCATTGTGTATTTCTGGCTTCTTTATCAAAAATTTGGTGTCTATAGGTATGTGGATTTACGTCTGGGTCTTCAATTCGTTTCCGTTGATCAATGTGTCTGTTTTTAATGCCAATACCATGTAGTTTTTATTACTACAGCTCTGTAGAACAGTTTGAAATCAAGGATGGTGATACCTCCAGAAGTTCTTCTATTATACAGGATTGTTTTAGCTACCCTGGGTTTTTTTTTATTTTTCCATATGAGTATTGTATTTCAAGTTCTATAAAGAATTATGTTGGAATTTTGATGGAAATTGTGTTGAATCTGTAGATTGTTTTTGGTAAGATGGCCATTTTTACTATGTTAATCCTGCCAATCCATGAGCATGGGAGATCTTTCCATCTTTTGATATCTTGAATTTCTTCAAACATTTGACATTCTTGATATACAGATCTTTCACTTGCTTGGTTAGAGTCACTCCAACATATTTTATGTTATTTATGGCTATTGTGAAGGGTATTGTTCCCTGAATTGGGCCCTCTGTACATGTGTTGCAGTTGCATGGCTTGGTCTTCTTGTGGGACTCCTGGCAGAGGGAGCAGGGGCTGTTTTGGATGCTGTTGCCTGCTCTTAGGACCCTTTCATCCTTCTGGGTTGCCTTGCCTAGCCTTGGTAAGAGATAAGGTGCATATTCTCACTGCAACTTGATATCCCATGGCTGGCTGATACACTTGGAAAGCCTATACTTTTCTGAAGGAAAGGAAGAGGGAGTGGATGGAGGGGGGAGAGACTGGAGGAGAGGAAGGAGGGAGAGGAAACTGATCAGTCTGGGAAATTAATTGATTAATAGAAAAATTTTTTAAAAATTAAAAAAAGATGAATGATGGCACCTAAAAAAGAAACCTTGATTCAAATAAATGGCTTACATAAGTTTATTAGGTAATTAATAACAGAGTTGAGTCAATGATTCTTAGATATTAGGTTTAGTAATCAACGATTTAACAGATAGCAAGTACTTGTTATATCTAGAGGAAATATGTTGAGCAATATATTTGATTAAAATCATTTTAGAATATATAACAGCATTATAACATAAGTCACAGTCCATTTTAGTAGGAAAAGAGGAAATGTAAAATATCATTTATCCAGATAAGAGGCTTATATTTTTATATAATTAAAATTTGATCAGTTTGTTATCTTTGCCATAGTTGTTGATCAAATTATTTTTTATTTTTGAAAGGTTTATTGTTTGTTATTTTGTTTTGTTTGTAAGACAAGATCTCATGTAGCCCAGGCTGGTTTGAACTAATTATGTTGCGAAGAATGCTAAACTCTTGGTCCTCCTGACTACCCTTCTCAGCTGCTGGAAGTATAGGCATGATCAACAACATTTGGTTTCATTATTAATAACATTGTTAAAGTTGTCAGGGTAGGGATGTTTGCCTGCTTCTAAGAAGTGTTTTTTAATGTATATTTGGATCATCTGCTTTACCATTACGTAACCAATTAGAAGCCAACCTACTCAATTATATTCATTCCTTTCCCTGTCTTAAGTGGTAAAATCAGGTTTTTTGATATGTCTAGAAAGGAAATATAACTTATTAGGAGTTTTTACTTTGCTGTGATGCTTTGTTGTTTTTCGATCATGTTTAAAAAAAGAAAAAGACATCTTACTTTTATTGTGTTTGTTTCATTGTTTATACTGGGGACCGAACCCAGGACTTGGCACATGCAAGTGCCCTGTACTGAGGTACATCTCCAGCCAAAGGTTTTTTGTTCCTTGTTTTTAAACACACATAAGTGACAGTAAAATGACCTTCATTTGTTAGTGCCTTCTGTTGTGCCCCTTTATTTTGAGGGTGAAAATATATTTCATTTAAATATATTGGAAAAGTTGGATTAGAATTTTAGTGGATGTTTGTTGGTTTTAGTCAGTGGATGTTAATTCTACTTTTTTAAATAGTGATCCTGTGAGATGCAAATCATGATAACATGTGAAGAAATTTCTCTATTTTTAAGTTTACAGGTAGTTTTACTATAAACATTGTGAGTTGGTTTAAAATGTGTGCTTTGCTGCTGACTAAAACACTGCATTGTATTATTAAGAGCAAATACTCACCTTTGAAACCTTAATCTACAGTCCAAACTTCATTTCTTCTAAACAGAAATTAGCTTGACAATTAATAGTAAATAGTCATAGTACCTTTTGGTGGAACATATTAGGCAATATCTTGATTCTTGTAATAAATGAGTGTGTCTACCAAAGATACTATAGAGTTGACAATGTGCCTCTCCTTGATTGATCCCTAGTGAACAAGACTTAGGGATACAGTCTCTTCTCAATATACCTATCTTAGACAAGTTGCTCAAATGAAAATCTTGGCTTCTGTTTCACCTGCTACTTTACCTACCAAGTGGCAGTTGCTTGTCTTTCAGAGTTTTAAGTACCTTAGACAATTTTCTGTACATTAAAAAATTATCAAACATGAAAGAGATTTCAATATGTAAGATCTACTTTAAAAATCTTAAGTTTGTTCTTAAATCAGAGAAATCAACAGTCAAGGGATAATCTTTTCATTTTAGCCTACCTACTGTGGTTACTGGAACAAGGTACCTTTTTGATAATGAATTTTATTCCTAGAGTTTCCTGTTGGCAATATGGAGTTTTCTTAGCACTATGTAACATTGATTAGTTATGCAATATGTTGGCTCTTACTGCCAGTTCTTTGTTTAAAAAATATCAGCAGTGTTGTGCTGTGGGATGTTCTGTATGCTCTGAATGTTTTGCTCTGATTGGCTAATAAATAAAGTGCTGATTGGCCACTAGCCAGGCAGGAAGTATAGGCAGGACAAAGAGAGAGAAGAAGGCTGGGAAGTAGAATGCTGAGGCAGGGGGAGCCACTGCCAGCCACTGCCATTAGTAGCAACATGTAAGATACCGGTAAGCCATGAGCCATGTGGCAAGGTATAGATTTATAGAAATGGGTTGATTTAAGATGTAAGAACTAGATAGCAAGAAGCCTGAGCCATTAGGCCAAACAGTTTAAATAATATAAGTGTCTGTGTGTTTATTTGGATCTGAGTGACTGCGGGCCTCGGTAGAACTGGAGATAACTCCAGCTACAGTGTTGGCTAACAAGAATGTGAAGTCAGAGTTAGTATGACATCATTCTGTCACCTGTCACACGAATAAACTGGATTCATGAGTGAAATGTTATATATCCATTGTTTTTAAGATTGCAGCTCCTGCTGTTTCTCCTATGGATAGCTAGTTGATCTGTGGCTCTCCTATGTAAAAATCTCAAGATCTGTCTAGAATAAACCTTTCTAAATCTTGAACCAAAATGTATCTGTAGTGTATGCTGGTTTTAGAGATGCCATAAACAACATATTGTTTGTTTTTAATCATTCTAATAATCATATTTTTAGAAGTTACTATCAAACCTAATTATAAGACTTAGTTCTTAACTTTGGCATTATTGACATTTGGGGCTGGAAAGTTCTTTGTTGGAAAGGAGCTGGATGCTAGCCTGTGCACTGTGGAGTGATCAACAGAATCTCTGACCTCTACTCAACTGTAGATCACTGCCTATAATTATCATTGTCAAAAATGTATCCAAAATATAGTTGGACATTCTGTAGGATTCAAAATTGTCATTGGTTTGAGTACCATTCCTCTAAGAAAATAGAATGTTAGAGAAAAGCCATAACAATTAGCTAATTTTTATTTTCTCATTTTTATATGGTTGTGACTTGCTTAAGATCTTACAGTTGTTTAGTTACAGAGATTGAAACTTGGCTCTCCTAACTTCCCAGTTAACTTTTTCCTTCCACCTCATGCTTGGTTTGAGTTTAAGATACTCCAAACATATGCCAGAGGAATTGCTTAGTGGTTAAGAACACTTGCTGTTCTTGCAGAGCATCTGGGTTCAGTTCCCAGCACCCACATAGTGGTCCACATCTGTAGTATTAGTTCCAGCAGATCTGACATTATTTTCTGGCCTCCATGGGCACTAGGCATGCACATGGTGTACATATGTACATGGAAGCACTTACATATACACATACAAATAAATCTTGAAAAAAAAGTTATTCTGGATATCTGTTATGAGCTTATCCAAGTATGTGCATGAGTTCATTATAGTGCAGACATCTATTTAGTAACCTATACTATGTTTATATAATTTGTAGTTCTCTTGCCCATATCATTTTGGACTGTTTATCCCAAAAGCAACCCTGAGTTCATGTGAAAGTAGCTTACTTCTCAAGAAAAAGTAATAGAGAAGTGAACAAAACAGGGAGAAGAAAACCAAACAAGGGTGCAATGTCAGGCAAAATTTCAAGGAAATAATTTTAACACAGTCTCACAAAAGAGCTCTGGAGACACTGCACTTCATGTTTTTACAATCATTTAGATTATGTATAAGAGGAAAAATTGGAGAATTTATACTTTCTATCAGTCACTGTTTAAGAGAGAGTTTCTTAATCACCACATTAGAGACATTTTCAGGAAAGTTCATTGTTCTTGACTATGGGTGTCTGTCTTGTGCATTATAACATGTTTAGCATCATCCCTGGCTTCTACTTGCTAGATTCTATGAATATACCAACTCTCTTTCCTTTTCCTGTGGTGGTTAATATTGATTGTCAGCTTGTAAGGCTCTAGAATCACCTAAGAGACAAGCTCTAGACATGTCTGTGAGGGGATATCTAGATTAGATTAATTGAGGTAGGAAGACCCACTCTAAACATGGGTGGTACCATTTCCTGAGCTAGAGTGTAGGACCAAAAAGAAGGAAAAATCAAAAATTAAAATGCTGGGCACAAGTATTCAAAGCTATTTGCTTCTGAACTGAAGTTACAATTTGATCAGTTGACTCAAGCCCTTGTAGCCTTGACTTCCTTGCCATGATGGACTGTACCTTTAAACCATGATCCAAAACAAACCCTTCCTTTCTTAATTCTCTATTGTCATGTATTTTGTCACAGAAGGAGACAAGTAAGTACTACACTTCTCACTTAGGATAAAAATCTTTTCATTATTTTTACTACTGGAGTCAAAACTGTCCCCTCATTGAAAACCATTGATATAAGTGTTGCCCTTGATGCAGTGTAAATTCTGAGGAACTCTGGTATAACAGGGTGACCTTGACTATCAGGTCATTCTTCAGTGACATTCCTGATGGGGAGAACCAGCAGATCAGAAAATAAAGAAGATAGGAAAGTTGAGATCAGTAGATCTTTCACAAGCTGCCTATGTCAAGCACGTTTGTTAAGAAGTGCAGCATCTTATACACTACATGCAGGGGGAAAATGGGACAAGAATCAGCAAGGTGAGCAGTGTTGCATAAGGGAAACACAGGATATCTTAAGTGTGTTGTAGACCAAACACTCAGTGGCCTTAGGACTGATAACTCCAGTCTAGGGTGGGGGCCAGATCAAATTCCCAGGAAACAAAACCTTAACATCTTTGAGGCTCTGCCCCTAGCCCCACAACCAACTTTGCCAAGTCTACCACTGGAGGACACTGAACTAGTGTTCCTTTTGTCCTTTTATCAGGGCATCTGAGAAAATTTTGAATTCACCTGGCTCCCAATATCAGGCAAAATATTGTTTGGTAGTTCAAAAGTATGAGGGCTCCTGTGGAAGGAAACTATAATATACGTACTTTTTTTCTTTACTTGCAACTTTCTCTTTCCCTAATAGTTCCCTAATAACCCATGCTGTAGAATGTAGAGGGTCCAAAGGGGGGGAAAAGCAGGTTTGAAGGGGATGTTGTGTACTGAATTATTAATAGTGATAAAAACCTAAGAAATTACATGTTGCCCAATAATTGATCCCTAAGAAAGTAAATCATGTGAAGATTTAGAAGAACCTTCTAGACAGAGAGAATATGGAAAAATCCATAGGATGCGTTCATGAGATTGAAAGAAAGCTGGCTTGGGTAGCTGAGTGGGAACAATGAAAGGGGCGTGAGACTAAATTGGAGAAGTTAAAAATGCAGTAGGGGACAGGCAGTGGGTCTAGATTATCAAGTAATGACTTCATCAGCCAGTTGGGAATTATTTGATTGTTAAATGATGGGAAGGCATTTAAGAAACTCACAAGTTTCTAATTCAGATAAAGAGATTATTGTTGTTCCTGTGTTTTAGGATAGGAGTAAAGAAATTACACTGGTGTAATCTTTTTGAGAGATAGTGATATCTTTTGTCAGACTAATATATCTCAATGGGAAAGTACAAAGAAATGAGATAAGCTTTAGAAATGCAACCAACTGAACAAATTAGCTGACAGAATGCTGGGATGAGAGAAAGAAAAGAAGGATAATTCCCAAGGTTTGAGATTATGCTACTGGATAAATGATATGAAAAATGCTGAGAAGAAGATCTATTGTAAAAGGGAGACATGATTAAAAAACAATTTTGATTATATTAGATTTGAGATGAGGCATCCCAATAGATTCAATAGGGCAGCTGGATATATGCAAGTTCAGACATCAAATCTGGCTTGGTGATATAGTTTAAATGTGTTTTATATGCTGAAGCTTAGTACCAGTGTGGCAGTATTGTTGGGTAGTAAACCTTTAAGTGGTGGAGCCTCATGCAAAATTATTAGTTCTTTAAGAAGGGTTAGTGCTTTAAAAAAAAAATAGAAATGTTAGTTCAGGAACAGTCTTCAAAATATGTTGGCCTAAGAAGAGTGTGCGTGGCCCTTTTCAGCTCCTGTTTTCCTTACTGATGCATATGCCCCTATGAATATTTCTCTCCCAAGTTCTTACAGACAGAGAGAACATCATAGAGATGCAGGTACTATAATGTGTGGGTCTCTAAAACTTGAGCTAAATAAATTTATAAGTCACTCAAATATTTTGGTATACCAATAGAAAATAGATCAAGACAATATGTTCTCAGTGTAATTTATTTCCTTATTATGTTTCCATGTCTAGATGTGTAAGATTGGGTGCCCCAGACTTTGTGCATATATGTTTAGGATATGTTTATAATGCCTTCCTGTTGCCTTTGATTAGAATGAAGTATCTTTTCTGTTTAGTTTTAGTTTGAAGTCTATTTTTGGCAGATAATAGGATGGTGACACCTGTTTGCTTCCTGGTCCTATTTGATTGGGATACTTTGCCCATCCTTTTACTCTTAAGTAGTGTCCATTTTTAAAGCTAGGATGTGTGTCTTGTAAACAGATAGATGGATTTTGTTTCTTGATCATTCAATCAGGCTGTATCTTTTGATTGGAGAACTGAGGCCATTAATATTTAAAGCTATTGTTCAAATGTGTTTGTTGATTTTGGTTAATGTGTTGTTGATTTTTGCTGTTGTTGTTTGTGTTCACATTGGAACTTTATTTTTTAGTAACTATGGCTTCCTATTTTTTTCCATAGTCTCTTGGCTAGTCTCATTTACTTAGTTTTTAATTATTGCTTCATTTGACATTTTAGTGCTTGTGTAAAGCCTACTCTGGCCTGTAGTCCTTTATTCCACATCATTGTAAGTTCCTGAGACTTTGTTCTTGAGAGTCTCCAAGCAATGAAATTACTTGAAGACCTTGGGAAAGGAGATTGAGTTAATAATCAAAGCAGTTACATGTGATGGAATAAGCAATTGTGATATGAATTACATGGCACTGTTATTCTACAGATAGTTCACCCATGCTATACTTGGAGGCATTATCTTTTGACATAAACAAAAAGACATATCCTGAATCTTCTCTATTCTATAGATATCTTCCTGGGGTTTTCATTTCCAAAGAGCATTTATCTGTGATTTTTTTCCAGTAAAATATTTTTGCTTGAATTATGTTTTGGCTCTATTCACTACAGTCTTAATTACATATCTTAAGTAAAGCATTTTGCATTGGTTATGTCTTTACCCTGTTGGTTTTATAGTTGTCTGTTTTTATTTTTAAAATTATTTTCCTATAGTAGATATTTTTCAGGTGTATTGTATTTCTCAGAACCCTATATTCTTGTTTGAGTGGTCCCTATTGTAGAAGTGTTGGTATGAAACAATGCAAAATGTTACATAGTCAATAAATATTTCAACTATCTGTTCAGATTGACACAGGCTTCTGACCTAGATTTGATAAGTAAAACATTCCCCCATGAACAGAATCTGGAGCAGATTATGATGAAAGGAAGAGGGGCAATAGAGAATCTTAGTAACATGTAGTTTCCATCTGCTATCCAATGTTCAAGTGAGGTGAGATAGTGTGATAAGCTGTCAGTGGTTTGTGTTACAGCAGCAACAGTGTACTCATGGAGTACTCGATGACATGATACTTAGTTGTTGTCTTAGATCCTATGTTCTTGCCCATTTTCTGAAGCTGTTCTCCCAGCTCAGCATCCTGAGTAACTGGGTTACATGTATGCCCCACTGTGCTCATCTGTCCTCACTATTTTTACCATATCATCCATGTAGTTGTCAACTTTTCATCAAACCCTTTTCTCCTTGAGCAGGTCTATATTAAAAATAAATGTATAATAAATTTAGGTTAACTGAGTCTATTCAAACTGAATGGTGTTAACCTATCAGCAAATGAAGAATTAAACAACCATAAGCTACAGAAGACTATTAGGTGCATTGTAGCTTTGCCATAATTATTCTCAGCACAATGACTAGTAGTTATATATCTCTCCATTGACTACTGCCCACTGCAAAAGAAGCCTCTCTGAGTGAAGTTGATAGCAGCACAGGACTATGGGTATAAACATAAATAGTTGGAAGACAATTTGACAGTATAATCATTTAACAAAATAATAAAGAGAAATTGCATTCTAGGGCCTATGACCTTCCCAGCTGTGAGATTACAATACCAGGGATGAAAGTTGAGTGCCCAGCCCTAAATACAGCACCACCAAGGCTCAGAGAACATCATGAAAGAGGAGGTAGGAATAATGTAAGATCTAGAGGAAGAGAAGGAATGCTGTGAAATGCTTTTCTCTGGACATGAAAAGGCTTTTGCACTCATGACTCATAACAGGTATGGCTATCTGTGCAAGTGTTCAAGCCAAAAATTCAGATAAATGGGGTAGATGATCAACAGGATCCATTTCTTACTGAGGAACTATTGACAATACATAGGTGCTGGGAGAGAAAGAATCATTCTTTTTGAGAATTTGGCCACTAGTAGCTTTACCACACTGAATTGGATGACACCCATACCACATACTATAGGCAGTACTGACTAGACTTAGTGAGTTAAAAAAATAATTTAAAAATACAGGAAGTGAGGCAGGACAGGTTTGGAAGGATATTTGAGAATTAGAGCTGGTAAATGAGGGTTAGAAGTGATCCAGTCCTCCTCCTCCATTTCCCTTCAGAAAAGGACTGGCCTCCCAGGGATATCAACCAAACATAGCATATCAAATTGCAGTAAGACTGGGCACATCCCCTCATATTAAGGTTGGATGAGGCAACTCAGTAGGAAGAAAAGTGTCCCATAAGCAGGCAAAAAAGTGAGAGACAGCCCCTGACCCTACTGTTAGGTGTCCCACGAGAGCACCAAGCTACACAACCATAACATATATGCAGAAAATCTAGGTCAGACCCATACAGGCTCTCTGATTGTTGGTTCAGTCTCTGTGGACCCCTACAAGCCCAGATTAGTTGATTCTGTGGGCCGTTTTCTTGTGTCCCTGACCCTCTGGTTTTTACAGTCCTTCCTCCTCTTCCACAGAATTCCTCAAGCTCTGACTGTTTGGTTGTGAGCCTCTGCATTGGCTCCCATTGGTTGCTGGATGAAGCCTCTTTAATGAAGGTTATACTAGGCTCTGGTCTACAATTATCAGTTTTGTTCTTAGTTCAAGACCTCCTTCACTATTCAGTTTTTTGTGATTCCACTTGAATTTTTATTGCATATATTTTTATTGGTAGAAAATAGCTCAAATACATGTCTAGGATACCTATTTCTGTTGTACTTAGAAGTTTAACCATCATAACATTTTATAGTAACGTATTATTATTTATTTCTGAGATACCAAAAACTGTGGATTTTTTTTTGTGTCATGCTACATGTAGCTGTGATACCTCATTAAATTCAAATGATCCCAACATCTCTCTCTCTACCTTTGCCCTCTAGTTTCTTACCATGTGAATTCTTTAGCAATGCTCATGTTTAAGAGAATTTTTAACATTATATTAAATATATATTAAATACATTTTTCTATGAAAAACTTGACACAGACATTCATCAATGTAATTTAGTGAGCTATATTTAGTAAACTTTGTGTTATTGAACACTTTTTTGTATTCCTTTTTTTGGTTCATATTTTTTAAAATATGCTTTTTTTTAATGAAGCTCTTCCTGAAAGGTTGCCTTAAGTGTCAATGTATAGAGACAGGATGGCCTTTTGACTGTTATGTTTTCCCTTATGTACTCAAATAAGCATCTGAACACTCTAAGATGGATATTATATTAAAGATGATAGGTTTGGAAAACTACTACTACTCATAGATTTTCAAAGAAAATCTGCTATACTCTTGATGGAGGCAGTTAGTTGGAAATTCCAACTGCCTATCCTTTAGATTTTTCTTAGCAGGCTTCTGTACTTAGTAGCAGCTGATTGGCTGTTACCAAAGTTAAGTGGACTGTTAAGGTAGTCAACTGTAAAAACTCAGCTAAGGCAGTCAACTGTGAAAACTCAGCTCTTGATAGTTGGATCTTTAATCTATACAGAAGAAACAAGGCTAAAATGTAAACAACAAAACAAAAGACAACAAGGGAGACATACAATTAAAGGTAATTATAGTAATGAATACTAAAATAAGCTTCCTGCCATAATATTAATTGATGTAATCACTTTTCTGTGACAATCAAATAGCTACAAATGAGACAAATGGGGAAGAGACAGGTTTGTTCTTTGGTTGAATTCACAATGTTTGTTGTCACAGACTAGAAACACCCCAAACACACTGTCTCAGACAGTTGTGTAAATTCAGTTCTTGATACTGTCTCTGCAGTCTACAGTGTAGACTCTACACAGAAGAAACAGGAGTAAAACATAAAAAGAAAAGGCAACCGGGGGGAATTAGAGGTAATTATTATAATAATGAATATTAAAATAAGCTCCCTGCTATAATATTAATTTGTGTAATCACTTTTCTATGACAATGGAATAGTTACAAATGAACTGGGTAGGGAGAAGGCAGGATCCATCTTTGATACAATTTGCAGTGTTTGGTGCCAGAGTAGAGGGAAATTCCAAATGTCTGGTTTGTCGTAGACAGGTATATAAAGCTCATAATAATTAAAGTTGTCTGACTATTGTCAGTTTAACTGTTAAGTGAGTTGGAAAAAAAATTAAAAGACATTGCCATTTATCATTGTGTAGCTTCCAAGTCTGACTCTGATTAGTGAAAAAGATAGTATAATTGTCTGATAAGATGAAACATCTGAATTTAATAAATTGAAATTTATGTAACTGAAGAAAGAGGTTGTAGAGGTAATCAAATACTTCCCTGTAAAGAAACTGTCAGATATAACAAGCACAGACAGTGTAGAATAACTTATATTAATCTGAATTAATATTAAGAGTAATATTCAGTATTGATATTAATACTGAATAAAATGTGAACTTAGAGAAACAGCTTACTGAAAAAAATTTTAATTGTTCAAGATTAACTTAAACCAAAATTTCTCTAGATACGAAGTTCCAGTTGGAAAAAGGAATATCAACATAGGAAAAAAAGTTATATTGATGGTAAAATGAGATAAAGTTATGTGTCACCAGTTTAATGACAGGCCAAATATAATAATTCCTCATACACTTGAATTTTTTTATTTTGTGGCATCTTCATGTGTTGACTGAATTTGTTAAGTCCAAAGATCTTGTTTCTAAGCTAATCTGTTACTAGGTAGTAATGATCTTTAACATGCTTTTATTAGTTACTTTTTTTTTTTTTTTTTTTTTTAAGAATCATAAGGACATTCTTTTTTTTTTTTTTTTAATTTTTATTTTGCAATACAATTCAGTTCTACATATCAGCCACAGATTCCCTTGTTCTCCCCCCTCCCGCCCCCCTCACCTTCCCCCCAGCCCGCCCCCCATTCCAATCTCCTCCAGGGCAAAGCCTTCCCCACAGACTGAGATCAACCTGGTAGACTCAGTCCAGGTAGGTCCAGTCCCCTCCTCCCAGTCCGAGCCAAGGGACCCTGCATAGGCCCCAGGTTTCAAACAGCCAACTCATGCAATGAGCACAGGACCCGGTCCCACTGCCTGGATGCCTCCCAAACAGATCAGGCCAATCAACTGTCTCACCCACTCAGAGGGCCTGATCCAGTTGGTGACCCCTCAGCCATTGGTTCATATTTCATGTGTTTCCGTTTGTTTGGCTATTTGTCTCTGTGCTTTATCCGACCTTGGTCTCAACAATTCTCTCTCATATAAACCCTCCTCATTCTCGCTAATTGGACTCCCAGAGATCCACCTGGGGCCTAGTCATGGATCTCTGCCTCCAGATCCATGGTAAATGAAGACCACATGAGAATAGGAAGAAACAAAGTGCTAGAGAGGCCCACAAAAATCCACAAAGATACCCCCACAACAGACTGCTGGCAATGGTCGAGAGATGACCTACTCTGGTGATGGGATGGCCAAACACCCTAATTGTCGTGCTAGAAACCTCATCCAACTACTGATAGTTACTTTTTTTATTACTGTGATAAAATGCCATTGCAAAGCAACTTACAGAAGAAAGAGTGTATTTGGGCTTCTGCTTCCAGAGGGTTACACTCTATGATGGTGGAGCAAAAGCATAGGGCAAGAGCAGGAAGCTGAGGGCTCATATCTTGACCTGCAAGCATAAAAGAGAAAGACTGAACTCTCAAAGCCTGCCTTGAGTGACATACTTCCTCCAACAAAGGTGACACCTCATAAACCTCCTAAACAGTGCCATCAGTTGAGGACTAAGTATTCAAATGTCTGTGACTATAAGGGGCAAATCATCCAAACCACCATTGGACCCTAAAGTTCATTCTGTCACTAAACTAAAAGAGTACGTAAATAATCTTGAATCCTGAAAAAAGGTCTATGCAGTTAGTAACAGAGCCATAGTGAACCTGAGACCACTTCTGCTGTGTCTCCCTTGAATTAACTCTCTCAAATCTCTTTCCTCCCTGAGTGTTTAAAATCTTTCACAAGTAAGTTCTTAGTTCTTTGGTCAAAGATAAACCATAGCTTAATCCAATAAAATTAAATTAGCTATTTTATGCCTACTTAATAAAAGGAATTAGAGAAGTATTGAGGATAACAATAATATAGGTCAACCAAACTGGAGACCTAGAGTACAATGCATTTCTGTTAAACTAATGAGAAAAGCTTATGGGTTCTAATGGCGTTATATCATTTAATTTGAATGTTTAGGTAAATAATACAAGATTTTGATAAGAGCATTGTTTTCTAAATTAAACAATGACCGTATCTCAACTTAACACTCAAATTATTCTTACAAAAAAATATAATTGAGCAAGCACCATGCTGGTATACTTGATCATACTAGTTGTTTCCTCTTCCCTGTGACAACTTGTTTAAGGTGACTGAAAGCATGGATTTTTTTTAATTGAAAAAAATGTTTTCATACAAAATATTATGATCACAGTTTCCCCTCCCCCAACTTCTCTTTAATCCTTCTCATCTCCCCACCCGACTCCATGCCCTTTTAGCCTCTCTCCCTTTAAAATTCAGACAAATAAATGAAAGAGAAAAAACACAAGAAACACACATATACAGATACACAAAACCATAAAATCCCCAAATTGGAAACTATAACATATAAGCCAAAGACCAGTAGCACCAAAAAATAAACAAACAAATAAAAAAAACCCAAAAATTTCTAAACAAAGCAATTTGAGAACAAAAGGCCACAAAAATTCCATTGTTTGTTTTGTTTTGTGTTGGCCATCTATTACTAAGCATAGAACCTACCCTTAAGTTTGAATATATCCAGTGAGACTCCATTGAAGGAAACTAATTTTTCCTTTGCAAGCTGATGTCAATGTCCTCTTCCCTCCTTCATACTGGGATCCCATCTGGCTTAAACCTGTCCAGGTCCTGGGCATGCTACCTAATCTCTGTGAGTTCATATGTGGATCAGTCCTGTTGTGTCTGGAAGACACTGCTTGGAGTCATCCATCCGTTCTAGCTCTTAAAATCTTTCTACCTCCTCTTTTGCAGAGCTCCCTGAGCCCTAAGGGGAGTAGTTTGATGAAGACATCCCATTTAGGACTGAATATTCCAAAATCTCACACTCTCAGTGTATTGTCTACTTGTGGGCCTCTGTGTTAGTTCTCATCTATTGCAAGAGAAAGTTTCTCTGATGATGACTGAGTGAAGCACTGATCTATGACTATATCAGAATGTTGATAGGAGTCATGTTATTGCTATGTTCCTTTAGCAGAACAATATTATTTGGTTTTACAGTAGGCCTATGACCTATCCAGTCTCAGGCTTTTGGCAAGCTGAGCAGTGTTAGGATTCCATCTCATGGAGTAGGCTTTAAATCCAATCAGAAAAGTGATCATGCAGGCATATCACCTTTGTAGATCACAGAGTTTGTAGCTGGGTTCGTGGTTACCTTTCTCTACTGGTAGCTTGATAAGTACCTTTCAGTACCATGAACTCTAGAGAGTAGGGGTGAAATCTCTAGTTAGGATCAGCTCAACGTATCTGTAGTCACTGAGATATGTAAGCATTGTCTTCAACAATAGGGCCTTGCCATTAGTTTGTGGAGAACAAATAATACATGAATTTTTCAATTTTTCCAAGGTTGTTGTGATGGTGCATGCCTTTGATCCTGGCACAAGGAGGCAGAGGCAGGTGGATCTCTGTGGGTTGAAGAACAAACTGGTATCCATAGTGACTTGCAGGCCAGCACAGTGAGACTCTTTCTCTAAAAATAACCAAGTAAATAAAAAATAGACTTTCTTGAAAATATAAAAATGGTAAATTCAAAATCCAATGGATATTTGAACATCCTGCCAATAAATATTCTTAAATAAGCAAAGCAAATTTTAAGGGAGGGAACACACCAATTAGTTGAGACGTTATCAAGAGCCCTCCAGAGTCTGAGATTTTAGTCTACTTGAAGTTGTCAAGTCAGGCTTATACCTATTTTCTTGGGTCCTGACAATGGAAATGAAATTCCTAGGTTAGAGACAAAAGGCATCATTGCTCACAGAGAGAAGCATAGCCAGAATATCAGCATGAAGCTCTTTCTAATTCTTTCACTTCCAAAGTCCAATAGCATTTCCCAAGGTTCCATAACAAAGTACCATACACTGAGTAGATTAAGCAACAGATTGTTTTTTCACAACATTCTTCTGGGGGCCAGAAGCCTGAGGTCAAAGTGTTACCATGGTTGATTTCCACTGAGGGCCCTGAGAGAATGATCTAGTCTGGCCTCTCCCAGGAGTTTATAGATGATTGTCTTGTCCCTGTCTTTGCTTTATCTTCTCTTTGTGTAACTCTGTGCCCAAGTTTACTCAGCTTTTAAGGATACTAGACGTTTTCGCTTAGAGCATCTTTCAATGACCTCATTCTCTAAATAGGATGTCAATATAGATAGGGGTTAGGACTTCAATATGTGAGTTTTGTTATAAATTACTCAGTCTATAACAGATACTTACACAGGTCATGAGATGAATCACAGGGGAAGAACACTAACATTAGGAGAATCACCATGGAAACTGGCCTGCTGTTGCAACTCTTTCACATCTTTTGGCAGCAAACACAACCCTGAGAAAAGCCCTGGATCAAGAGCACCAGAGACTTGCATTCTTACTATACTCAGCAAGAACATGCAAGGAAGGTTTGGGACCATGTAGACTTCATCTAAATCTAGGTATTCAAAATATTGTCAAAATAGTAAAAGAAAAAAATTGTCAGTTTTATCATCCTTAGAGCATTTACTGATCTAGGCAGATTCTTGATCTGTATATCTTATATAGATCATATAGATCTTAATCTAATATGAATATCACTTCTCCTACTGTTACTTATATTGAAGAAAATCTCAAGCCCCAACCTCTGTTTCTCACTATGACCATACTTTACATATTTTAAATACACAGTAGGAGATAAATTAGAATGTAGTCATGTTGCGTGTCTATTTCAGGGATTTGTTGGTTGGCCAATTGTTAATTGGGTACTGGGGATTAAACCCAGGGCTGTGTGCTTGCTAGGCAAGCCCTCTACCTCCCTCTTTATCATCTAATTTTTTCACATGATAAAAAATAGTCTTAATTTGAAGAGATGCTTTCTTCACCTTTGTGTAGTTGCTTTTCTGTCTAAAAATGCAAAATAATATTTTCAGAGTAACTGAATAGAAATAACTTATATTTATTCCAACAGATGGAATCACCACTTATATATGTTATGATTTTACTTTTGAATGTGTTTGAATTTTCATCAGGAATGATATATAATAAACGTAAGTATCAGACTCTCTCCTTTTCAGGAGTTCTTATTCATAACCTTTCTTCATTTACAGTTCAAATATTGTCCATTTAATATTTTTTCTTGACAATATTTTCCCATTGTTTTTATACATTATCTATTTGCTCTGGCCCAGGTGTCTAGTATTGTCATTGTGAACCCATTATTACCAAGTTGTGTATTCCAACTTTTTTTAATAACATATTATCACTTCCAAGTCATTGAATATTCACCATTAACAGCAGATTAATCATGGCAAATACTTTATTATTTGAACAGATATAAACTTTTTCCTTGATGTATGAATCTATCAAATTAAAAGGAAATTTTCCTGAAAAAAATATGTGGATAGAATTAGTTCACAAGTGAGTTACTCCACTCATACCCAGAGAGTCCTGCCCCTAGGACCCATCCCTGGGACACAACCAGTCTCCGGGAACACCCACCCAGCTCTGTCCCAGTTGCTAGCCAGCAGGCAAAACTCCTGCTGAAAGGCCCCCTCTCACCCCCCCCACCAGACCCTGGAATCTACACGCCCTGCCCCCATACCCATATACCTGAGACCCCAGAAACTTCCTGAGGCACAAAAACCAAACCGCCAGCTCTCATTTGACCAAGAGGTGAGTGACTCTGCTCATACCCAGGGAGTCCTGCCCCAGGACCCTTCTCTGGGATACAACCAGTCCCTGGGAACACCCACTCAACTCTGTCCTGCCAGCCAGCAGGCAAAACTCCTGCAGGAAGGCCCCCCCCACTAAAACTCCCCCACCAGACCCTGCAATCTGCATGCCCTGCCCCTATATCCATCTGCCTGAGACCCCAGCAACTTCCGGAGGCACGGAAAGCAAACCACCAGCTCTCATTGGACCAAGAGAGGAGGAGATGGGCAGATGTCAAGGCAAAAATACATATAATAACATAAAGAGCAATACAGCATCACCAGAACCTAGCCCTCTTTCAACAGCAAGACCTGAACATCACAATGTAGAAGAAGCAGAAGAAAGCAACCTTAAGAATCGCATCATGAAGATGCTAGAGGCCTTTCAAGAAAAAATGGAGAATGAAATTGAGGAAAAGACAAACAAAAAATTGGAAGAAACCAATAAATAAATAGAGGAAAAGACAATTAAAATTTGGAAGAAATCAATAAACCCTTAAAGCCATGAAAACCAAGAAAAAAGCAATTAAACATGTGAAGGAAACAGGTCAAGAACTGAAAAGGGAAATAGAAACAATGAAGACACAAACAGAGGGAATGCTGGAAATAGAGAATCTGAGTAAATGAACAGGAAACACAGATGCAAGCATAACCAACAGAATACAAGAGATGGAAGAGAAAATCACTGGTGTAGAGGATACAATAGAGGAAATAGATTCATCAGTCAAAGAAAATACCAAAGCCAAAAAAGTCACAGCACAAAACATCCAGGAAATCTGAGACACCATGAAAAGGTCAAAGCTAAGAATAATAGGGATAGAAGGAGGAGAAGAATACCAATTCAAAGGCACAGAAAATATATTCACAAGATCATAGAAGAAAACTTGCCCAACTTAAAGAAGAAAATACCTATGAAGATACAGGAGGTCTATAGAACACCAAAAGGACTAAACGCCCCCCCCAAAGTCCCGTTGCCATATAGTAAACAACTAAACCTACAGAACAAAGAAAGAATATTAAGAGCAGCAAAGGAAAAAAGGCCAAGTGACTTATAAAGGCAAACCCATCAGAATAACACCTGACTTCTCAATGAAGACTTTGAAAGTCAGAAGGACCTGGACAGATATAATGGAGACACTAAGAGACCATGGATGTCAGGCTAGACTAATATACCCAGCAAAACACTCAATCACCATAGACAGAGTGAACAAAACATTCCAAGACAAAAAACAGATTTAAACAATACTTATCCACAAATCCAGCCCTACAGAAAGCTCTAGAAGGAAAATTCCAACCTAAGGAAGTCAGATACACCCTCGAAAACACAGGCAATAGATAACCCCACAGCAGTAAATCCCAAAGAACAGAAATATACACAAACTACCACCAAAAGATAACAGGAATTAACTGGTCATTAATATCCTTTAATATCAATAAAATTAATTCACCTATAAAAAGATACAGGCTAACAGAATGGATAGAAAGGCAGGACCCATCTTTCTGCTGCATACAAGAAACACATCTCAAATTCAAAGATAGACACTACCTAAAAATAAAAGGCTGGGAAAAGACTTTCCAATCAAACAGTCTTAAGAAACAAGCGAGTATAGCTATCCTAATATATGACAAAATAGACTTCAAACTAAAATCAATCAAAAGAAGTCAAGTAGGACATTACATACTCATCACAGGAAAGATCCACAAAGATGAAGTTTCAATTCAGAACATTTATGCCCCAAACACAAGGGCACCTGCATATGTAAAAGAAACATTATTAAAACTCAAATCACACATCGAAACCCCACACATTAATAGTGGGAGACTTCAACACCCTGCTGCCACCACTGGACAGATCTGCCAAATGGAAACTTAACAGAGAAATAATGGGTTTAACTGATGTTATGACTCAAATGGACTTAATCGATATCTACAGAACATTCCACCCTAACAAAAAAGAATATACCTTCTTCTCAGCACCCCATGGAACCTTCTCAAAAAACGACCACATACTCATTTACAAAGCAAATCTCAACAGATACAAAAAAATTGGAATAACCTCCTGTATTCTATCAGACCACCATGGTTTAAAGTTAGACTTCAACAACAACAAAAAATTACAGAAAGCCTACAATCTGATGGAAACTGAATAATACTCAGCTGAATCACCAGTTGGTCAAGGAAGAAATAAAGAAAGATATTAAAGACTTCCTAGAAATCAATGAAAATGAATATACTACATAACCAAACTTATGGGACACTATGAAAACAGTGCTAAGAGGAAAATTCATACCACTAAATGCCCACATAAAGAAGTTGGAGAAATCTCAAACTAGTGACTTAACAACACACTTGAAAGCTCTAGAACAAAGAGAAGCAAAGTCACCCAGGAGGATTAGAGGCCAGGAAATTATCAAAGTGAGAGCTGAAATCAATAAAATAGAAACAGAGAACAACACCAAGAGTTGGTTCTTTGAGAAAATCAACAAGATAGACAAGCCCTTATCCAGACTAACCAGAAGGCAGAGAGAGCATCCAAATTAACAAAATCAGAAATGAAAAGGGAGACATAACAACAGACATGGAGGGAATCCAGAGAATCATCAGGTCATACTTCAAAAACCTGTATTCCACAAAATTGGAAAATCTGAAAGAAATGGACAATTTTCTGGATAGGTACCACATACCTAATTTAAATCAAGACCAGATAAACTATTTAAATAGACCAATAACCCCTAAAGAAATAGAATCAGTCATTAAAAGTCTCCCAACCAAAAAAAGCCCAGGACCAGATGGATTCAACACAGAATTCTACCAGATTTTCAAAGAAGAGTTAATACCAATACTCTTTTATTGTTCCACACAATAGAAACAGAAGGAACGTTACCAAACTCCTTCTATGAGGCTACAGTTACTCTGATTCCCAAGCAAAACAAAGATGCAACTAAAAAAATTACAGACCAATCTTCCTCATGAATATTGATGCAAAAATACTCAATAAAATATTGGCAAACAGACTCCAAGAACACATCAAAACAGTTATCCATCATTATCAAGTAGGCTTCATCCCGGAGATGCAAGATTGGTTCAACATATGAAATTTAGTCAATGTAATACACCATATAAACAAACTGAAAGAAAAAAAACACATGATCATTTCATGAGATGCTGAAAAGGCCTTTTACAGAATCCAACACCCCTTCATGATAAAGGTCTTGGAGACATCAGGAATACAGGGAACATACCTAAACATAATAAAGACAATTTACAGCAAGCCCATAGCCAACATCAAATTAAATGGAGAGAAACTCAAAGCGATTCCATTAAAATCAGGAACAAGACAAGGCTGTCCGCTTTCCCCATATTCAATATAGTACTTGAAGTTGTAGCTAGAGCAATAAGACAGCAAAAGGAGATAAAGGCGATACAAATTAGAAAGGAAGAAATCAAACTTTCACTATTTGCAGATAACATGATAGTATACATAAGTGACCCCAAAAATTCAACCAAAGAGCTCTTACAGCTGATAAACACCTTCAGTAACATAGCAGGATACAAGATTAACTCAAAAAAAAAAAATCAGTAGCCTTCCTATATCCAATTGACAAACAGGCTGAGAAGGAAATCAGAGATACATCACCCTTTACAATAGCTGCAAATGATATAAAATACCTTGGGATAACTCTAAGCAAGTGAAGGGCCTGTATGACAAGAACTTTAAGTCCCTGAAGAAAGAAATTGAAGAAGATGTCAGAAAATGGAAAGATCTCCCATGCTCATGGATAGTTAGGATTACCTATCCATGGCAATCTTACCAAAAGCAATCTATAAATTCAAGGCAATCTTTGTCAAAATCCCAACACAATTCTTCACAGACCTGGAAAGAATAATCCTCAACTTCATTTGGAAAAACAAAGAACGCACAATAGTCAAAAGAATCCTGTACAATAAAACAACCTCTGGAGGCATCTCGATCCCTGACTTCAAGCTCTACTATAGAGCTACAGTAATAAAAACAGCTTGGTACTGGCATAAAAACTGACATGTGACCCAATGGAATTGAATTGAAGACCCTGACATTAATCCACACATGTATGAACACCTAATTTTTGACCAAGAAGCCAAATCTGTGCAATGGAAAAAAGAAAGCATCTTCAACAAATGGTGCTGGCATAACTGGATGTCAACATGTAGAAGATTGCAAATAGATCCATATCTGTCACCGTACACATAAAGTCCAAGTGGATCAAAGACCTCAACATAAATCCAGTTACTCTGAACCTGATAGAAGAGAAAATAGGAAGTAGTCTTGAACGCATTGGCACTGGAGATAACTTCCTAAATATAACACAATAGCACAGACACTGAGAGCCACAATTAATAAATGGGACCTCCTGAAACTGAGAAGGTTTTGTAGGGCAAAGGACACAGTCAATAAGACAAAATGACAGCCTACAGAATGGGAAGTTTTTCACCAACCCCACATCTGACAGAGGGCTTATCTCCAGAATATATAAAGAACTCAAGAAACTAGACAGCAAAATACCTAATAGTCCAATTTAACAATGGGCTATAGAGCTAAACAGAGAAATCTCAACAGAAGAAGCTCAAATGGCTGAAAGACATTTAAGGAATTGCTCAACATCCTTAGTCATCAGGGAAATGCAAATCAAAATGACTCTGAGATACCATCTTACACTTGTCAGCATGGCTAAGATCAAAAACACTGAAGACAGCTTCCGTTGGAGAGGATGTGGAGCAAGGGGAATACTCTTCCACTGTTGATGGGAATGCAAACTTGTACAACCACTTTGGAAATCAGTATGACGCTTTCTCAGAAAATTGGAAATCACTCTCCCTCAAGACTGCTCTTGGGCATATACCCAAGGAATGCTTAATCTTACCACAAGGACACATGCTCAATTATGTTCATAGCAGCATTATTTGTAATAGCCAGAACCTGGAAACAACCTAGATGCCCTTCAACTGAAGAATGGATAAAGAAAATGTGATACATATACACAGTGGAATACTACTCAGCAGAGAAAAACAATGACATCATGAGGTTTGTAGACAAATGGATGAAACTAGAAAATATCCTGAGTGAGGTAACCCAGACTCAAAAAGACAAACATGGTATGTACTCACTCATAGTGGATACTAGATGTAAAGCAAAGATAACCAGACTGTAACTCACAGCTCCAGGGAGGCTAGCTAGTAAAGAGGACCCTAGGAAAGACACAGCAACAGAGAAATGGATGAGATCTACATGAGCAAACTGGGTGTGTGTGGGGGGGTGGGCAGGTAATGGAGCATAAGGGTCATGGAAAAGAGCTTAGGGGAGTGGGAGATCCTAGCTGGATCAGGAACAGAGTGGGAGAACAAGGAAAGAGATACCATGATAAATCCACAAAGATGACTCCACTATAGACTACTGGCAATGGTTGAGAGGATGCCTGAGCTGACCTACTCTGGTGATTGGATGGTTGAACACCCTAACTGTCATGATAGAACCCACATCCAGTGACTGATGGAAGCAGATGCAGAGATGCACGGCCAACCCCCAGGCAGAGCTCCAGGAGTCCAATCGACGAGAGAGCAGACGGATTCTATGAGCAAGAGATATGGAGACCATGTTTGGAAAAAAATACAGAGAAAACTAGCCAAACTAGTGGAAACACATGAACTGTGAACCAATAGCTGAGGAGCCCCCATGGTACTGGACTAGGCCCTCTGGATAAGTGAGACAGTTGTTTAGATTGAACTGTTTAGGGGGCCGCCAGGCAGTGAGAATGGAAACTGTCCTTAGTGCATGAGCCTGCTTTTGGAACCTAGTGCCTACGGTGAGACACTTTGTTCAGCCTTGGTGCAGGGAGGAAGGGACTGGACCTGCCTCATCTGAATATACCAGGCTCTGCTGACTCCCAAGGGGAGACCTTGCCTTGGAGGAGGTGGGAATGGGGGTGGGCTTGGGGGGAAGGCTGGGGTTGGGAGGAGGCAGGACAGGGAAATCTGTGGTTGATATGTAAAATGAATAGAAATGAATAAAAAAGATTGGAGACAGTCCCATAAAAACAAAACAAAACAAACAAAAAACCCAACCAACCAACCAACCAAACAAACAAAAAGAATTAGTTCACAAAACTTTCAGAATAGAAAAAATTTGTTAAGGAAAAAAATCTACTTCCATTGTGTACACATTTTTGAGTTCTTTCTGCATCCTAGAAAGCATGTTAGAATACAGTGGTGTTTAATAAATGGATAGATAGAAGAATTCAGACTTTCCATTCACAAATGTGTTGCAGAATTTGATGAGATATGAATTGTTCCAGTTTTTAGTTCCAAACATTGTAGTAGGGGATTTCTGATATATCTGTGGATATAAGCCAACATTGGAGAGTCACAGAAGGAGAGGTGTCAGAGAAAAGAGTGATTGTATCTGGCTGTGGAAAAGCAGGTTGTTAGGGCCAGCTTTATATAAAAGCAAACAGTCTGTCTAGGTCTTTAAAGTGGGTAAAATTTGCATGTGCACATATGAGAAAGTGTATGTATCAGGACACATGATAAACAATAGTTTGGAGATAGTAAGTTGCAGAGTATGTGAGGGAAGCAGTGCATAGTTCAATCTGATGAGAAAGAAGGGATACAATCAAACTATTTTGAAAGACTGGGAGCTGGTGCATTTCATAGAGGTGCTTGCACGTGAGGCAAAGAAATACTGATATCAAACTATAATCATTGGGAGGCTATTTACACTGATATGCTTACATAGACAAATTTAATAATAACACTGAAAAATTATGTTGTACAAACAATATGCAGTATAAAATAAACTTATTCTTAGTTCTTATGTAAATCTAATTAAGTAGGTGGAAGAGTAACATACTATAGCTATAGTTTGGATCAATATGGCAGAATAGAGTGAGAAACACTTTTATCCTGTCCTGTTAGATTCTATGGCTGATGTTTGTGATCTAATGAAAGACAGACAAACAGGAGAAAAAGCATGTAATTTCACTTGATTTCAATATTTTATGTGTTATTGAGATCTTTGTAGAAAGAAGTGAGATTCTAAAGAAGTGGTTAAACCCATGGGTTAATGTACTATTATCAACGAAAAGTAACAAGTTGGGGAGAGAGAACAAGAGAAGAAAAAGGGTTTGGGGATGATAAACAGAGGAAGTCTGTTAAGAAATATATATGAGGGAAATGATGGAAGATAAACACTTTTAATACATTCAAAGAAACTCAGTATCAACTCTTTTGCTGTTGATGGGAAAAGTATGGTTTCTTTTAGCTTGAAATCATCCCAGTGGTAAAGTGCCTTATGTGCAGGGTAGCATGTTTGATCTCTTCCAGCAGCAGTAAGTGAACTAAATTGGTGATGGGAGGAGTTTTGTTGTTTCTGGTTACATCTTCATTGTTATACCTGTGTAACTGTGAGCAGAACAATGAGTGCATATAATAAGTGACACTAATCCCGAGTTTTCTAATTCTAGTCTATAATTTGGGTCCTTCCAGGGATTTTTTTTAAACAATCCAATCCATTTCCATGTAGTGGAAGCATGGGTTTGAATTCTAGTAGTTGCAACTACAGTCTCCAACCCAATGGAACAGTCCAAACACAGCTCTGTTCTATAATAGAGGGATTTTAAAGACTTTATTATTTTAAGCTATTTTTTCTATGACTGTCTATACCCATTTTCTTTTCTCTCTTCAGCTTCTAAGCACATTTTTAAACATATTGTACCTTTTTAGGGGTTTTCTGTGTCTGTACATGGCTTTACTAAACATCTACAGTGTTCTCTGATCACATGAGATGAATCTTAAATAGCTATGTTGGCCATCTGGCATGGCTCACCTTAGTGCATGGTGCTGGTGCATGGCACTGGAGGCCAACTCCAGCCTGCAGGCAGTCTCTGTACACTGAGCCTATCCAAGAGACCTTGGTCACCAGGATGCCCTGCCAGGAAGGTACATTTGACTCAATGTTTTGATTTTTTTAAGCTTTCTCAGGCCTTATGTGGATACATGTGGCTGGATATTGGACACCATATGTAGACAGATTTTTCTTTGAGCCACCAGCTCACAAAAAATAGTAAGACATAGACTTACTATTGATTATGAAAGCTCACCCTTAGCTTAGATTTGTTCCTAACTAGTTCTTATAACTTACATTAAGCCATATCTTTTAATCTAAATTCTTTTACATAACTTGGTTACCTTTACTCTGTACTGCCCATCCGGCTTCCTCTCCATCTGGCTGGAGACTCTACCTTTCTTCTTCCCAGAGCTCTCTGTCCAGAAGTCCCTGCTATACCTCCTGCCTAGCTCTTAGCCATTTAGCTTTTTAGTAAACCAATCACCGTGACACATCTTCATACAGTATAAAGGAACATTCCATAACAAGGCTCCTAAAATAATTGTCTTTCTCACAATGCCATGTTTTGTCCTGTCAGACTAATCAACCCTGTTCTTTTGCTAAGTAGGAGTCCAAGCCTGTGTTTCAAACTATAGGGTTACATGTTACATTTTTCATTGTACCCATTACAACCCCTTTTCTCCAAGGTAAGATGGAAGGATCCTCTTTCCAACCTCTTCCTGCCAGTAGCTCTCTATGAGAACAAAAACTCCATCTCTAGCCTGGTATGATGGTTTAAATCTGCAATTCTAGCACTCAGTAGGTGAAGATAGGAAGATGGCAGTTATTTTGAGCACATCCTGGGCAACATAGCAAGTTCAAGACAATCCAGCACAAAATTATGAAATCCTGTCTCAAAAGCACCAAAACTTTCTCTGCTCCAGTTTTTAATCATCTTATGCTTATAACAAGAGTGAGGAACTGGAGAGTTTGGTAAAGTCCATAGTTTTTGTCACCTTCTGCACTTTTGACATCATGGTCTAGCATACCTTGCACTATATTTTAATGCTTTAGCCAACCCCTCCTTTTATGACTCCTAATAGCATATCTTTAAGAAGAAAAAAAAGTGCACAGTTTGGGTTTTCCCTAAGCACAGTGAGTTCAAAATTACAATTCTGTTCTGTGGAGGATGGGAAGGTAATTTAGACAGAATCTCTTGTAGCCTAGGATGTCTTCTGACTGTTGATCCTCCTGCCTCCATTTCTTGAGACCTAGATTTGCATATGTGCAACTCCACACCCAGCTTTAAATTTATAATTCTTTTCTTTTTCAAGACAGGGATTTTCTGTGTAGCCTTGCCTGTCCTGGAACTCATTTTGTAGACCATGCTGGCCTTGAACTCACAGAGACTGACCTTCCTCGGCTTCTTAAGTACTGGGACTGAAGGCTAAGGCATGCACCATCACTGCTCGGCTATTAATGTTTGTTCTTTTAAAAGTGATTTATCACCCAGCAGTGGTGGCACACACTTTCAATCCCAGCACTTGGCATATTACTGAGTTCAAGGCCAGTCTCATTCACAAAGTAAGTTCCAGGACAGCAGAGGGTACACAGAGAAACCCTGTCTCAGGAATAATAAAAAAAAAAAAAAGAAAAGAAACATGTTTTATCAGTTTGAAAAATGTGATACTTTTCATGTAAGTCCTTCTATCTTGACCTGTTTGTTGTTGTTGTTATTTAGGTGAGAAGGAGAACCACTTTGTTTGTTCCAGTGAAGAGGTCCCCACAGACAATCAAATAATCAAGTTGTTTCTTTCCATGGACAGTTTGGTAAAGTCCACTAACTGTATGTATTACAGCCCTTTGGGCCCTTTTAAGGCCTGATACAAATGTAATGGCACTATAGTCTCTCAAGTGCTTTCTACTGTCCAGACAGGAAGGTGAGATTCTATGGAATTGTGTCTGTAGCTGGATAGGGAGGTATATTTCTTTTAGCTATTGAGGATCCTGGGTAGCCATGCTCTGTGAGCGCTGTTAATAAATGATGCCTACCTCCCTTTTCTAGACCAGCTGCAACAATCTTCAACTGATATGAAACCAATTTGTTCTTTTGAAATTTGACAGAAGTAGCATGTCAGAGAAACATACTTCACATGACCTTAAGAAAGAGATTGTTCTTGTATAACAAGGACCATGTTGTGGCTGTCATTTTGTGTAAGCGATAGTATGACCTATCCAATCAAGTGATGAGACATTTTTAAACAATCAAACAACAAAATAAAATAAAACAGAATATTAAAATAGTCATGGGCTATGGCCATGTATAATGGCTTAGTGAGAGAGTGCTTACCTATCGTGCTCAAAGCCTTGAGTTCAACACACACACACACACACACACACACACACACACACACACACACTTGAAAATCCATGTAGCAATTGCTAGCAAAAACAGATGTTAATAAAAAAAACACAGATTATCTAAAAATCGATGACAAATACAATAGAAACACAGAATAACTTTCCAGGAAGACACAGAATTTATCCTTAAGTCTCCTTTAACTTGGTCCCTAATTCTATTTGATATACAAAATATATACTTAAGTTAGGTTTTGAAGTAACAATGCATGAGAAGCCTGTGCCATTTTTGTTTGTAATTTTGTACTATAGGAAAGGAAAGGTAGACTTACAAAGCTGGGACCAGATTGCTTAACACTTTGGTTTTAGTTTTTTATTTAAAAAATTATTTGTAGAATAATTATTATTATTATTTATTTTATTTTATTTTTATGGAAGTTTTACCTGTATCTCCTTATGTGTACTATATAGGTGCACATATATACATGCATGCCTGATCCAGAAGAGTTCATTGAATCTGTTGGAATTACAGAGTTGTTAGCCACAATGTGGGTTCTAGGTCCTGTGGAAGAGCAACAAGGCTCTTAACCACTGAGCCATCTCTAGTTTCCATTTTTAGTTTTAAAATTAGTATTCTAGCCCATTTTTACATAGTTATAGTGAAGTACATGTCACCTTGGCATTGTTTTAAATCATTACTTACATCTTTAAAGTGTTTGTGTGTACAATCAAAGTGTTCTGTGTTCATTATGAAATTTAATTTCATGCATGGCCTTTTCTGAGGGAAATCTTTTGCTCTGATGACTCTATTAAAAATAGGACTTTCCAAACCAGATCAGTAAGATATCTAGTAAGTAAAGGCAGTTGCCACCAAGCCTGATGACCTGGGTTTGATTAATAGATCCTATATGGTAGACAGAACTGATGGCCACAAATTGTCCTCTGACCTCCACATGCATGCTGTGGCAGAGGTGCTCATACATGCATATGTACACACACACACACACACACACACACACACACACACACACACACAGACACACACACAAATAAAAATGTAATTAAAAATTTAAGTCAGATGTACTTCCTCAACACCTGTGTTCCCACTCCCCCTTCACTGTTTTATTCTATGATTGATGCTATATTTATTCTCTTGGTCTGTCTTTCCCTTTATCTATCTATAACTTCACCCACTACTCCATAAACCAGTTTGCCTGACAACCCCCACTAGACTGTAAATTCTTGAGTGGCAGGGATTATGTCAGTTTATTCTTCATATCCCTAACACCTTCTACTCTGCCCAACATATGGTAGATATTTTTAATGTTGTTGTCAAGGTCTCCCCCTTTATTTTCATTATTTAGGCAGGACAGTGTAACTAGAGTTTTCCTGCCTGGCCCACAGTCAGGACAAATCTCTCTCACCCACCAGTCCCACAGCCACTCAGACCCGACCAAGTAAACACAGAGACTTATATTGGTTACAAATTGTATGGCTGTGGCAGGCTTCTTGCTAACTGTTCTTACAGCTTAAATTAATCCATTTCTATAAATCTATACCTTGCCACGTAGCTCGTGGCTTACTGGCATCTTCACATGCTGTTTCTCATCGTGGTGGCTGGCAGTGTCTCTCTGCCTCAGCCTTCCACTTCCCAGCTTTATTCTCCTCCTTGTCCCACCTATATTTCCTGCCTAGCCACTGGCCAATATGTGATTTTTTTATTGACCAATCAGCAACACACTTGACATACAGACCATCCCACAGCAGGACAGGGTCAACCACTTAGCTCAGAATAGCCTGGAACTGGGTATTCTTCTGCCTTGACCTTCTGAGTAGTAGAATTATAGGTGTGTACCTCTGAGCCGTTTCCCCATTTTTAAGGGAGAGAACTTGAAATTTGGGAAGCTCCCAAAGTATTCTTTTTAATTAAGAAGCACTTATTTCATTTTCTGTGCATGCATGTTTTCACTGCATGTATGTGTAACATGTACATGCCTGGTGCTTAGACAGGTCAGAAGAGGGTGTTTTGGTTCCCATTACTGTAGTGACAAAATGTTGTGGACTTCCATGTGTGTGCTGTGAACGGAACCCAAATTTTCTGCATGAGGAGCAAGTGCTTCTAACTGCCACACCATCTTGTCAGTCCCAGACAAAGTATTCTCAATTAGTAGGAGAGACAAGAGATAAATTTCAATGTCTGTCTTTTAGGTTTTCAGTACAATTCAGCATTCATGATGTGACATTGCCACATCCCTTTTTAAAATTTTTTATTAACGCACCTTTTTATCGATTCTTTGGGAATTTTACATCATGCACCACAATTCCACTTATTTCTCAGTTCCTCGGTATCTGCCCTTCATCTTTGTAGTGTCTCTTCCCAAAGAAAAACTAAAAAAAGAAATAATAAGATAAAAAATAGTAAATAAATAAAATAAAAATATAAAATAAAAATGCAAATAAGAATATTAATTAAAAAACAAACACAAGGAAACAAACTCCACTTCATTCCTCCATCTTCCCACCTCTCCATCAACTCTTCTTTTGTCTTGGTGGCCTTGGTACCTGCTGTGTCCAAACAGCTTTACTTGCAAATGTTAATTGTGTCATGTGTTGTTGGTCAGGTTCAAGGCCTCTGGCTTCTGATACTCCATCAATACTGGACTCTCACTAAAACTCCTCTCAGATATCCTGCAGTTATGATTCCATAGGACTAGTCCATTCCCATGCTCCAGGGGATTATACATGGGGTAGATGTTGGAGCGTGTCCACTCAAAGCCCTGGATGTGTGTCTGGGTGGTAGTCGGGTTATTCTGACTAGGCTGCTGGAACCACCCTCTGCAACTTAGGAGTAGAGCTAGCTCTCCTATACCTGAAGTGAGGGGTGGGAGCAACTTTCTCAAGTGTGTGTATGTCAGGAGAAGTGGGGAGGAGGCTTTCCTATTAGGGGTGGGCCCAGCTTTCCAGTGCCAGGATAATCAGGGTACCTTATCCCAGGGCTGGCGAGGGGTGGGGCTAGCTCAGCACCTGTCCTTGTACTTCAACACAGGTTTCAACACATGATTCTTATAAGTAAATTGTAATTCTGTGGATTTGGTCCCAGGTTTTGAAACCAAAATGTGAGTTTTGCAACTCTGAGGAAAGGGGTCCTGACTACCTGGGAGTCAGGCAACACCTTGAGCTGCTAAGGGCAGCTCTGGTGGCTGGAGCTACAAGGGGGCAGCCCAAACCTGGAGGGTGAGGTATCCTGGACACCTCTGCTCTGGAGGTGTCCTGGACACCTGGAGCTGGTTAGGACAGCTCTGGTGGCTGGTGCTGCAAAGAAGCAGAAATTTTGTGATTGCTCAGGAGAGTCACACCTGGAACTGCTTCAGCAGGGAAGGGTATCTTGACTGTTTGGGAAAGTCAGCCCTGGGGCTGCCAGGATCTCTGCAGGGAAAGATATCCTGACTGTTGGGGAGTCAGGCTATACCTGGTGTGATGGGGGATGGTCTCCCCACAGGATATAGCAATCCTTCTCCTCTCTTGGAAAGTTGCTACAGCTGAGCTTTGCTCAGCCTCCACCTAAGGGGGCTTCCTAGCAGAGCTCTGCTTCTCTGGCCTAAGAAATTGCAAAAATGAAGCAACCTCCTCAGCTCCAGAGAAAAGTGTTACTTTTTCAGCTCTCTTTTGCTCTGTCCACTGAGGGACATCTCAGCAAGGATCTTCTCTTCAGCTTCCCCTTTCTCAGTCCACTATGGAACGTCTCAGCAAGGTTCTTCTCTATGCCAGTGAATGAAAACTCTTTTGAGAAAGAGATTTATTTGGGAAAGAGGAGTCCAGGAGAGTAGCTGCCTCTACCAGGGTGAAGAGACCAACTCACAACTGACCAGGCCGGGCAGTTTATATAGGATGTCTTGGGGGTGGAGTCAATCAGTAATTATTTTTTTTCTGCCCAGGGATTGGCCAGTTTTGTGGGCTAGGGACAGAGATGGCCCTGATTTCAGGACCAAACTGTATTTCTTTAACTGGCCTTTCTTGGCTTTTTGACACTACCTCTAAGGCCAGGGCACATTTCTTTCACTGACTCTGATTCTAGGGGCCAAGATTGTTTCTTTGGTACTGGTTTCAAAATCAGGGCATGTTTCCTTGGTTCATTTCTCTGGCTCAGGTCCCAAACCCAGGCTATGTTTCTTTCCCTGGTCCTGAGTGCCAGGGGTCATGATTCTACTGCCTTGCTCTGTGATTTGTTGGTTTCACAAGTCCCTTAGCCAGGATCAGAGATGGCTCTAATTTGAGCCAAACGATATTTTTTCACTGGCCTTATCTGAGCAGTCTTTCCCTAGTTCTGTGCTCTAGGGTCAGGGTGGGTTTCTTTTGCCAGCCCTTTTCCCTACACTTCTCATGGACCCCTGTGGTAACACAGGCAAGAGAGATCAACACAGACCCCAGCTGCAGCAGAACCATGGACCTAGATATGCCATCAGCCCCAGTTTAGGCCTGGATTTTACCATGGCCCTGGGTAGCAGTGCAGGCTTCTCAGATTGACCTGGTCCCCAGACTCCAACATGGCCCCATGTGTCACCTCAGACCACAGGCAGTGGCATAGCCTTCAGTGACCTCAACACAGACCCCAGCTGCTTTAGGATTGCAGACCCAGACATGGCCCCTCCCATATCTTGGGCCCATACATCAACACGGTCCCCAGTGGCAGCAAAGGCCAGCCTAATCTGTATGGCCCTGGTGGCAGCATGACCAATAGGCACCCACATAGCCTCGAGTGTTAGCCCAGATCCCAGGCGTCTGTACTGCCTTTGGTGGTAACCAGAGCCATGAACATCAATGCAGACCTTGGCCACAATAGGGCCATGGACCCAGACATGGCCACCAGCAGCAGCTCAGGCCCAAATGACAACATAGCCACTGGTGGCAGCACAGGCCACTCATGTCCACATGGCCTCAGCAGCACTACAGCCCTTGGACTCCAACATGGCCATAGGTGGCAGCCCAGAAGCTGGGCATCCTTGTGGCCTTTGGTGACAATGTGGGCCATGGACATCAACCCAGATCCCAGCTGCAGTAGGACCACAGACCTAGATATGGTCCTAGACAGAAACCCAGGCCTGGATGCCACCATAGCCCCAGGTGGCTTCACAGGCCACTCAGATCTGCATCAATCTGGTGGCAAGGTGGCCCTCTGATAACAAAATGGCTCCAGGTGGGGTCCCAGACCCTGGCATCCTCAAGACCTTCGAAGGTAACAGGTTCCATGGATATCAACACAGACCTTTGCTGTGTTGGTAGGTCTACAGACCCAAAGGTGGCCCTCACCTCTCTCCATAGCTCTGGGTGGTAGCCCAGTCCATGCAGATTGGGATGGCTTCTGCTGTGACATGGCCCTCAGACACCAATGTGACCATATGTGGTAGTGTTCCAGACCTTGGGCATCCTCAGGGCCTTTGGTGGTAACAGGAGTTATGAATATCAACATAGACTGGCTGCTGCAGGGCCACGAACCTGGACATAGTTGTGAACCAGAACACAACACGACTGTGGCCCCAGGTGGCAAGCAGGCCTCCCACAGTACTTTGTTCCTCATTGCCTTGTCCTCTTCACATCTGTGTCTGTCCATAGGACAGGAACCCTTCAGCCTCTCTCTCTCTCTCCCATATTTCACCATGTGTTTGCTCACCATAATGGTGCTCAACTGCCTGGCACAGTAAGGCAGTTGTGAGCCTGTAGTTCTCTCCCTGCCTAGGGCAAATCACCTTATGTAGCAGGAATCTTAAAAGTTCTTATTAATAAAATCATACCTGAGGCCAGGTATTGGGGTGAATGCTGGAAGATCAGAGAAGCAGAACAAGCCACAGCTACCTCACCTTGCCAGTTCCTCAGCTGATCCTGTTTCCTCAGACTGGAAGCTTCTAAGTCCTTATCCAAAATGGGTCTCAGCTGAACTGCTGCTCAAAAGCCTAAAAGCTTAACCAGCCAAAAGCTTAACTAGCCAAATGCTTCTAGTTTCTGGTCTCCATGCCTTACTGTTTTTGCCATCACTCCCTGGGATTAAAGACTCACTTCTTGGGATTAAAGGCGTGTGTCACCATGCCTGGCTGTTTCCAATGTGGCCTTGAACTCACAGAGATCCAGAGAGATTTCTGCCTCTGGAATGTAGCTGGAGAACTTTTCTCCAGCTCCAGCCACCAAGTCCCGCCAGTCCCAGAGCCCACTTATAAAATAAACACACAAACTCTTACATTATTTAAACTGCTTGGCCATTAGCTCAGGCCTGTCATTGTCTAGCTCTTACTCTTATATTTAGCCCATTTCTATTAATCTTTATTTTGCCACATGGCTCATGGCTTATTGGTACCTTACATCTTCCTTGTCCTGGCGGCGGCTCCAGGCAGTCTCTCTCTTCCCTTCCTGTTCCCTCAATTCTCTTCTCTGTTAGTCCCGCCTATACTTCCTGTCTGGCTATTGGCCAATCAGAGTTTATTTACATATAGCGATATCCACAGCACTGGAATGCTGGGATTAAAGGTGTGTGCTACCACTGCCTATCCTCCATGTTTAATATTGTGGCTGTCCTGTTCTCTGACCCTAGATAAGTTTATTAGGGTGCACAATATTTTGGGGAACACAATACCACCACATTTCCCCTTTTTTTTGTCTAAAATTAAAAAAGCTTATAACTAATACAAGAAAAATTATATCCAATAAGTATATACAATATATACAGTCAAGGATTACATTAACAATGTCTAGTCGATTAACGTTTGACAGATTCAGACAAAAAACTCCATTATATATATTAACAATGTCCAGTCCAGTAACATTTGATAAACTCAGACAAAACTTTTTCATTACTTATCCTATTTAAAACAAGTAGTTCCTTTTTAAAAGTATTTTTTCTTTTTAATAGATTCAGTAATCTACATTTTGTCATTTTTATATCTTCCTCTTTTTCTTTATAGAATAGATTCAATGATCTACCCATTTATCCTGTTTTTTTTTTTAACCTTTTTCCTCAGAGTAGATCTACCTCATATCTATATTCTCTTCTTTTTTTTTTCCTTTTTTTAAAAAACAAAACCTCTGAATCTAATGTCCATGTTCAGCTTTTTTCCCTGACCATTAACAATTAACAACTTGTAACCAACAATTGTAAACAATGACAATATCCAAAACTCATTAAACAACCAAAAACCTCCCATCGTACCTCTTGGGAATGTGGGCGTCGTTTTCTTAAAATTACTTCCTGCTTTCTGGGGGTGAAGTCATCTTTAGGGAATTCTGAAAAGAAAATTTTGGGGTTAATTGTCAAGTCCTGTATCATTTGTCCAGTCTCTGTATAATAGGAAATTTCAGGGCTTGTCACAAGTCCTTGTTCGAGTAGTCTGTCAGGCTGGATCATCTCAGCTAGTCATCTCGAAATTGTCCTGACCATTTTGTAGTCCAAAGTCGATCTTTTGGTGGTGTTAATCAGCTTAATGTTTTTACCATAGTCCATGTGGAATCATCTTTGTGGAGTCCCATCTTCCTTTTGAAGATTTCAAAGTTGCTGTTAGGCGTGGTCATGGTTCCCTGCAGATTTATTTTTTTTTTATTTATTATTTATTTATTTATTGATTGATTGATTGATTTTTATGCCTCCTCTGTGGTTTGGAGCAATCACAGTCTGATAAATGTCTGTCTCTCGGAACCATGAGTGTTCTTCCCTAGAAGAGAAAATCTTCACAGCAATTTCTCCCCACCATTTGTCTTGCCAAACTTTTCCAAACTGACCTTTGCCGATGCTTTCTTGTAACATGATGGTCCTGGCAATTCTTCTCTGAACAAGCAGCAGTAAACTCCTCATCCCAGGTATTATCACCACAGTCACCAACACGAAGAGAAGGAGTCAGGAACTTTGAGCAGCAGCCACTGCCTCCATGGTCCCACCACTGTTTGTGGCTCGGCCATGGCTGAAGCTTCTCCTAGCTTGGCCTCAAACTCAGGATCTTCCTGCCTCTGCCTTCTTCAGTAAATCCAACCAGTGTGTCACCACAATTGCCTGAGTGTAGCTTGGGTCTGAGCTGGGGCCCACAAGGCCACAGGCAAGAGGCTTTTTCGTGAATTCGTACCACGAACGTTGGGCACCAGCCTTAGGCAGGTGTGTGTGTGTGTGTGTGTGTGTGTGTGTGTGTGTGTGTGTGTGTGTGTGTCCCTATCTCTGCCCGCTCGGTCCTAATGGCACCTCTCAGGTCTGTAGTTTCTTCTTCCTGCCCAGGGTAAACAGCCCTGAGAAGGCACGTACGTGTATGTCCATCTCTGCCTGCTCTCCATGTCCCTTTTAAAACTGGGAAGTGGACAATAAATTTAAATCCTTTTTAATTTAGTCACAAAACAATACTTTTAATAAAATGATATTTTCCTTTTTTTTTCCCCCTTTGGTTTTTCAAGACATGGTTTCTCTGTGTAGCTTTGTTCCTTTCCTAGAACTCACTTTGTAGACCAGGGTGGCCTCCAACTCATAGAGATCCGCCTGCCTCTGCCTCCCGAGTGCTGGGATTAAAGGCATGCACCACCACCATCTAGCTAATAATATTTTCTACATGTGAGACTAGTTGGTTTTCATTTTATGGTTATGAAAAATTTAAACTTACCATTTTTATGACTAAAACACTCTAATAAAGATGAATTGAAAAACCTTAGGGCACTAAATAAGTTACTGAGTTCCAAGGACATGCTTATAAAAATAGGTCTTCCTCACTGGAGATGGTAATTATTAAAAATTTTTATCAGCAATTATTTTTAACAAACTTATCCTCACTAATAAATTAATGTAATATGCTTCTCCATGTCAAATTCTCATTACTTGTTATATTTCTTTCTTTCCTAAAGAAAGTCTACTGTTCAGTCCGACATGAAAACAAAGATACTTCAAGGGCACTTTTGAGTGTATTTACATCAGGAGGCCTTGCTCCCAAACTGATAATCTCAAACAGTACATACCATGATGACTTCCACTTTAACTTATCTCTGGTAATTATGCTTTGTTTTATACTATGGTATGTTATTGAGAAGAAGCATACTTTCTCTTACTGGATATCTTTTTACAAGTTGGAAATTAAGTAATGTATCTCTAAAAATGTTTTAAATACAATAATACACGTTGGAATATTGGAATATTTCTTTACACTGTGTGAAAAAGATATGTCACTGTGACTAGTTTAATAAAAAGCTAAATGGCTAACAGCTTGGCAGAATTTTTGGGGCAGAGAGAATGCTGTAAAGAGAAGGGTCGAGTTGCAAGGAGATGCCAGGAATGCAGAGCAAGCAGCATGGGCTTTGCAAAGTAAAGGTAACCAAGCTACATAAAAGAATGTAGACTAAAAGATATGGATTAATTTAAATTATAAAAACTAGTTAGAAACAAGCCTAAGCTATCAGCTAAGCTAGCTTGATAATTAATATGAAGTCTCCATGTAGTTTTGGGAGCTGGCAGGCAGGACAGAAAATCTGCCTACAAATACAGCATATGTTGTTAATTAAGAAATCATATATTTTTCAAGTACTTAGAACACATTAAAAAAGAAAATGATGATGGTGGTGGTGATGGTGATGATGATAAAAAACACATTAGCTAGGCATAATGGTACATGCTTGTAATTCCAGCACTCAGGAAGTAGAGATATGAGAATTGCTGTAAGTTCAAGGCCATCCTGGAATACAGAGCAAAATCCTTTCTCTGCACCCCCTTTAAAAAATAAATCACTTAGAAGAAATGCATTTGAAGAAATTAATTATTTCTGTTGCTTCTGAAGATCTGACATCATTTCTGGTAGCTTCAATTTCTTCCAGCATTTTCAGTGGCAGTCAAATGGCAGTGAACTACAGTTGATCCCCACCATCTATAAAAATTGTACCTAATTTTAAACGAAGTTATCATGATGAATTCACATACCATTCAACTCACCCACTGAAAGTTCATTGGTTTTTAGTATATTCAGAGTTGTACAGGCTCACTAGTATATAATTCCAGAACATTCATCATCTTGAAAGACATGATGTCATTAACAGTCACTTCTCATACTTCTTCTAATTCTTCAGCCCTAAGCAACCACTGTTCTGCTCATGTTCTCTCTCCCTTTACATAGATTTTCTAAATCTGCATAGCCCATAAAAATAAAATACAATATCTAGTATTAGTAGCTGACTACTTCAGTTTTCATAATGTACCCAAGCTCCGTACATAGCAAGTGAAATGTCAATGCTTTATTATTTCTATGAGTAAATAATACTTTACTATAGACATATCACATTTGTTTGTCTATCAGAAGGTAAATATTGGACTTGTTGCTATCTGTGGTTCTTATAACTGCTGCTGCTGTGTATATGGTTCTTTTTGTGAAAATAGGTTTTCATTTATTTGGGATACATATCCAGGAATGGAATTGTTGGGTTATATGGTGAGGAACTGTTTTCCAAGGTAGTAGTACTCTTTTCCTTTCCCAACCCTGACTACTTGGTCACAGTTTGTCTCTGTCCTCAGCAATGGTTATTATAATCTCCTAGAATACATAAAATGCTACTTCATCATGGTTTTGATTTGCATGTCTTTAATGCTGTCTATCAATTCTTATGCTTATTGGCCACTTAATATCTTATTAGGGGAAATGGCTATTCTGATTCCTTAGGGTCCATTGTTAATGGGGACTTTTATGTTTTCATAGATAATTTATAGATGTTATTTATATATGAGTTTGCTCATAAGATATATAATATGCAAATATTTTCTTCTCTATGGTTTATATTTTCACATCATCCAATACAAGAAAGTTTTTTTTTTCTTTTGAGGACTTTTAAAGGTTTTGTTACTTGTGCATTTTGTGTCATGTGTAGAAAAATCATCTCCTGATCCAAGTTTATCCCTATCTTTGTTCCAGGATTCTATAGTTTTTGCTTTATTTTTTTGCACTTTGAATAACTCTGTCGTCCATTTTTTGTATACTACAGTACATAATAGTCATTTTTGGAGTAGCTATGGTTGATTTATTTAACGTTGAAAAATGAAAACAATTTGGGGGTTCTGTTAAAACATTTAAAATACAGACACAGTCAGGACAGGAATGATCTCAGGCCAATTCCTGAGGTGGGGTGAAGGAGTTGAGCCCAGTCTCCATCTGGAACAGGCTTCTCCTTCAAGCTGAGACAGTCTCAAGACAGGAAGACCTCAGCCCTATCTCTGTGAGCTGACAGCATTGAGTCATCACAAAGAAAGAGCTGCATTGAGTGAGGATTGTTTCCTGAAGTGTCCCTGGGTTTTCTGTAGGTGGCTTCAATTCTGAAGAAGAGAATAGTGGTCCTGGGTGGGTGTCTGAAGACAAGGAGCCAACACCCAACAGAGGTCCTCTTTCTTAGAGGAACATTGTGTCCCTTTTTCTCAATAGCAAGAAAACAAAAATCCAGGGAAGTCATTAGAAATAATCTTCTCCCCTGCTGTACCTTTAAAGTGTCTGCCAGGAAAGATGAAGAGAAGAGCTGACTACACTCTCAGTGGGCCTCTTCTTTGGTAGGAGAGCAGCCAGAGAAGAAGCTGCTATTGCTGGCCAGAGCTCATTTCTTCTTCTTCCTCTGGCCTTACTTTCTTGGGATTCTGTTGCTCTGTGTTTTGTGTCTGGGAGGTCTAAGGAAACGGCAAGACCAGTCTTCCTTAACAGAACCTGATCCATATCACTCATCTCTTTTAGTATTTTGGTATTGGGAGTGGCACAGATGGAGTTGAAGAAGCTCAGTCCTGGGGTCACCTCTGTAGGATCCTCCAGTTTGAAGAAGCTTTAAGAATCCTGGTTCCACTCAGTAGTACCCAAGCTGTCTTGTTCTTGCGGGTGGTTCTGGCATTTTGTGATGTCACAGCCACAGGCCACACTGCAGTCCAACCCTTTTTTTCCTGCACCCATAGTGTTTGTTACTACACCATCCTCTGCTGAAACACTCTTGGATGGTCTTCCTGAACACCTTAGCCTGTTTCCTTGGTTTCCACTCTTCATCATTGGCCTCACCATCTTCAGACTCATTTACAAAATGCTTTGAAAGATATGTTAGATACTCAATGTCTATGCTCTGCTCCAGGAACTTGTCTCCAATACAGGATGGTTTGGGTGGAGGTGGAATGTAGTCAAAGGAAGAATCTGGAGATAGATCATCCTTAGGAAGATGAGATTTCTGGCCTTTGGCACCTTGAAGGATGCTAAGTTTCTTTCTGATGGCTTCATTCTCTTGGAGAAGCTGCAGCTTTTTAAAACACAGTTCTTGCATTTTCCTAAACTGTTCCTCCTGACTTTGTAGTGTGTTCAGCAGCTGCTGCTCCTTTCCACTGATCGACACCTCCAGGTTCTCTGCTTCTCTACTCTTTGGCTTTGCTGCAGCTGACTGAGAAGGTAGAGTACCTTCTCTTGGTGCATTTGCTCTACCTTGAGCAACTCAGCTTTCTGTTCTGTCTCTTCCACGACATGACTCTGCTCCTCAACCAGCACCTTCTGCATTTTAGAATAGCCAGCCTGGCTCTGTTTCAGGTTGTTTTCAAGCTTGATGACCCATATTTTGGAGGATACCAGCTCTCCAACCAAATATATTAGGGCACATTTGGCTTCCAGAATAGTATCGATATTCTCCCAGTGTCGTTTTGACCTGTCTTCACTTTCTGCATCCAGGAGCTTTTCCTGTAGGTCAGCAATCTGAGCACTCCTGAGTTCCATTTCAGACTCTAGGCTTTTAATCTGCTTTGTAATAGAATCCTCTGGCTCTGAAGCATGACCACATACTTCATCTCTAGCAAATATGCTTCTCTGGAGCATAGGGGGTGGGTTCTCCCCAGGTTCCTTGTTTTCTTTAAGTTGACCCACAGCCAGAGCTAGGATCTTTTGCTCTTCAAGAAGGTCATTCAGATGGTGTTTGACTTCCTCAGTACTGACCATAACTTCAATTTCATTTCTAAGCCAGTTCTTCACTCATGTTTCTGTGCCTTCTGTTCCACAGCTCTGAGTTTCTTTCCGTTTATCTGTGGCTTCCTGTTGCTTTTGGAGGGCGTCCTTGAGGTGCTTGTTGGTAGCTGCTGCCTCTTCAGTTTTCCACCTGAGCACACTGGACTGTTTCTGGAAGTCTCTTTCAAGTCTGAGCAGCTCGTATCGCCTTTTATGGTCTTGTTCTTTTAACTGGATTACTTCTCTGTCCTTTGGTTTCTTCTACTGTCTAGACTTCTCAGCATCTTCCTTCATCTCACACACTAACTTTACTCACTGGGTTTTCATCATCTGTATCTCCAGAGTCAGTTTGGAGACAGTCTTCTCAGTGGACTTTCAGTTTCAGAAGCTTGGACTGTTCATTTAGTTTCTTCTTCAAATCAGCTATTTGAGCCTTCAGCTCTTGTAGACATTTGTTGTGATGCTCATTCAACGTAACCTGGTTGACATCCTTCTTGGCTGACTGAAGTTCCAGAAGCAATTGTTCCTTTTCCTTCTGCAGACTGCTAACTTCTAATTCTAGACTTTTGATGTTCGCCTCATACTGGCACTGAATGGGCTGTTGTTGGCTACCACTGAAAGTTATCTTCCTAGCTAGGGCCTCTTTCAGTGCAAGAGCTTTATTCAACTCAGTGAGTTCCTTAGACATCTGAGTTTGATGTAGAATGTGCTGTGTGGTGAACGCATCAGAGACCTACTAGTCTCTGGACTGATGACCACCTGACCATCTAGTTCCATTGCCGATTCAGTGGCTGCAGCTTGGAAAGCAACAGGTTTTGTCTGATAGATGAATAACAACTTGTTGCAGACTATGAATTATCTCTACATTTTCTATTAATTCCTGGTCTTCCAAAGTCTCCATTAGCTTTTGAAGATCCAGTTTACAGGCTGCATGATGCCTGAGCTCTGGTAGCTTGGTGTTAACTTTCTCATTTTTTGTTCTGTAGCAATGATCCTTTCCAACATCTGCACTTTCTGACAAGCTGCCTCACTCAGAACATGACTCAAATTTTCATTCTCTTCTACCAGGGACTGGTTCTTTTTCCATCAGAGATTGGAGAGTCTCTGATGGTTCTACATTTATAGATCTATGCAAGCTACCTGCATGATCCTATAGCAACAAGACCTGTAGCTGTTGAACCTGATGCTTCAGATGATTAAGTTCAGTATTAAGAATAGATTTGTTCTTGATTTTTCTATCTCTGTCAGCACAGTGTAGGGTATTTAATGTTTCCTGTAGACTGGAGTCAGGAGGACTCACACAAGCAATCATAAGAGTGTGCCTGTTGCCTCCCAGAGAATCTTGAAGCAGGCGAGTTAACCTGGAATCTCTGTAGGGCACAAAGCTACCCTTTTTGCCATCTCCAAGAGCACTGATTACATTTCCCAAGCATAGGAGTCCTCGGTTAATATGAATACCCTCTTTCAGGTGGTCCCCTTTGGCCTTGGTTTTCTTCTGTCTTTCTGATCCAGCAAGATCTACAAGACACAGCTTAGAGTGAAAGCTGCTGTTCTTGTCAGTTTTCTTGCTTTGCCTTATGGAAATTGCGAAGATGGCATGATATCGGGAAGACTGAATTCATAGCTGTGGCAGCCACAGTCCTAGAGTTGTTTCCCTGCTCTAAAAAGGAAACTGAGGGGCCACAATGGCACCATAGAGGACTTCTCCTGCCTCCAACCTCTAGAGGCCTGATTTTCAGTTACTTTTTGGTATCTGTTTAGTTCTCAATTTCTGTTTCAGTTTCAGTTTCTGATAAGGCAGGTGAAGGAGATATTGCATACCAGGCATGATTCAGCACTTATAGCACCAGTCAATCAGAAACATTAGTGTGGCTGCTGCTTGTTTAGACAGTCATGTTTAGGATGACTTAATCCCCTCCTGGTAGTCTATAGAAGGAGCCTTCGAGCTTCTCTGGGATTCATCACAATTTTGTTGTGTGGCTGACCCCTGCATGCAGGAATTTTTCTCTCAAGAAATAAATGATCTTGCTTTTGCATATGTGAATGGTGTTCTTTTTTGGGTTGATCTGCAAACGCTGACTTTTAGGGGCTCCTCTGGGATAGCCACCCCCACAAAGACCCCCAACACATTGAATATTTAAGGAACTGGGCCAGTAAGTGAGAGTTCTCTGTCTTTGTTCATTTCTGTTATATGTAACTTTGTAACTCTCAAGCCAATCCTGGAGGCTGGGTGCGCCAGGCAGACATACTAGTGGTACCTGCACCAGGTGGTTCAAGAGACATCTTGGACCCACCAGAGGAGGACTAGGTCCCATTTGAAATTCAAGTGGGACAGAGCAGGTTGTTCCTGCCAGACAGGGCTTGCTTATAGTAAAAGAGGCCTTCATTCTGATTTCGGCTCCTTTTTTGTGTGCAGTACTGGTACATTGTCTGATGTGTTGAGTTGTCTTTCTGTGTTTTTGTCTTGTAACTACTTTTATTCTTCTAGAAGAGATGGGGCAGACAACCTTGATCTCTTTGAGCCTTTTACTGAACTATTAATAAGGACTTCCAGACTCAAGCCACTAACCTAGGACTTGTTGCCCAGAAAGGAAAGCTCTCTAGCTTTTGCAGGAACAAATGGCCAACTCTCAGTGGAGGATGGCCTGAGGAAAAAATGTGAAGCAGAGACTGGGCAATAGGCCCTGTCTACAAAAAGACCATTGTGCCTACTACAAAAAGCTGGGACACTGTAAAAATGAATGCCCTGAACAACAGTGCTCAGGGACCAAGGTACTAGAGCTGAGAGAACTGAGTGATTGAAGGGGATGGGGCTTGGCCACCCTCCCTGAGCCTTGGATAACCCTAAGAGTGGAGGGGAGGCCCACTGTCTTCCTGGTGGACACAGGAGCACAATACTCCATGCTAAAACAACTTCTGAGCCAAATGTCCCCAAAATAATCATGGGTACAAGGGGCCACAAGAATGAGCTGATATTCATGGATTACCTGAAGATAAGTGGACATAGGTAAGGGACTGGTAACCCACTCCTTCATGGTTATTCCCGAGTGCCCGTACCCCTTGAGGGACATGCTGACCAAAATAGGAGCCCACATCCACTTTGAAAGGCTGAGATCATGGTGACTGACCAAAAAGGGGAACCCCTAAATATCCTTACTATGGCCCTTGTAGATGAGTGGAAGCTGTTTACAGATCTCTCAGAATGGGAAAGATATGAGGAGGCAAGGAGCTTGCTATGACAATGACTTCAGGAAATTCTCCAAGCCTGGGTGGAGATTGGAGGGTCAGGACTGGCCAAACTGGCCAAAATGGCCCCCTGTGGTGGTACAACTGAAGGCCAGTGCTATACCAGCCTGCATCAGGTAATACCCAATGCCCAGAGATGCTAAGCAAGGGATTGCCTCCCACATCAGTTATCTGAGGACCTAGGCATCCTTGTCCCTTGCCAGTCCACCTGGAATACACCCCTGCTGCTTGTCAAAAAGCTCAACTCCACTGACTATAGGCCTTTCCAGGACCTTGCAGAAATAAACAAGTGGGTAGAGGACATTTATCCCACTGTGCCCAACCCATATACCCTTCTTAGCACCCTGCCACCTTAATGGGTTGTTTATTCAGTGCTAGACCTCAAGGATGCCTTCTTCAGCTTGCCAGCCAGTCAGCATCTGTTTGCCTTTGAATGGTCGAATCTGGATGACTGGTTCAATGGACAACTGACCTGGACAAGGCTTCCCCAATGATTCAAGAATTCCCCCACTATTTTCAATGAAGCCCTCCACGAGGATTTGAGTGAGTGCAGACAGGCCCACCTGAATGTGGATGACTTGCTGATTGCTGCAGATTCTCCAGAGGCCTGTGAGACTGCTACTGAGGGATTGTTTAAAACTATGGGGACTCTGGGGACCATGTGCCTATGAGGAAACCTCAGCTCTGCTAGATTGAGGTAACATCCCTGGGGTACCTACTCAAGGTGGGTAGAAGATGGCTGTCAAAGGCAAGAAAAGAGACCATTCGAAGAATCCCCCAGCCCACTAACCATCAGGAGGTGAGAGAGTTTTGGGGGTCAGCTGGATTCTGTAGGTTTTAGATACCCGAGTTTGCTGAATTGGTTAGACCATTATACAGGGCAACCCAGGGCAGAGAGATTTCCCTAGAACTGAATGAGCAAATGGAAGTAGCCTTCAACAAAATCAAAACAGCCTTGCTAGAGGCACCAGCATTGGTCTTGCTGCTTTTCACAAAGCCATTTCACCTATACATGGATAAAAAGAAAGGGATAGCCAAAGGATTCATAACCCAGACTCTTATACCTTGGAAGAGGCTAGTGGCCTATTTGTCAAAGAAGCTAGGTTGGTGGCAATAGGATGGCTCCCATACCTCCACATAATAGGAGCAACAGCCTTGCTGGTCATTGACTCAGACAAACTGACTCTTGGCCTGGCCCTTATAGTAACCACACCACATACTATAGAAGGGGTCCTCAAACATTCCACATGATAGATTGCTGACCAATGCTAGGCTGACTCACTACAAGACTTTGCTCTTTAATCCCCCCTAAGTCCATTTTACCTCCAGTAGTGCTCTCAACCCAGCCACCCTATTCCCAAACCCAGACCAAGATAGCCCTCTACATGACTGCCAGGAAATTTTGAGCCACCTACAAGGCACAAGGCCAGACTTTGGTGACTCACCTTTAAAGGAGTGAGCCAACATCACCTGATACATGGATGGCAGTAGCTTCATGAAGGATGGCACCAGGTATGCATGGGCAGCAGTGACTATGGAAGAAGCAATTGTCTGGAGAGAAACCCTGCCCCCAGGTACCTTGGCCCAAAGGGTAACCAAGGTCTTACAGACGGTGCAAGGGAAGAGATTATATATATATATATATATATATATATATATATATATATATATATATATACACACACACACACACACACACAGATAGCCAACATGCTTTTGCCAATGTGCACGTCCATGGTGCCATCTATAAGTAAAGGGGCCTCCTGACAGCAGAAGGAATGACTATAAAGAACAAACAGGAGATCCTTAATCTCCTGCAAGTCATATGGCTGCCCCTCAAAATGGCTGTCATGCACTGCCTGGGACATCAAAAATGAGAGGACTCTATTTCTAAGGGAAACAAGAGGGCAGATGCAGCCACACGAGAAGCAGCTTTCAGGTGGCAGCTGCCCTGATAATCAACATGGCTAAACTAGCAGCCCCAACCTTGCCCGAAAACCCTGCCTATACCAAGAAGGAACTTCAGAGGATTTGAACTTTCATCATTGCCTACAAAAAAGGACAGATGGTATAGGACTCCTGATGGGCATATTATCCTCCCTTCACACTTTGCCAGCCAGTTAGTCTGGCAGACACATCAAAGTACTCATTTGGGGGCTAGGAAAATATAAGACCTACTAAGAAGAGCAAACTTCAAGGTGTTTGACCTGAGACCAAAAAATGGAGAAAGCTGTAGCCTGCTGCCCAACATGTTGTCTGGTGAATGCCAAATCAGGCACAGAAGTGTCAATGGGGAGCAGAGAAAGAGTAACATGGCCTGGTGCAAAGTGGGAAATTGACTTCATTGAGTTGAAAGCCTGGGCTCTATGGCTACAGGTACCTATTGGTCTTTATAGATACCTTTTTAGGAAAGACTGAAGCTTACCCTACCAAGAATAAGACAGCTACTGTTGTGGCCAAGAAAATTCTAGAAGATATCATCTTCCAGGTATGGACTTCCTGTCTTATTAGGCTCAGACAATGGACCTGCTTTCATCTCTCAGTCTTGTTCCAGGTGCAGAAACAGCTTTGGCCCCCAAATACATGGTGTCTATGAGAAGGCACCTCTGTCTGCTCCTCACAGGTTTCCAGCCAGGGGACTTGGTGACAAAAGACACTGAAAGGAGACCTTGCAGCCTGGCTAGAAGGGACCCTACACCATCATCCTGACAACACAGCTGTCAAAGTAGATGGGGTCCTCGCCGGGATACACCAATCCCATGTGAAGCCCATAGATCCACACACTGACTCTGAGGACTACACCCTGGAGGAGACCAACCCTGGAATGTGGAGAATTGTTACAAATCCACAGGACCCTCTCAAATTAAGAATCCAGAAAGTCATGGAACCAGCTTAGTGATGGGCTTGCTCCTATGTTTCCTATGCTTCGGTTTCCTTGGTTTATGTCTGCTGGGGTTTTCCAACCAGGACCTGGCAGGGTGCCAAAATCCCCTTAAGCCCTTTAACAGTTACCTAGAAGGTCATTGGCACAGATGGGGAGATCTTGAATGAACCTCCCCCCACACTCTGCCCACTTAGGGGACTTGGTTTCCTGATCTGTACTTTGACTTGGGGGCCCTCTTAGCAACCTATTATTCTGATTCATGACTGCGACAACATTTCCACTATTTCTATTTTTGTCCCAGATATAATCTGAAGACTCAAAAGGGGACCTGCGGGAGAGGAAGGAAGAGACTATTTCTGTGCCTTACAGAGTTGCGTCTCCACAGACCACACCTGGTGTAAGGCCTCTAAGAATGGGGACCTTATCAAACTAAAAAGGGCAAGTGAACCACCCTGCCAGCCACTCAGGTGTTATCAAAGACTCTATGACGCTCCTCAGAAAAAGCAACAGAATGAGGGATAAATGAATCACTATTTAACTGGTCACCCTAGACTTTGGTATCTGCCTTGGTTGGTCCCTTGGTCCTTCTGATGCTGTTCCTAACTTGTGGACACTGTATAATCAATGCTCTGGTCAAGTTTATCAAAAAGATTTCCACAGTACAGCTGCTGGTCCTAAGACAGCAGTACAAACCACTAAGTCAGGACCTGGTAGGCCCTGACACAGAGACATCCCTAGGATTCAAAATGAACCACTACTCAAGGAGGGAATGAGAGGCCACAATAGCACCATGGTGGGCTTCTCCAGTCCCCAGCCTCTACTAGGCCTGATTTTCAGTTAAGTTTTGGTATCTTTTTAGGTCTCAGTTTCTGTTTCAGTTTCAGTTTATGATAAGACAGGTGAGGGAGATACTGCATATCAGCCACGATTCGAGCACCAGCCAATCAGAAACATAGTGTGGCTGCTGCTCGTTTGGACAATCATGTTTAGGATGACCTAATTCCCTCATAGTTGTCTATAAAAGGAGCCTTGGAGCTTCTCTGGGGGGTCATCACATTTTGTTGTGTGGCTGACCCCTGCATGCAGGAAGTCTTCTCTCAAAAAATAAATGCTCTTACTTTTGCATACGTGAGTGGTGGTCTTTTGTGGGGTGATCTGTGGACCCTAAGAAAACCATGTCAAAGGCAGCTGGAACCATCTTCTCCATGAGTCCCACAATCTTTATTCCTGCCTTGGGATCCTCTCAGATATGTATTTGATAAGCTTTCTCATGAGGTGAACAAAAAGGTCCAAAATTTCTTCATTGCAAATCTCCAAGAAAGAAACTCTCAGTGTAAACTCAAGAGTCTCTCTCTTCATCCATTTCTTTAAAAAGAAGTTGTATTACCCTAGGAATGACACTGATGGTTAGATCATTGTCTTGGTCTGCACTATATGTACCTCCCATAGAATAGTTTTTTCCCGAGCCAGTCTGCCCATAAGCCAGGACAATGGCATTGTAACCTTTAAATATGCCTTCAAGGGGTGGTGCTACTGCTGTGTTGAAGACCTCCTTTAGTTCAGTGAAGGGGTCAAAACGAAATCGTAGGTAAAGGATTTATCAGTAGCAATCACCACCTGAGTCTTCCCAGGCACAAAGGACAGGCACATCTGACAGCCCTCACCAATCTCTTTAGGGACCAGAGGGCAATGCAAGGCCACTCTCACAGGAATTTCCTTTACCTCTTCTTTCATGATCCTAGTTGAGTGTCTGCTCAAACTAATCGCCCTTCAATTGGTCTTCTCTGTCTCCTGGGCCCCTCCCAACTGGAGTTTTAACTGCTGTTTCTGCCAGCCAATCACAGAGCAGGCAGCCTGTGGGGCAGAGCCCAAGAGTGCTACAGTTATTGTTTTGGTGCACTCCAGCACCTTACATTGAGGAATGCTGTTTTTTCCTGCTGGATTGTTTTAGCATCTCTGTCGAAAACTACACTACTGCTTTGATCTGTGATCCTAACCCTTATGTTAATGCCACATTGTCTTGATAGCAGGGCAACAATGTTAAATTTTGACAAAGCCTCAATTCACTTTTCTTCAATTGACTGCTTTTTTTCCTAGTCTGAGTCCCTTTGGTTCTCTAAGTTTTAGGATAACCGTGCCAGTGTCTACAAAATAGTCTCCTGAGATTGTGTTCAATATGCAAGTAAATTGGTTAACATTGCCATTTTAATAATGTAGAGTTTCCAAATGATAACCATGTGACATCTTTGCATTTATTTAGATCTTTGATTTCTGCCAACAATGTCATGTGGTCGTCAAGAGTATACCTTTTACATTTGTTCCATTAAATCTACTCCCAACATATAATTTTCTTTCATTTTATAATTTTGCTAAACATATTGTGAGTTCTAACATATTTATTAGTCACCTAAATTTCAAAAGATAATTTTTCCAAATATGCCATTTTTCAGTGGCTTAATTTTCTTCCAGAATTTGGAACATTCTAAAGTCACATAACACTATTGTTTCTAGATAAGAAGTTAGCTTTAAATTGCAGTCATTCTATATGTAATGTGTCATTCTTCTCTGCACATGTTTACATTTTTCTCTTTGTACTTTCCTGACTGGGTTTCTGAGCTGCATATTTTGTGTCTGCTGAATTTTGAAGGCCTTCAGTAATTATTTCTGCATTGTGGCGGGGGGGAAGGCTGGGGTTGGGAGGAGGGAGGACAGGGGAATCCGTGGTTGATATGTAAAACGAATAGAAAATCTCTTAATAAAATGAAAAAAAAAGAAGATAAATGCAAAAAATAAGCACAATATTTCTGCTCTTTTGTTTGTTTGTCTTCTTCTTAGGACTCTTAATTTTAGAAGTCTTAGAAAGCAAGATATTGTCCTACAAGTCTCTAAAACTATTAAGTTTCTTTAGTCACTTTCATTTTTTTCTAAATTTGACAGATAGATGAAAATATAAAATCTGTATGTGTAAGTGGGGTATCACATGGTATTTAAATAAATGTACATATTGTACAATATTGGCATTAGATTAGATTACTCTCTTCTCAAATATGTATCATGTTTGTTCTTGTTTTTGTTTAGGGTTTTTGTTTCTTTCATTGACATAGCATCTCATGTCTTATAGTAAATACATTAAAGTCCTGTTTTTTAACTTTTTGAGATACATAATATATATTATTAGTATCTCCAGTCATGCTACTGCTTCCTTCTCCTTTATGATTGAGTCAATTGTATATCCCTGAATTCCCTTTTTCCTTGTCTATCTTATTCAATTTTCTATTGAGGCTACTTAGTATATATTTTACTTCAGTTGTTCAACTTACAGCCTTATTTTTTGCATTTATCTTCTTTTTTTTTCATTTTATTAAGAGATTTTCTATTCGTTTTACATATCAACCACGGATTCCCCTGTCCTCCCTCCTCCCAACCCCAGCCTTTCCCCCCCACAACCCACCCCCTATTCCCATCTCCTCTAAGGCAAGGTCTCCCCTTGGGAGTCAGCAGAGCCTGGTACAGTCAGTTGAGGCAGGTCCAATCCCCTCCTCCCTGCACCAAGGCTGAACAAAGTGTCTCAGCATAGGCACTAGGTTCCAAAAAACAGGCTCATGCACTAAGGACAGTTTCCATTCTCACTGCCTGGGGGCCCCCTAAACAGTTCAAGCTAAATAACTCTCACTTATCCAGAGGGCCTAGTCCAGTACCATGGGGGCTCCTCAGCTATTGGTTCACAGTTCATGTGTTTCCACTAGTTTGGCTAGTTGTCCCTGTACTTTTTCCAATCATGGTCTCTATATCTCTTGCTCATATAATCCCTCCTCTCTCTCATCGATTTTCTTTGTGTCTTTTCTACTCTCTTTGGAATTATCTATGCATTCATTCATTGGCACAGTTTCCTTCAGTCTATGCACAGATTTGTAAAAATAGTATTTAATTCATTGCCTGTTAGCCAAACTGAGTCAACTGACTGTCTGCATTTGCCCCCATAGTATCAGTTACATTTGCCTATTGTCATTGTTTTGTTTGAAAACTGGACACTGTAGGTAACATCTTGTGGCAACTCTGGATTCTGGTTCTTCTAAGAAATTTTATTTTTACTGCTAGTCTAAAAAACAGATAATTTCCTTGGTAAAAAAGAAAAAAAGAAAAGAAAAAAACTGCAAACTATTTTACCTGTAGTTTTGATTATCCTGCTAGTTTTTATCTTCCACTGCTTTTTCTTTTTAGAGCTGTTCTGGGAGTATTCTCTACATTGGTGTAGCAAAGTATTTAGACATGTTTTCTATGTAAATTTTAGAGCTCCCCATATTTATTGCTCTCCTGTTCCTGGGATTTCCCTCTTAAATTTCCAAATGTTCTGCCAGCCTCATGACTTGACTGTGACTTATCTAGTCAGTAATGCTTTAGCTTTGTGCTTGCTGGGCAGTTCCAACATGTGGCCATAAAACTACAAACAATGATGCAAAATATCCTTGAATGTGTGTGTGTGTGTGTGTGTGTGTGTGTGTGTGTGTGTGTGTGTGTGTGATTTTACTCATATGTGACTGTAACACGGGAAACATCCCTAACAGTGAAATTTGCTATTGAAAACCCTTTATCTATAAGTGGACCATATGTATATATATTTGGATATTTTTGACTTATTTTATTTTAAAATTATTAGGCAGGATATACCAAAATAAGTGTTGTTATTAATGTTGTAAAATAATGTATGCTGATTTCTTCTTTCTTCAAGTTCAACAATCGGGCTCTTTGGTTCATTGATATTCCTAGAGAAAGCATCACAGTAAACACAGGTAAGAGGGATCTGAAGTAATTCTTGTACTCATGGGTCTGTATTGCCAAATTTAGCAAATAAAAGCATTGACTTCATGTAATAAATCACATCTTATCTCATGTGTCGTGTGACAGGTATTTCCTGGGGAGACGTAAAACACATGTGTACTCACCCCAGAAAGGGAGCCAGCAGCAGACTGAAGTAATTATTGTACCAGTGTCCACTTTGGGGAACCACTGAGTTTTTTCAGGGGTTTCCTAAGCAAGTTGTGAGGGGTTCCTCATGAGGAACAGGGATAACACAAGTGTGGCTACAGCTCCAGAAAGCTCACCCTAACTTGGGTTGTAACTCCCCAAACCTGCAACCCTGAAGATTTCTACAAGCTTGCTACAGTTCCACAGTTGGGACATCTCTCTTTCCTGGGATGTCTAGTCAGTCTCTACCCTCTGCAAATGTTTACTCCCCCTTACATAGTTGGGTGGAGGCATGGAGAATCTTCTACAGTTCTGTTCTGGATTTGTACCCTTTGGTTTACCTACTGAAACTGGTGAGCCAAGGCCTGCCCCCTTGAGGGAATGTTTCAATTTGGAGAGAACATTATAATTTGGAGGAATGTTCCATACAACATCATATAAATGCCCCCATATAGTTGTGTGGGACACACTAATAATTATTTGTGGTTTATCTGAAATTCAAATTTAACTGGGTATTTTATCTGGCAGTCTTACAAGTTGTGTGGGATAATATGTTTATATTATATAGCAATATATTTTTATACCATGCTTTATTTAAAACAAACTCATTTTCTAGAAGTTCGAAATTGTAATATTGAGGAAATTGGGCCTTGATATATTTTATTGAAGTGGAATTAATTTGAAAATGTTACAGGATGTAATATGTGATGTATTATTTTGTTATGGAATCTACTCATAAGTGGTGTGTGGAAGTACAACATCACATACTGCTGTAAATACCCAGAGGGAGAAGAGGAGGAATATTAAATTCCAGGAGTTGGGAATATTGAGCTAGTGGACCAAATTGATACCTTTTCAGTCATGGGATATACTCCCATATGTGAAAAATGGTGGGACTCTTATGATATATGCAAAATAAATGCTGAATTAATTTTGCCTATAGAAAATAAAAATGTTTATTTTTTTATTTCATTTTTTAAAAATTTCAACATCTCCCTGCCTTAGCCATCATAATTGCCTATAAGCCATTCATCTAGGGATAGAACATAATTCTCCCTTCAAAAGTTGTCATGTGGACTGGTGCTGTTATTTATTATTAGATTTGTTTTGGCAACCATATATTTGAGATTTCATGAGTGCATCTTTCCTGTCATATAGAAGATGCAATCTTGCAAGTAACATCCTGGTCCTCACTAGCTCTCACAGTCTTTCCACCACACCAGTGGTTCCACAATGTTCTCTGAGCCTTAGGTGTAGGGGTTGTGTTATACATGTAGCTGGGCACTCTATGTGCGCCAGAAGTTTTCCTGTGTCCCGCAGCAAAGTGATCCTAAATAAACACACAGAGGCTAAAATATATTTCAGGGATTTTATCCTTAGTGAAACATTAGCCCTTAATATTTTATTTTGAAACTGGATCTAACTATGTAGCTCTGACTGACCTGGAATTTGGCTTTGAGGACACAAAGATCTTTTTGCCTCTGCCTCCAGAGTGCTGGGATTAAAGGAATGTGCCAAACACACCCGGCAGTATTTTATTTTTAAAACAGCCTTACTGCATAATTGTACAATAATTCTTCAGTTCAATTTTAGTTCATTTCATCACTAAGGGCAGAAACTCTATGGCCATCTGTAGTCATCACCAAGTCTTTTCTCCTCACTACCTATCATCTTTCCCAAATACCTAAAACAAACAATATCTCATTTATTTCTGTCTCTGTTTGTCTTCATATTCTGGCCCTTTCCATCCTCCTATTTAAGTATAATTACGTGCCCATGACAAACATCTTCCTATCTCTCCCTAGAACCTAACCACCCAAGACTCTGGGAACCACCATTCAGTTCTGACCTATAAAAGCAACTTCTTTATATTTACGTGTAAATTAGACAATGCTAGTATTTGTCATTCTATGCATGGGTTATTTCATCTAATATACTGTTCTCTAGATTCATCCATGTTGTCTCAAATAACAAGATGTCATAGTATTCATATGAGTGTGGGTATACTGTGGGAGCCGTTTTTAGGTTCCTCGTGGCTTTACCCAGCAGGTCTGCATAGAGAGGATGATTGGACCACGGGCCAGAGTGCAGGTGTCTGAGATGGTCTGCACTTGGCTGTGCTGGAGGGGAGGTCTTTTGCTTCACCCCCTTGGCATTTCTATAAATACCTTAGGGAAGAGATAGTCAGGGCCTATTGGAATAGGTTCCAGGCCCTCTCGAGGCTATCCTATATTTTCTGTTTATCTCCACATTCTAAATCCTTCTATCTAATACTTCCTGCTGTTTGCACTCAAGAAAACTCTGGGGAGCTGTGGGGTTGGTGGGTAAACACCCGGCAGTATACTACATTTTCAGTATTCATGCCAATGAAAATGGATATTTTGGGTGACTGTTCTGATTATGGTGAGTAGTACTATAAAAATAAGATGGCAGCAGACAGGCATCTCGTTGACACATTGATCTCACTACCTTTAGCTACATACCCAGTGGTAGGATTGCTGGATTATTTTTAATGTTTTGAGAAGTCTCCACACTGTTTTCCCTGAAAACATTAATTTACATGACTATAACAGTGTTAAAGGGTTGCTAGTTCCCAACATCTTTACCAACATTATTATCTTTTGTCTTTTTGGTTATGGATATTCTATCATGCATAAAATGATATCATGTCATGGTTTGAATCACATTTCCATGGTGATTAGTAATGTTTAATATACCAGCTGGTTATTTGCATGTCTTCGGAGAACTGCCCATCTTAAAATCTATTTGTTTCTTGTTATTGAACTATCATGGAATCTCTGGGATGAATCCCATGGTGAATGATCATTTTACTGTGTTAATGATTTATGTTTTCTAGTATTTTCAAAGATTTATTTATTATTATTTTATCTGAGTGTTTTGTCTACACATACGCATGTGCACCATGTGGGTACAGAGTTCACAGAGGCCAAAAGTGAGTGTTTGAAGCCCTGGAACTGGAGGTAGAGATGGCTGTGGTGGCCCTGTGGTTGCTGCCAGCTGAACCTGGATCCTCTAGAAGAGCAGCCAGTGCTTTTAACCACTGAGCAATCTCTTCAGCTCCTGGTATTTGTTTGAGGATATGTTACCTTAAGGTTCATCAGGAATGTTGACTTGGCATTTTCTCTTTATGGTCTGCCGTTATCTGGTTTGGTATCAGGGTGATACTGACTTTGCAGAATGTGTTTAAAAGTATTCCTTCTATTTCATTTATGGGCACTAGTTTGATAAGAAATGCTGTTAATTCTTCCTTACACATTTGGTCAAATTCATTATTGCCACCCTCAGGTCCTGTACTTTCCTTTGACAGGTACTTTAAAATAATATTATATTGTTTCACAAAAGGGATATGGTTTTTTTTTTTCCTCTCTGTAGCTGTCAGAGAGTAATGGAATTTTCCCTAGTTCCAGCCTTGAGAAAATTCCTCCCAGAATCATGAGGAAGATACTGCGTTCAGAGTGGAGTATCTGAGGGAAAGGAATCTATGTACACTATGCTCTTTTGTCTGTTTACTGTATTCCTTTATGACAAAACTCTATCTATACAGCTTCAGTTCTGTCCTGAGTCTCAGTTCTTCTTTGTACCTACTTTTTCTGTCCCCTCATAGCTCTGGTAATAACTAAGCCCTTATGCTTTTGGTCTCATCTTTGTCCTTTGTTCCTTAGTTCTCCATCTATCCTTCCTGACTCCTTACCCCTGGCTCTGATAAACTCTACGAGAGATCTGTTTTACCCTCTACAGAATCTCTGTCTTTCTCTCTTCTCTCTGGCCATGCAGTTCTGTGTCTGCCTCTGGAATTCTGCTCCAGTCTTTCCTGAACCTGGTTATGCAAAAACCTCCTTCGTTCTCAGTCAATTTCTCTGGAAAGCCACTAGGCCTGAAGGCAAGGGATGGTCTGAGCTTCATTTGTACAAGAAGCAGAGCTATGCATATACAGCTGCTTGTCTCCTAGGCTCAGCAGGGGAGTTAGTTACCTAGAGGTTCAGCAGGTTTGAGAAGTTGAACTGTTTGCCAAATGGTCTAGTAATATATGGGCCCACAAGAAATTCATAGCAAGGCACAGCTGAATATTAAGGCTGTATTAATATTCAGTAATAAATGGCTTCCCATTTGATGGATGCTTGGTCAGTTAAAGTATAGCTTTAATACACAGCTGAATCTCTATAATGTATTGTTGCAGCCCACAAGAGGAGAGAAATTAGGATCTAAATTTACTAGCATTAAGATACATTGTTGTGGCAGTAAAATCATTTCATAATTCTTTTCCATTATTTCACCAGAAAATAAGTTTTCAGAAAAATATGTAAAATGTGACACATAGATGTAGTGAAAATGACTGTAAAAGGAAAAGGTATTGTTGTTGGTAGTGTTAACATTCTTCCATTTCATCAACATGACATGTAAAAAGTTGTTTATCTCTTGTTTTTAGACATCGCAGCTGTAGAAGAATGGATAATAAAGGTCACAATGCATAAAGGATTAAACATTTATGATACTGAAGGGACCCTACTGGATCTTGTCCGAGGTAAATATCAGCACATAAAGTAGAATGGAATTCACATACTGTTTGGAAAAACTTTGATGACTACCACACAGTGCCAAATCCCAGATGGCCATGACCACAGCCTGATGGCACAAACAAGATACACACACACACACACACACACACACACACACACACACACACACACACACACACACATATATATGGCAGTATGCAGAAATAGGATTGGTCTGTTTGAGGAGCTGAGAGGACCCCTTCTTGCTGAAGCACAGAAAATGATGGCATGGTTGGTGTCCCCTGAGTTTGGAAAAGCTGGCAGGGATTGTGGGAAAAGTGGGGGCTTTTTACTAGCTATAACAAAAAGGCATCAATTGAGTACATTGAGTAGGAAGGTGATACATTCTGACTTAAGCTTTGGAAAAGGTCCCAGGGCTAGGTGCTTGTCAGCCAAAGACCTACTCTTGGGGAAGGATGGCAGGAATGGATTAAAGGCCATAGCTAGCAGCTGTTGTATCACCACACCCAAGAGCTGCCTGTAAACCTCAGGCTGTGGTGCATGCAGTGCAGAAGGTGAGCAGTAGCAGCCCAAAGAATACACTTTGTAAGTAGAGCAGATGGGATTCCTGATAGCCAGGGGTGAGGGAAGTGGGGCATCAAGGATGAACCTTCTGCTTCTTCTGGAGCAATCAAGTAGAGCAGTATCAGTTCCTGGAAGTTAGAGATAGGAGGAGCAACACAAGGAAGTGGGAGTCAAGGAGAAAGGTGAGGGTGTGGTTCTAAGTCTGTATTCACTACTAATCTCACAAGAGATGCTTAAAAATCCTGTCTGTGCTGCTTCATATCTAATACAGACTACAATAGACCCAAGCTGTGTGTCTAAATTCTGTATCGTATACATAAACTGTTTTTAATCACAGGTCAACAGTGACCTTCATATTGGTCACTTCTTTTCTCTCTCTCTCACTTGGCAGCAGACAAACCATAATTGCTCTCTAGTTTTTTATTTTTGTTTTTTGTTTTTTTTTCCCCCAGAAACAGAATTGTTCTTTAATCAGAACAATTGAAGAGCCTTAGTCTCTTCAGGAGTGGAGACTGTGCAAGTGGCAGATGAGGGGTTAGGGACTTCATCCGACAAAAAGGGGAACTTTGGGAATATGTTTCCATAGGCAAGTCAGTTCCCTTGCAGTTGAAAAGTGGTAATTGTGGGAGCCCGTTTTTAGGGTCCCCGTGGCTTTACCCAGCAGGTCTGCATAGAGAGGATGATTGGACCATGGGCCAGGCCTGAGTACAGGTGTCTGAGATGGTCTGCACTTGGCTGTGCTGGGGGGGGGGGGGTTGTCTTTTGCGCCACCCCTTGGCATTTCTATAAATACCCTAAGGCAGAGACAGTCAGGGCTCATTGGAATAAGTTCCAGGCCCTCTTGAGGCTATCCTGTATTTTCTATCTGTTTATTTCCACATCCTAAATGCTTCTATCTAATATTTCCTGCTGTTTACACTCAAGAAAACTCTGGGGAGCTGTGGGGTTGGTGGGTAAATGACCCGCAGAATGGCACCATGAACAGGGACTTAAAAAAAAGGGAGGGGAGGACTAAAGATAAATGAACAGGGACTAAAGGCAAAGGAAAATAATAGCTTTATTATAGAGTTTTTGATGAAAGTGTGTTGTCAGGTCCTGCCAGTCAAAAAAAAGGGACATGTCTGGTGTTGTAATGGAATATGAATATTAATAAGGGCAGGGGTTTTTATCCTCCAGAGAAAAGAAAAAAATGAACTGGAAGGATGTCCGATACTGCAGCGCAAAAATCTCTTCTATCAAATTTTCTATCTTCTATTTCTTAATTTTTATCTGTGAAAAATAAGTATAAGGTATAGTGTAGTAATATAGTGTAGGAAAAACTTAGAAATGTAAGATCGTGTAGGAAAATTTAAGTTTACTATGAATGTATTTTCAAGCTAACAAAAGTCTTTCAGGGCAATTTCGCCATCTTTAGCCTTTTGAACAAACAACCTGCAATGAATGATTCCTTTGCAAATCTAATTAAGCGGAAAAGGAAATAGGCATTCAAAAAGAAATGACTGCTTTATAGATGGGAACAAACTTCAGAAAATCTAGCCATCTTAAAAAGTAGAGTTGCTTCACCTAAAAGTTATTTAAAAAAAAGCTAAATATCACAGCTGCTAACAATAACATTAGAGGCTAAAGCTAATGAAGTGAAATACTAAGTCTTGAAAATGCTTTTTCTCAGAGTAAGCTAATGAAGGAGGTTTCATGAAAGAACAGCTATGTTCTTGACTCTTGTATAGTAGCAGTTTTGGTGAAAATATTGGGCTAATAAAAATCTATCAAACATCAACATTGTTAAAGAACTCATGGCACATACAGCTTTTAAAAACTAAAAAGGAATTGTATCAGAGTTTGGTGATGAGTATAAAAAGCAACTAAATCAGTTTTCCTGATATTAAGGTTCCACCTTGCAGTCTGGGGATAGTAAGAGAATAAAGAGGCTTCCAGACTGCTGAGGAGTTTGAGACAATTGTAACTAAGTTTCAGCAATGTTTTCAGGCCTGCTGAAAGCTGCAGGTCTGGAACCAGACTCCAATTTAGACAACTGTCTTCTCCTGTTGGGAAATTGTTGAGTTGCCAGCTAAGCAATTCAGAATAGAATTTTCCTTACAAGGTTTTTCTTTTCTCTTTTCTTCCTTTTTGGGTTTGCTGTAAACTGACATAGCTCTTAATAGAGTTGTTATAAAACATCTGAAATGCATAGCAACAGAAGTCACTAAGTCCCAGAGTTAAGAGAGAGCCGTTAAAGAATTACTGTTTCAATCAAGAACTTTCAGAATGATAAGCTCAGAACTTTAGAAATGATTTTTGTACTCTGTCTAGTTAAGAGAATCTTTCTAATAGAAATAGTGATGATAATTAAGAGTAAGAAGTAGAAAATAATTCTGTCTTGTTAGAAAATGTTAAATCTCCTCTAAGCGTTAAGAAATCTTTAGGTGTTTGCTAAGTTAGATATATGCTAATAGTAGGCCTGCAGAGTTTGCTTAATAGTTCTTATGAATATAAGTTTGTAAAATAGATCTATAGAGTTTTTTTAAGATATAAGCTTGAAAGAATTATCCAAGGTAGTCTTAAGACATGTAGTAATAAGCTTGTAAAAAAGTAAAGATGTTAGTTGTAAATGTAAGTTTAAATAAGAATATAGAATGAATATAAGTAAATAAGAAATATATTTGCTAAAGTAGTTCTATAGTTTCCTTAAGGAGTATAAATAAGTAGATATGAATATATTATATGTGAGTTTGTAAAAAAAAGTGTAAATGTTGAATGTGAGTCTAAATGCTTTGCAAGGTATGTGAGTTTGTAAAAAAGTGTAAATGTTAAGTGTGAGTCTATTCTTAATGTATATGGCGAAAGAACCTGAGACACAGACGTTAGTGTCCTATCAGACTGCAAAGCAGGCAGTCTGAGCGGTTTTCAAAAGCTCCAGAAGCCGCTAAGAAGCTAAGAATGGTGAATGCCAGAACCAGCACAAGGCATCCCCAGTTGAGATCCATGGAAAATCAACGCAACAGAGAAAAACCTGAGCTAAGATCAAAAACGGTGCAGTTTAAAATATTACTGTAACTAAGGTCTCTGGCTTGAGAACGAAAGTTGCAGAGACACTTGTTTGAACAAAAATTATTAAACTACAAAAAGTTTTTGGTTGTAAAATATTTCTTCATATTTGGAAGTGAAAGTCTGATACCAGAATTTACTTTAAAAAAAATAAACTTTTTGAACTTAAAAAAATGAGATAAAACTACAAAAAGATTTTTGTTATGGATTTCTTCATATTTGGAAAGCTCATACCAGAATTTATTATTTAAATTTTGAGACTTAAAAAATGAAATGAACAAGTGATTTCATTGCTATGGGACAATTTTGAATTTACTTGTAGTAGTGGCCTAAGAACTGTTTTCTGGAATTATTTGTGTTAAAAATGGAACTGTTTAAATGAAGAAATTTATTGTTTCTACCTAGACTCAAAATGCAGTTTTGTGTATGCCTATATGCTGGTGATTCATAAATTGTTTTGTGTTAAAAATGGAACTGTTTTATGGAACTGTTTATGTAAAAATGGAATTACTTATGGAACTGGTTTTGTGTTACAAATGAAAGTGTTTAAATGGAAAAGTTTGGGTTTTCTAACTAGGCTTGAGATTTTGCTTAAAAAATTATAAAGAAAGGGGAGAGTTAATATTCCTTAGTCTATTTAATTTAAAAAATATTTTCTTGTTATTTGAGTGAATTAATGTTATGTTTTGTTAGTAAGAAATGCAAAGAGTACACTGAGATTCCTTTAAAATGTAAAGAATTTTATTAAGAAACTGCTTTTGGATGTTTTGCTAAAAATTTTCAAAGTGTTAGTGGTTAGATTGAGAATACTGCTTTTCAATATGGGTTTGTAGAAATTGTATAAGTCTGAGTTTTTTCTAACTGGGTTCGAGATTTTGTTTAAAAAATTGTAAAGAAAAGAAGGAGTTATGAGTGAATTAAGGTTGAATGTATATTTGCAGAAATTATGTTAACCTATTGATATTAATGCATCCTGGTTTTGTGAAGTTAAGGAAATATTTAAGTTTGACATGAAAACATCAAGTTTTTCCTATGTTCTGTTAGCAAGAAAATTCAAATGATTCTATTAAGAGTTAAAGTCATAAGACTGAGAAAATTGTAACTATATATAGCACCATATATGTTAATTCAAATAGTTCTGTTAAGAGTTTGCTTTGAGATGTAAGATTGAGAGAATTGTAACTGTACAGCAATATTTATGTTAACCTGTTATTAGTAATGATGAAGCTAAGGGATTCTTTAAGTTTGAAATTACATTAAGAGTTTTTGGTTTAGAAAGGGCTTGATGCAGCTAAAGACTGCTGTGGTCACCTTGGACCTAATCCCCAAAAAAAAATACCATCTATATCATCCCCTACTCCCATACTGGGAGGTAGAACAGCTATGGAGATTGCTGTAAGCTTAATAATGAGTTATTTTTTATATGTTAAGAAAGGTTGACTTGTGGGAGCCCGTTTTTTGGTTCCTCGTGGCTTTACCCAGCAGGTCTGATAGAGAGGATGATTGGACCACGGGCCAGAGTGCAGGTGTCTGAGATAGTCTGCACTTGGCTGTGCTGAAGGGGAGGTCTTTTGCTCCACCCCCTTGGCATTTCTATAAATACCCTGGGGCAGAGACAGTCAGGGCCCTTTGGAATAGGTTCCAGGCCCTCTTGAGGCTATCCTATATTTACTATCTGTTTATATCCACGTCCTAAATCCTAATATTTCCTGCTGCTTGCACTCAAGAAAACTCTGGGGAGCTGTGGGGTTGGTGGGTAAATACCCCGCAGGTAATTACCAAAACGGGTCAGTGTGTTGATCCTACCAGAAGCTTACCAAAGGTGTTTATTAGTCAAATCAACTTTGCTGATCAATTTCTCGCTCATCTGAGGCTTTTAGATCACTAACACTCTCTAGTTCTTATGACTTAAAATACAGCATCTGACCCCAAGCAGCTTTTTCTTAAAGTCAGAGGCACTGTCAATCCAGAACTTCTTGTTCTCTAAGGTCTGGTGTGAATGGCCTGCAAACACATTGCAGCCTATGAAGTCAGCTCCTTACCAGAAGAATCTCTGAAGTCCCGAGCAACTTCCTGCTGAATTACTGTAGTTGACATTGTTTCTTTCCCCTTCTGGCTGTACCTAGACTACATAATAAGCAAACAGAGAGAAATTGAACTGCTTTTCTTGCTTTACACAAAGTAGGGGGAAGGGAAGAGGAAGTTTCCCAAGGTATTTGGGTCTAGACGCAGTTGATTATTTCTGAAAGTTTGAGGAGCTAGAACTGCATTGTAGAATATAAACAGCTAAGAACTGATTATTAAGTGTCTCTGTTGTTAGAAGTTCTTTGACTGTTTTTTAAAATCACACAGTAGTATTCTTTCAAGTTGACCTGTAACACTTTTGTACTTTTCTGTTACTTTGGTCTCTGATTTTTCCAACACAGGAAAAACGTTTTTCTTTTGAAATTTTTAAATAAAGGTTTTTGGTTGTTGTTGTTTTGTTTGTTTGTGTTTTTTCAATGTTCATTTTCCCCAGGAGAAAAGAGAATTCCTGTTTTTATATATAGAAGTTTGACTTTAGCTTCAAGTAATTTCATATCCATGTAGGTATTGTAAGTTTTAAAATTGTAGCCCTTGTCTGATTAAGTCTTCCAAAGAGGATCATTGCCTACTCCAGCCTGGTAAATAAGAGTTCCAGTGATGCTCAGGAATACACTGAGATCCTGAGGAGAGCTCCACCCATTCTTGCATTTTATGGAATGCTTCTCATAGAGGGAAGAACAGATATGGAGAAAAGCAGGAAACTTCTGAGTTAGAGCTTGGTGAAAACAAAAGCAGGGGAATTTTAAAAAAAGAAAAAAAAAACACCTGATTTTCATTTCAATAGGAAAGTGATATGCAGTTTTTGATAGGCTTAAGATGTCTCACACTGAATTGATTTTTTTCTGTTAGTCCACTCCCAACTTCTACCTATTTTCTAGAGGCCTTGGTCTCTTGTTCACTGATGAAAACGTCTCTTTTCTCTGTATATACTCTGGGTTTATTCTTCTTTTTATTTACCTACTGTTGTTTTGATGAGATTGCAAAAGGAGCAAAAGGAAATGTATGCTTTTGAAGCAGATCCCGTAGTTACAGATATCCCTGTTCTGTGTTCCAGCTCTTGCAATTCTAAGCACAGACCATGTGACCATGTATTTTCTATGTATGGCTAAATTAATATCTCTTATCCTAAATGTTCTTCAGCAGTATGACCTTTCTCCAGAGTGTTATCAATAGAATTCCATTTTCTCCTTTGCAAAATAGAAACTGGCCCATTTTTAACTGATGAAGAGTGAGATCATATTATACCCATGTATAAAGTTTTTATGTTTGTAGGTGTTTTGCCAGTATAAATGTCTGTGCATCAGGTGTGTGCCTGGTGCCCTGGGATGCCAGAAGAGAGTACTGAATCTTCTAGAACTGGAGCTTCAGACAATACTGAGCTGCTCTCTGGGTGCTGGCAATCAAACCCAGGTCTCTTCAAAGATCAGAGAGTGTTCTTAACCACTGAACTATCTCTCCAGCCTCTACTATATCCCCTACCTGCTTTGGACAACCAAATATTTCCTTTACATAGTTTTTCTAAAACCTTTAAAGAAAAATACTGATGTTCCAGTTTCAAGAGTACTGCCATGTTTAAATGCCTAAATTTGTCTTCCACAGAGCCTATTCTGCAGTGGACTCTTGGATCTAAAATGAATAACTCACAGGTCAAAAAATTGTTTCCACACATGATAGACATCAAAGTGGCAAAGTGCCCCTGTGCCAATGATGTGGCATTAATTGGCTTTATTTTGAACTCGACATATAATGGTAAGTTTACAGTCTGATTGGACGTTAGAAATAACCAGTTGTTTTATATTTGTTAAGGGTGGTTTTAAGTGGAAATACACACTAAATGCATACAGAGAGTAAAATCTATTGTTTGTCACTCCACCTCTTCTACTTGCCAGTGTGATATGCTAGGAGAGATACTCCTCTGTTGTGGCCTTTTGTCATTTGAATGGTGACTTCAAACTGGGCATGAGGGTGTATGCCTAGAATCCCAGCTATTTGGCAGTCTAAGGCAGAGCAGTTGAGTTGAGTTTAAGGTTAACCTGAGCCACTTATTAGAGCTTGTTTCAAAACCAATTAACCAAATCAATCAACCATTCGGTAGCTACCTTGATTCACCTGTTCTTTGTAAGCTTGTTGCATCTTCCCAGAGCTTGTTTATTGCTTCTAGTCTGTCTCTTTATTTCTTCTATGCATAAATCAATATTGTTATTCCTGAGACACTATCTTATTGTATTTATACATATGTATTTTTCAATTATTGTTAAATATCTAATGGCATATGGAGGAAAAATAGCTGTTTTTCTATAGATGCTTGTTTATCACACTTGTGGCATTAAATGTATGGATTTCTCACACTGAGCAATTTTTCTGTTTACTGAAGATGCCAAGTGGGTATCCTGTGATTCACTTCAACTCTGGCAATAGGTAGAGTCAGCATCAACTCTCACAAGTTAAAAAGACTCTACCTCCTATTTCAGATTCCAGTCACAAGTGCCAGGTTGTGACCTGTGCTTCTAACCTGGCTGTTATAAATTGAAGAATCCCATAAGTCCCTTCTTAAATTCAAGAATTTGTTAGACTGTTCAAAAAACTTAGGATAACTCTCATGCACATTTACCAGGGTATTGTCAAGGATGTTACAAAGAATGCAGATGAAGAGCCAAACAAAGAGATACCAAGAGTAAGATCTAGACAGGTTCCAATCACAGAAATTCTGTTCCATGGCATTGCATTACACCATCTCTCAGGACATGGATATGTATGTCAACCTAGAAGCTCCAAATCCTGTAATTTACGTAATCTCATGAAGGCTTCACTTCATAGGAATGGTCAATCATTGACTCAACTCTAACCTCTCTCCCCTTCCTGAGTCAGAATATGTATGAAGCTACAAGTTTCAACTCAAGGTATGGCTTATTCTTGGTTGTGTCAGAATGAAGCTGAATATCTCCTTTCTAGCTACCAGTTTTTCAGAAACCCATCAAAGTAGACAGTGAATGCAAACTTCATACTTCCTATGAGAAGTACATGATCACAAAAGTTGCTGCTGGTGTTCTGGGTGAAGAATGAAAGGATTATATTATCAGAATGACAAAGTTTTCTCATTAAGCAAGGTGTCTGGACCCACTGCAGAGTGTGTCTGCTGTTGAGTAAGGGGGATTCATGTTACAGGCCAAGAAGAATGGAGGAGAAAATGTGCAAATCTGTTCAGGGATGCTTTGTGGATGCCCATCTGAGTCTTATCAGATGTGTGTGTGTGTGTGGGGGAGAGAGAGAGAGAGAGAGAGAGAGAGAGAGAGAGAGAGAGAGAGAGAGAGAGAGAGAGAGAGAGAATATGAGAATGAATGAGAATTGATTGCTGGTCTCATAGATAGTATTCTACTTCTCCAGTTGACGCTCTAAAGAGCTAGCAGAATATGTACACTTTTCAATCTCTCTAAAGAAGATAGTTTCCCTCAGTGTTGTGTCAAAAAGCCTTTAAAGAAAGAAGGTAAGAAGCCTAGATTGAAAACTCCCAACATTCATTGTCTTTTACTACATGTGCTCTGCAACAAAAACACTATGAAATTGCTATGAAGAACCAACACACCAAGAAAAGTGAGGCAGAGGCTGTAGAACAAATAAAACTTTGGTATAAAAGAATGAAGAAAGTCAAAGAAAAATACCTGCAACAGATTTCCCAGAAACATAGATAGTCCTCAATGAAAGCTTTTGCTTCATTTGTTGTTGTTTTGAGACAGGATCTTAGTGGGTGGCCTTGGCTGGCCTGGAGCTCACTCTGCAGTCCAAGCTGGCTTTAGACTCAGAGATCCACCTGCCTCTGCTCTCAAGTCCTGGGATTAAAGACACATGCCACCAATCTAAGGAATAGTTTCTCCTTCTAAATCTGAATGCGGTCAAAATTAAGCATCTTTAACAGTAACAAATAAATGATCAAACCTTGAAAAAATTGAGAACAAAACATAAAAACTTTCCTTACTGTACCTTGCAATATAGTAATAGATTCAGTCAATGTATTTAGCGTAGTAATAGAAAAAGTCTTCTTCCAAATTAGTATGATTTCCTAATGTCTTAGAGTCTGTTACATACCTCTAGGTCTAAATGTTTTCTGCTTCTGAATCAGTTTAGTCATAAATCATGTTGTCTTACTTACCTCTGCTGTCCCTATACTAGACACTATGTCAACTCAGAAGGAAACTCAGCCCATTTCCTTCTTTGTTCCATGGATACCTCTTTCTCTTTATTCAGCCACAGATACTAGCTGTCCATGCACCAAAGTAGAGCAGCCATGCTCATCTCCTCATGTTCTATCAGAGTATCCATGTGGTAGTGAGAGGAGGCAAGGACTAGTCTTGACTTCCTGAGTACAACTCACCTTTTAAGAATGAAATCAGCTTCTGTAACCTATTTGTTAGATAAATCTACTCTCCTCCCCCCAGATACCCACCACTGTTTGAAGCCAAATCAAGTTGCCACAGCCTACCCAACAGTTCCTTGATGAGGCCCTGGTTAATCCTCTGGCCTTTATACCACTTGCAGTCAGTGGTGAGAATAGTAAACTTCTTACCAGCATTTTCTCTATAACACTCTTAAAATATCCCCTGGAGTCCCCCAGCAGTCACCACCAGAAATCTCAGCCTCTCAGATCACTTGCTAAATCCCATTGCACATGGGGCATTCTTTAATCTGATTCACATTTCTTACTTTTCTCACTATTCAAATCCTTTCATTAGAAATTGTATTCTGGGAATGGGACCAGGCTTAGGCCCGTTGACCAGCTCCTGGCATGGAGCTACTGCAGCTGTGACCTGTGCTGCTTGCCCCACAGGCAACAAGCCCAGAAATCCTGCCCAGTGGTCAGCACCTATGACAGGGAGATGTCCTGGTGCTCACTCAGAAATGTCATAACTGAATAGGACAGTCAACCCCCAGTATGGAGCCATTGCAGCTGCAGCCTGAGGTGCTTGCCCTGCTGGGAGATGGAGAGTGCTGGGTAATAGAGCTGCCTGCAGGCTACAAGCATCAAGGTCAAGCCTGATGAGCCTTGGGGTGGCAGACATAGAGGGCAGGGAAGTATGTGACAGCCAGGAGCTTGCACAGAACCTGCCCCAAGATGCCCTGCCTAGCTGCAACATCACCTTGACTCTGGGCAACAGCAGAATATCTGAAACCAGTATCTTGGCAATGGTCTAGTATTTATGGTGCTTCAGAAACCAGAAACGTAGACTAATATTTGCATGCAAAGCTGTCTGTACAATATATGTGTGTGTGTGTATATATATATACACATATATATGTATATATGTTATATATATGTTATATATGCATATGTATATACATGTATATATATGTTTGTGTGTATATATGTACATATATGTATGATAGATAGATAGATAGATAGATAGATAGATAGATAGATAGATAGAATGTAATACAGGACAGTTTTCAATGCCACTATGATGAATGAATATTTTCAGGAGAGGTGGGAAGACAGAGGAATGGAGTGGTGATTAAGTGGTGGAGAAAAGTAGAACTAGAGACTCAACAGTGGTGGTAATTGTGACAGAGGCTTCAGAGGATGGGGGAACATGTCATTACTGAATAGGGTCAACAGAGTGATATGCTGCACTGTGGAGCTTATATTCTCATTCAGCCCCTCAACAGCTTCCTAGCCACATGATCATCCAGGTTCTGAGCAATGACAGGATGTCCAAGATGAAGTACGGTCCATTTTCTGGTTTGGACCTCCTTGTAAGACCTCTATGGTCCATGTTGCCCTGGAGGCCACTTTAGTACCTATGATCCACTGCCCCAAGCCATGATGAAGCTGGAGGTTAATGTGGGTGCCCATGGTCTTACAGCAGCTGGGAGCCATGTTGATATCCCTGGCCAGAGATACCACTAGAGGCCATACAGATGTCCTTGGTCTGAGCTGCTGTCTGAGACCATTCTTAAATGTGTGAGCTATGCTTCCACCTGGGGCCATGTTGATGTGGGTAGCCTGTGCTGCCTACTGAAGCTATGGTGATGTTCAGGTCTAAGCTGCCTTGGAGGGCCATGTCTGGTCTGTGGTCCTATTGCAGGCTGAGACTGTGTTGATGTCTGTGACCCATGTTGCCACCAATGGCCATGGGGATGTCTATGGTCTATGCTGCAGCCTGGAATGATGTTGATGTCCACTGGCCTTGCTGCTGCTGGTGGTCATATTGATATGGGTGGTAGCCACGTCTGAGTCTGTGGTCCTAATGCAGCCAACATCTGTATTGATGTCCATGGCCTGTGGTACCATTGAAGGCTATGCAGATGTCCATGGTCTATGCTGCTGCCGAGGGCTGTGATTGGCTCCATGATCCATGCAATGGCAGAGGTCTATACTGCCATCAGAGACCATGTTGCAGTCTGTGTCATGTACTGATGCTAGAGACCATGTGGACGTCTGTGGTCCAAGTGGTCACCAGAAACCATGTGGAAGTCCATGATTCATGCCCCTGCTGACTATGAAGGGCATGGGAGACACTTTTGCCATGGTATTGGTGACTTAAGACTCATAGTTGAGAAAGAGAAACATGGAAGGCTTCCATGACAACCCCTACTACCACCCCACCCCACCCCACCCAAAAAGTAACAACTTAGGGAGTTATTGAAGATAACTCTTAAAAAGTGTGATGGGTGTGTTTAAGTGTAGCTCTCTTACTGAGGGCTTCTGGCAGGGGTGTGGGTTTTCTCTAAAAGGCCACCAGAATTTTGACCATGCTCCAGTAAGTATATGGGCAACACAAATTGGAATTGTTTGTTTTTTTTTGTATTTTGTTTTTGTTTTCTTATGTTTTTTGGGTTTTGTTTTGCTTCTGCCTCCTTCTTCTTGTTTTGGTGGTTGGGGGGTCCCAAGGGTGGGAGGATGGGACTGGGAGGGCTGGGAAGTGATATGCTTGGGGCTCATAATGTGAAATCCCCTAATAATCAATAAAAATATAATAGAATAAAAAAGAAATTGTATTCTTGTGGTAGTTTGAATGTAATTGGTCCCCAAAAGCTCATAGGGAGTGGCACTATTAGGAGGTATGTCTTTGTTGGCGTAAGTGTGGCCTTGTTGGAGGAAGTGTGTCACCATGGGGGCAAGCTTTAAGTTCTCATACATACTCAAGATAGCACCAAGTGAGATACACCACTTCCTGTTGCCTGCAAGATGTAGGACTCTCAGATACTTCTCCAGCACCATGTCTGCCTGAATGCTACCATGCCCCACCATGATAATAATGGACGGAACCTCTGAAATGTAATCGAGCCACCCCAATCTAATATTTTCCTCTATTAGAGTTGCCATGGTCGTGGTGTCTCTTCATAGCAATAGGGACCCTAACTAAGACAGAACTTGATACTAGGGACTGGGGTATTGCTGTGATAGGCTGAACCATGTTTTTGTTGTTGTTGTTGTTGTTGTTGTTTGAAGGAATGTGGACTTTGGGACTATGAATTAGAAAAGCAGTTGAACACTTTAAGTGCTACTTAATGGGCCTTACTAGTAGGAGCATGGAAGACAGTGGTGCTAAGAGTTGTTTGAACTGTGTGTGTGTGTGTGTGGGGG